>NC_022030.1:42998296-43035022 GCF_000317375.1 Microtus ochrogaster
TAGTGACAGTGTCCTTTGCTTTACAGAAGCTTCTCAGTTTCAGTAGGTCCCATTTATTCAATGTTGCCCTTAATGTCTGTGCTGCTGGGGATATACTTAGGAAGCGATCACCTGTGCCCATCTCTTGTAGGGTTATTTTTTATATGTTAAATTCTGATCACAGTTTTCCCTCCCTGGTCTTCCCCACCCACAAACTTTAGAAAACAAACAGACATTGTGTAATACAATATTTGTTTAACTAAGTAAAGATGTGTTGCATCTGTTTTACCTTACCCGCCTAAGACACCTGATTGGTCTAATAAAAGGTTAAACGGACAATAGCTAGTCAGGAGAGGGATAGGCAGGGCTGGCCAGCAGAGAGAATAAGAAAAAGGAGGAATTAAGGATCCAGAAGGAAAGAGGGAAAAAGAGAGAGAGGTAGCTGGGCAGTGGTGGCGCACTCCTTTAATCCCAGCACTTGGGAGGCAGAGGCGGGCAGATCTCTGTGAGTTCGAGACCAGCCTGGTCTACAGAGCTAGTTCCAGGACAGGCTCCAAAACCACAGAGAAACCCTGTCTCGAAAAAGCAAAAAGAGAGAGAGAGAGAGAGAGAGAGAGAGAGAGAGAGAGAGAGAGAGAAAGGTACCAGGGGCCAGCCAACCAGATAGCCACAGAGGAAGCAGGAAAGAAGGACATACAGAATGAGAGAAAGGTAAAAAAAGTCCCGAGGAAAAACGTAGATTAAGAAAAACGCATTCAAATAAATGATAAAAGCTACTGAAATAAGCCTAAACTGAGGCCGAGCACTCATAACTAAGAGTGAATCTACATGTCATAATTAGGAACTGGTGGTCTAAGAAAGCCTGCTACAAACAGGCATCTGAAAAATAACAACAAGATAAAATAGGACAAACATAGGACAAATAAATTAGAATATGGCAAAACAACCAGACAAGAAAAAGAGCCAAAGCAAAGGCACAAGAAATACATACAGATGAAGAGAAATACACAGGAGGCCATAAAAACCCAAAACTGGAAACCATAATGTTTACACAAAGGACCTGTAAGATTAAAAAAAAAAAAAGGCCTGACAACATCATGAGACAAATAAATCCAAAAGATGCCATTGAGCTCCTTTTGTGTTAGCCATTTATTGCTGAGCAGTGGACCTACCCATATGAGTAGTTTGTTTCTTAATTTTGTGAGAAATCGCCACACTGATGTCCAAAGGGGCTGTACCAGTTTGCACTCCCACCAGCAATGCAGGAGTGTTCCCTTTACCCCACAACCTCTGTAACATAAGTTGTCATCAGTGGTTTTGTTCTTGGCCATTCTTACAGGTGTAAGATGGGATTTCAGAGTTGTTTTGATTTGTATTTCTCTGATGACTAAGGATGTTGAGCATTGCCGTAAGTGTCTTAAAGCCATTTTAGATTCCTCTGTTGGTTGTTCTCTGTTTCAGTCTGTACTCCATTTTTTTAAGGATTATTTGTTCTTTTGATAACCAATTTCTTGAGTTCTTTATATTTTGGAGATCAGACCTTTGTTTGATGTAGGGTTGGTGAAGATCTTTTCCCATTTTGTAGGCTGTCATTTTGTCTTGTTGACCGTGTCCTTTGCTTTAAAGAATCTTTTCAGTTTCTTAATTTATTAGAAATTTCTTTATTTATAAGGTCCCATTTATTAATTGTTTCTCTCTGTGCTGCTGGGGTTATATTTAGGAAGTGGTTCCCTGTGCCAAACGTGTTCGAGTGTACTTCCCACTTTCTCTTCTATGAGGTTCTGTGTGGTTTGGCTATATGTTGAGGTCTTCCATTTGGACTTGAGTTTTGTACATGGTGATAGATGTGGATGTCTTTTCATTCATCTACATATTGATATTCAGTTGTGCCAGCACCATCAGTTAAATATGCTTTCTTTTTTCTATTTTATATATTTTTTTTTTGCTTTTTTGTCAAAAAAAAAAAAAAGGTGTTCATAGTGTTAGGAAAAATCCTAAGAAGGGCCGCTCCACTGATGCAAAGAAATCCAATCAGACCAGATGAAAACACATCAAATGCCTGTGTTTAAGAGAAAGCAGTCCTGGTTGGCCAGGTGCATGGCAAGGGAAAGACAGAGAGAGCACATGTGCAAACTCAAACCATGTATTCTGTTTAACACAAGCCTAAATAGCCTGGGGGAGTGGTCCTGACCCTCCCTGGAGAGGGGTCTGTACTTGGCAGGCTGGGAGTTGGAATCCAAGCCAGGGCAACTGCCAGGTCAAGGGCTTCCAATCACCCCAGACTTCTTGGATACAGGGGTGTTAGAGGGCTGGGGTAACATCCCCAGCTTAATATTACATTCCAGACTCTTTGGATATAGGGGTGTAAGAAAGAATTGATGTGATATTTATGACCAAACATCCCAGAATGGATGCCAGGGACTGGGGTGACATTTCCAATCACATAGGTGTATGGATTAATATCTGGGTCTTTGATTCAGTTCCATTGGTCCTCCTGTCTGTTTTTATAATACCAGGATGTTTTCAGTACTGTAGCTCTGTAGTAGAGTTTGAAGTCAGGGAGTGTGATGCCTCCAGAAGTTCTTTTATTGAACAGGATTGCACCAATAGTCCTCAAATTGTTCCACACAATAGAAACAGAAGGAATATTGCCAAACTCTTTTTATAAGGTTACAATTACACTGATACCCAAATCACATATAGACATTACTAAAAAAAGAGAATTGTAGCGAGCTGCGTGGTATCACACCTGATGGAGATGTATAATCAACTCCTGAGATGGCTAAGTCCTGACCTATGCTATGATCATGCAATGATTATCAGCTGCCTGTATATGCATAAACCTATGGGCAGTGCCCACCTGGCAGTTCAGGGTTGGCAGCCCATGCCTACTTAAGGGCTGGGAGAGGGTTTGCCCAGAGAGAGAGAGAAAGAGAAGGAGAAGGAGATAGGTTGCTGTGAATAAAGTCCTGAAAACTCCTTCAAGAAGAGCTCCGGGTGTTGCGTTTTTCCTTGCTGGTCGAGGGTGGACACGACAAGTGGTGGCCTCGTATGGGGAACCTCCAAACCTCTCTCCGTGGAGCCCAGAACTTGCTGCAGCCAGGGGGTGCACCGACAGTCCTCAGGTAAGGCTGGTTTTTTTGTTCTCACCAATAGGAAAAGGGAGAACAAGGTAGTAGAGCCACAACAAAAAGTGGACGAATTAAAAGGAAAATTGTAAGAATTTAATATTTGTTTCAGATGGGTGCTTCACCTTCACATCCAATTTTTTTAGCTCTCAAAGGAGTCAGGTCAGTTTGGAAGCTACTGTGGCGTTGCTTGAAAGACCAAAGGCATAGAGAAGCAATAGAGAATAGCCAGGCTGCCTTAGAGATTCAACAGGAGGAGAGATCTGAGAGAGCAGCCTCTAAAAAAAGTTATGTTTGATGCTGGATCAGGTAAAGGAATGAGGAAAAAGGACCCAGGAAAAAGAAAAACAGGTTTACATACTAATCTGTCAGAACTGGAGGAGTCAGATATTTCCACTCACTCAGAGTCTGATGATGATGAGGAGGGCTTTTATGTAGTCCCCCTAGAATCTATCCATAAGATCAAGAGGAAAGAAAGGCAGGAACAGAAGCAAAAACAACTTGAAAGTACAAGCAGGAGTGTAACTCCTTCGGCTCCCCCTCAGTATCCTAGGGTCATGAGAGCAGAAGGAGGGACTTCTTTCAGTCCTGGAGTGTGGAGGGAAGTCAGAGCAGAGATGATGACCCAGAAAGGAGATAGAATGATGACTGCTTTCCCAGTGTTTCAAGATCAGCAAGGCAACAGATACCACGAGCCCTTAAATTTCAAAGTTATTAAGACGTTGGCAGAGTCTGTATGGACCTATGGCGTTTCAGCCTCTTTTACAGTGGATCAGGTGGAGGCTTTACATAGATACGCTATGACTCCAGCTGATTGGATGAATCATACAAAGGCTTGCTTATCCCCTGGTCAATATTTGGATTGGAAAGCTTCTTTAATTGAATTTGCCAATGGCCAGGCTGCGATAAATTTAGCAGCTGGTGAGCGCAAGCAGCCTGGGATATGGACATGCTACTTGGACAAGGTAGATTTGCCAATCAGCAAAATGGATATCCACCTCAGGTGTATGAGCAAATTAACAATCTTACTACTCAAGCCTGGAAGTCTTTACCCAATAAAGGGGAAGTAAGAGGTAATTTGACAAAGATTATTCAAGGACCTGCAGAGCCTTTTTCTGATTTTGTGGCTAGGCTGGTGGAAGCGGCAGGAAAGATATTTGGTGATCCTGACACCGCTATGCCATTAGTCAAGCAGTTAGCATATGAACAATGTACTAAAGAATGCAGGGCAGCTATCACTCCTTACAAGAACAGAGGGTTGGAATATTGGATGAGAGCATGTAGAGAGTTAGGAGGTCCGATAACTAATTCTGAGCTAGGTGCTGCTGTACTTAGGCTAAGTAAAAACGGGGGCAATGCAGGAACTTGTTTTCATTGTGGCAAGGCAGGACATATAAGGAGTAACTGCCCTCAAGGAGGAAGCACTCAGCAGGGACGTGCCCAGGAAGCTGGAAATGGTCAACGCCCAATTCCAGGACTATGCCCCAGATGTAAAAAAGGAAGGCATTGGGCAATTGGGTGTAGGTCAGTAAAAGATATTAATGGACAACCTCTAGTAAATGTTACTGTGCCAAAAAATGGACAGCGGGGCCCCCGGCCTCAGGGCCCCCAAATATATGGGGCAATGGAGGATCAGAGCAGAGAAGGGAGTCACGAGCAGTAGCCAACCTTCAGATATCCCAAAGACCGCGGAGAGCTACTGCAGGTTCAGCAGGATTGGACCTTCATGGCACCACCAGGCTTGTATTGACACCTCAAATGGAGGTCCAATGTAGACTCTGACTTTCAGGGCCCCCTTCAGCCTGGCACGGTGGGTCTATTGATAGGGAGATCATCTACCACCTTAAAAGGTTTATGAGTTCACCCAGGGATAATTGATCCAGACAATACAGGCATTGTTAAAATCATGGTTGAGTCGCCTAAAGGCATTACCGTGATTTCCCCAGGTAATAGGATAGCTCAACTCAACTTATTATTTTGCCTAGTCTACATGACAAACATCCAGCTAAAGACATTGAAAGAGGAGATAAGGGATTTGGTTCATCAGGTACAGACTTAACATTTTTATCCTTGGATTTGGACCAAAGGCCTATTTTACAACTAACTGTTAATGGAGTCAAGATCACAGGCCTTTTGGATACAGGGGCGGATAAAAGTATCATAGCTAGTAAAGACTGGCCACGAGGTTGGCCTATACAGACCTCATCACACACCTTACAAGGATTAGGATATGCAGGTACTCCTAATATTAGTGCTAATTTATTAAATTGGCAGGATATAGAGGGCCACTCCGGAGTAATTCAACCTTATGTTCTTGAACTTCCAGTATCATTATGGGGAAGAGATCTCATGAAATCTATGGGTTTTAAATTAAGTAACTAATATTCAGAAAAAGCTCAAACCATTATGAAAAATATGGGCTGCCATCCGAATTTTGGATTGGGAAGGTATTTACAAGGACAGAAAGATCCGATAGTGGCAGAACTAAGAAAACCCAGACAAGGGATGGGTATTTCTTAGGGGCCGCTGGGGAAGGAATTCCCATTACTTGGAAAACAGAGGAGCCAGTGTGGGTTCCTCAGTGGCCTCTTTCCTCTGAGAAGCTCATAGCTGCCAATGATTTAATAATGGAACAGTTAACTCTGGGCCATATTAAACCATCCATTTCCCCCTGGAACACACCTATCTTTGTAATCAGGAAAAAATCAGGAAAGTGGCACCTATTACATGATTTGTGAGCTGTTAATAATCAAATGCAAGTCATGGGACCAGTGCAAAGCGGGTTGCCATTACTATCCTTTTTGCCTGCCTCCTGGCCTATTATTGTAATAGATATAAAAGATTGTTTTTTCTCCATTCCTTTGTTTGAAAAAGACAGCGAGAGATTTGCCTTTACAGTTCCATCTCTTAATCATGAAGAACCAGACAAAAGATATGAGTGGGTTGTCTTGCCACAGGGAATGGCCAATAGTGCTACAATGTGTCAGCTGTATGTGGGGGAGACTATTACACCCCTTAGAGAAAAATTTCCCACTCTAAGATGTGTTCATTATATGGATGATATATTGCTGGCTGCCAAGAATGAACGAATGTTAGATCAGGCCTATGTGGAGCTAATTAAGCTGCTTGAAAGGAGAGGGCTACATGTAGCTCCTGAAAAAGTACAAAAGGATAAAATTGTTAATTATTTAGGAGTAAGAGTTTGTGAAAAACAGATCATCCCTCAAAAGATAGAGTTAAGGAAAGATAATTTAAAAATGCTAAATGATTTTCAAAAGCTGTTAAGTGATATAAATTGGATTAGATGTTATTTGAAGTTACCAAACTATGAGTTAAAGTCTCTGTATAATGTTTTAAATGGAGACTCTGCTTTGGATTGTCCAAGGCAATTGACTATTGAGGCACGAGAAGCATTAAAAAAGGTGGAAAACAGGTTGCAAGACGCTTTCCTACAAAGGATACAAGAGGGTCAAGATATTGCTTTATGCATTCTTCCCTCATGTTACCAGCCCACTTATGGCAGAGTGGACCATTGCTTTGGATCTATCCTAAGATATCTCCAGCTAAATCTCTTGAGCATTATCCTACTGCTGTAGCGACTTTGGCATTAACTGGAATTCAGCAGTGCCTACAATATTTTGGGGTTACTCCCACAACCATTATAGTGCCTTATTCCAGCCATCAAGTAAAGATTTTATGTGCTACCTTAGATGAGTGGACCATCTTGCGCTGCTCCTATTCAGGGTCTATAGATTGTCACTATCCTAAACATCCATTGCTAACTTTCTTTAAGGAACACCCAGTGATATTTCCTAAAATTACTACTTTACAACCCATTCCAGGAGCCAGTGTTATTTTTACAGATGGATCTAAGACCGGTTGTGGTGCTTATATGGTAGATTCTTTGGAGCCTGTTATACATCAGTTTTCTCCTGGAGCCCCTCAACAAGTTGAACTAGCAATTGTAATAGAAGTGTTTAAGGCCTGCCCTTTTGCATTCAATCTAATTTCAGATTCATGTTATGTTGTTAATGTCTTAAGATCCTTAAAATGCATGGGACCCATTAGGTCTTCTAGTCCTGTACATGTACTACTTGTACAATTACAGCTTTTACTCTGGCAGCGAAAAAATCTTTTTTGTACAACATATCGGTGCACATACAGTATTACCAGGTCCTTTAGCTGAGGGCAATGACAAAGTAGATCATTGTATCAGACAAGAATGGATATTTCTCGCCTCTGCTTTACAGAGAGCATATGATTTTCATAAGGAATTTCATGTTAATGCTAAAATCCTACAACAAAAATTTAATATCTCTCATGCTGATGCACGGAAAGTGGTTGTAGATTGCTCACAATGTGCTGTTTATCATCATCCTCAAACCTTGGGAATCAATCCACGTGGATTACTACCTCTTAAAATTTGGCAAATGGATGTTACACATATTTTGGAATTTGGTAAGCTGAAATATGTGCATGTTTCAGTTGATACATGTTCTGGCATTATTCATGCCACACCCATGACAGGTGAAAAGGCAACTCAGGTGATTGCTCATTGTCTAGAAGCATGGGCAGCCTGGGGCAAGCCTCAACAATTAAAAACTGATAATGGTCCTGCTTATACTGGACAAAAATTCACCTCATTTTGTCAACGTATGGGTATTCAATTGACACATAGACTGCCATACAATCCACAAGGACAAGGCATTGTGGAACGTGCCCATCGATCTCTAAAGGAGATACTTCAAAAACAAAAAGGGGGAATAGGCCATAAGCAAACCCCTAAGAATAGACTTTCTTTAGCCTTATTTACTTTAAATTTTTTTGAACTTGGGTAATTCCAATCAGTCTACCACAGACAAGCATTCATGTCCATCCAGTCCTTCAAAAGGAATGGTGACCTGGAAGGATGCTTTAACAGGGGTCTGGCATGGACCCGATCCCGTGCTGGCATGGGCACGAGGTGCTGTTTGTGTTTTTCCACAGGATCATTTGGACCTTATTTGGGTGCCAGAATGCCTGGTGAGGAAGGTGCAAGTGCAGACGGAGACAGAAAAGGACATTATGGATATGTCTGGGGATCGTGTGCCTGTTCCTCACCCACTCAACGGAGAAAGTGATGGCAGAGCTGCGGTGGGGGATTCTGTCAGCCTTTCCCAAGCCGATGCCAGTTCGCCATGACCTGGATCGTCATAGCCATGGATCATCTGAAGGAGTGGGCGGAAATAGGAGCCCTAACAGGCTTAATGGTGCTTGCCTCCCTGGTATGCCTGTGGTGCATTTGTCACATAAGGGTTTCACAGCATCGCAGTACAGTTATGATCATTCAGGCCTCATGGCTATTGAAGCAGGACAGTCTCCCCAAGTTTGGCTATCTACCTTAATGGAGATGTAAGCGAGCACAGGATGCGAGGCTTGCGCACTGCACTTGAGGTAAGCATACATCAACCTCAAGAAGAGCAAGTCTGATTGCATGTGGGTTGGTGTCTAACTCCCACCTCTGTAAAAAGGCACAGGACAGGTCTAATGTTCTCTGAGTGGATGACACCTGGGCAAACACTAGTACATGTTTCATTTTTAACAGAGATCAGACCTCTACTCTTACCTGTGGCTTTACAAAACAAAAGAGGGAACTGTAGCCAGCTGCGTGGTATCACACCTGATGGAGATGTATAATCAACTCCTGAGATGGCTAAGGCCTGACCTATGCTATGATCACGCAATGATTATCAGCTGCCTGTATATGCATAAACCTATGGGCAGTGCCCACCTGGCAGTTCGGGGTTGGCAGCCCATGCCTACTTAAGGGCTGGGAGAGGGTTTGCCCAGAGAGAGAGAGAGAAAGAGAAGGAGAAGGAGATAGATTGCTGTGAATAAAGTCCTGAAAACTGCTGCAAGAAGAGCTCCGGGTGTTGAGTTTTTCCTTGCCGGTCGAGGGTGGACGCGACAGAGAATTGCAGATCAATCTCACTCATGAACATTGATGCAAAAATACTAAATAAAATACTGGCAAATCGAGTCCAAGAATGCATCAGAACCACCATCCATCATGATCAAGTCGGCTTCAACGTAGAGATACAGGGATGGTTCAACATACAAAAATCTGTCAATATAATCCACTATATAAACAAACTGAGGAATACAAACCAACATGATTATCTCATTAGATGCCCAAAAGGCTTTCGACAAAATACAACATCACTTCATGATAAAGTTCTCTGAGAGAGCAGGGATAAAAGGAACATACCTAACATAATAAAGGCAATATACACCAAGCCAACAGCCAATATCAAATTAAATGGAGAGAAACTCAAAGCAATCCCCCTGAAATCAGAAACAAGACAAGGTTGTCCACTCTCTCCATATCTAGTCAATATAGATACTGAGGTTCTAGCTAGAGCAATAAGACACCAAAAGGAGATCAAGGGGACACAAATCAGAAAAGACGAAATCAAACTCTATTTGTTGATGTGATAGTTTAAATAAGCAACCCCCCAAATTCTACCAAGGAACTTCTAAAACTTGTAGCAGGATACTAGATTAACTCAAAAAAAAAAAAAAACAGTAGCACTCCTTTACACAGATGATAAATGGGCTGAGAAAGAAATAAGAGAAACATCACCCTTCACAATAGCCACAAATAACATAAAATATCTTGGAGTAACTCTAACCAAACAAGTGGAAGTCTTATATGACAAGAACTTTATTTTTTTTAACTTTATATTTTGGCCTTTTAATAATACCAAATACAAGTAGTTCAGAATTACAGAAACCTAAAATGGAAGAGAGATGAGAGGGCATTGGTGTACCATGGGATAAAGGCACCAGCTATACAGAGGTGAATCCTAAACCCAGGCATCCAATTGCACAGAGTGCCCCGCCAATTTGTTTACCACTAGAGAAAAGAATTATTGGGTAAAATGTGGTGCATTTAAACAATGGAGTACTACACAGCAGAAAAAATGATGACATCTTGAATTTTGCAAGAAAATGGATGGAGCCAGAAAACATCATTTTGAATGAGGTAACCCAGACACAGAAAGACAATTATCACATGTACTCACTCATAGGTGGTTTTTAAACATAAAGCAAAGAAAGCCAGCCTACAAACCACAATCCCAGAGAACTTAGACAACAATGAGGACCCTAAGAGAGACTTACATAGATAACCTGGGAAGTAGAAAAAGACAAGCTCTCCTGAGTAAATTGGGAGCATGGGGACCTTGGAGGAGGGTTGAAGAAGAGAGGGGAGAGGCAGGGAGAGGAGCATAGAAAAATGTAGAGCTCAATAAAATAATTATTTGTGTAAAAAAAATATACAGAAGGAGAGAGAGAGAGAGATATCCCTTGGGAGACCTGTAGGGCTTCACTGAACTGTTGCAGACCAAGAGATCCAGGTGGGCACAGATGTCCTCCAAAGAGGGGAACCAGGGCCTCACAGGTGTGGCAAAGGGTGGGATATTAGGGGTACGGTATTAAGAACTTTAAATCTTTGAAGAAAGAAATTGAAGAAGATACCAGAAAGTGATAGATTTCCCATGCTCTTAGGTAGGTAGAATTGACATAGTAAAAATGGTAATCTTACCAAAGCAATCTACAGATTCAATGCAATGCCCATCAAAATCTGAGCAAAATTCTTCATAGACCTTGGACTTCATATGGAAAAGAAAAAAAAAACAGGATAGCTGCTTGCTTAGGTTTTATTTAAGGTAGTATCACTGGGGAAAACCACTCTTATGTTCCCTGCTCTGCAATAAATGGCTAACACAGAGCTCATTGGCATCTTTTGAGCTTTTTGTTTTTAAATCTTACAGAAGATATATATACACACACACACACACACACACACACACACACACACACACATAGGCTTCCAGTTTTGAAATTCTATGACCTCTCTTGTATTTCTCTCTATCTAATCAAGTTCTTGGTCAAAGGGATTCCATAGGAACCCCCAAACAACCCAGGCCATTGCCAAGGGTATTGACAGCCGTCCACAAACTGACAGTAAAGCCCTATTGCTAAATTTCATTTTAAAATCACAAACATAAAAAGAAAAAATAAATGACAGACAGGTGTCATAGTTGTTTATACAGAAAGTTCTATATAAACAAACCCACAAGTACCTTACCAAAACTACAAAGTTAGAGGACACAAGGTAAATATTTTAATCGGTTCTGATTCTTGTACTTGCAACAAGCAATATCAAACAAAATTCAAAAATTAATTTCACTTAAATTATCATCCAAGACTCTTAGTAATATATTTAAATAAATGTAGGAAATAACCAACAAACATACCAAACTACACAGGGAAAAGCCGAGGTCTCAAGCCTGCACAAAGAACTAGAGTCAAAAACTCAACCCTCCAATTACTCTAACAGCATCATTCTGATCATTTGTCCTTCAGAGAGCCGTGAATAATTACACGTTCAGACCACAAAAGACCCCGTCCCAGTCTCCAGTCCTTGTACCTGAGATCTCCCTGATTAGCCCACAGTTAATTCTAAGCCTATTATTAGGGAGACAGATCTGCAGCTGGCAGTCCTGCCTCCATGCTTGGCTGCTCATTAATAAATTCTTTCTCTTTGACTGATCTCTTGTTTTGGTAGTTACATACTCCACAGTAGACAAAGAAGGCCTCATGAAGAAACAATAATGGGCTTTTCATAGATTTCTTTAGAAAGATAAACATGCAAAGAGCAAGAAAAGACAGTAAGATGGATTTTATCATTAAAAGCCCAAAAGGCAGAATAATGTATCATCCTGATTAAATCAGTCTTCTTTCATGACTTATATTAAGACACCACACACACACACACACACACACACACACACACACACACACACACCTAATGAATTATCTAATTATCTAATGTGTCAGATTAGAAGTGCCTAAAGTGAGTTTTCACTATACAGCCTAAAGCTATAGCTCACTTTGATAGAAAGCCTTCATAGCATGCCAAGAGTCCAGGGTTCCACCTTAACGTTCAATAAATTGTATGCAGTAAACACTTGCACCCTAGCACTTGAGAAGTGGAGATTGGAGGATCAGAAGCTCCATGTCATTCTTGGAGAAAGAGCAAGTTCTAGAAAAGACTGATCTATACCATACCTTATCAGAAAACAAGTAAAATAGAAAACTAAAGTGATTATTTTCCACTACTCTGTGATGAAAACAAGTACTGAGCTATATTGCTAATTACTAGGAAAGCTAGAATTTAGAACTAGATAGTTATCAATGCTGCTACCATTTTTCCGTATGTCTAGATAACATTTGTTTTGTACAAATACAGTGTTTGTGCAAACCCACATTTTATTGTGTAGCTTTTACTACTTATATAATTATGTGTGGAGCAGATTTGTTGACCGTCTTAAAACTTGCATTTGAGTATATAATCCATATACATAGAGGCTCCTTCAGCCTGAAGGAAAATGTTCTTGTATGAGCCATAAAATAGCTGTTTCTTATTCCTGCTCATTATTTAGAGCCCTCTAGCACTTTCTGAAGTGTTTTAGTGTTTCTCAAGGGCATATCTCATATGTACCCCCAAATCTGACATTTGTCTCTTTCTTATGTTAGGGATCCCCTGGACCATGTGTACAATAATAGAGCCAACCCTGGGGATGGTGTGATCCATTTCACCAGAATAAAAGTCCTTTGTACTGGGTCATGTCTACAGAGAGCTATGTCTGCTGCATGGTCCTCCTACATCACTAGAGTCACTGTGGTTCTCACATTCCCAGAGCTCCATGCCTCTGCTGTGCAGCAAGGGAAACTTGTCTTCCTGTATCTGCAATAAGCCTCTGTGTGAACTCAGTTGATTGGGTCTCTCTGCCTAGATATTCTCCTCTCATGGGCATTGATCAGTGCCCAGTTCCCCAGCCTCCCTGACACTAGAATTACCTGAAACACATGGAAAACACCAGTGTTTAGCATGTGCCCCGAGATTCTCATTCAGTATTCAGAAGTATCAAGTGAATCCATCTGGATTTGTAGAACTGAGTTATAAGACTAACAACGTGTATTGTGGGGTGTGTGTGTGTGTGTGTGTGTGTGTGTGTGTGTGTGTGTAGCATCTTTCACTATCTCCAGAGAGGATGTATAGACCTGAAATTTCATATACTTGAACTCTGTCTTCAAGTAGTGATTTTACATATTACAAAATCAGTACACCACAAGAACAATATGAGAGCTTTTTGAACTGTGAGTGATTAGGTCATTAGCACATACCCACCCCCCCCACACACACACATACAATTAGCCCAGGAATGTGGGATAGGCACATGTGCACTCATGAGTTTTTTGTAGGCCAACAGTATTGGTCCAAAGAGAGTAAGAGGGAGTAGAGCTCCCTTAGCAGGTGCCACACAAAAACTCATTCGTTCATAGAAAAAAAGGTCCTTTCTGTGCATCTGATCTGGTCCTAGAAGCACAACTTGTTAAACACCCCATTTCTCAACTCTGCTGGAATCCAGTTCCATAGAGTTCAGCTTCGCTGTACATAAATTGGTGTCAAATTTGGCATCTTTTATTGTTCTTTTTAAGAACAAAATCAACACTATGACCAATTAGTGGAAAGAGTAACTTGAACCATATTCCCCACTCCCTTTTAACCACTGAAATATTGAACCGAGGAGAGCAGTTACTGTGTCAGAATTCCCTTCAATTATCTCTCCAGCTGACAGCAGTTATTGTTAACTATGAAGCTTACATAGGCCGTCAGTTAAAAGTGCATCTGAGATCAACTGAACAATTCCATGTTCATTTCTTTCTAAAAACATAACCTCTTGGCAATTGAATATTGTCCATAAAAATTAAGAATTAGAAAAATGACCTGGTCTTGCAGAAGCTATAAGACCACCTCAACATCTGAGGCCTGGATAACTTGGAACATTAATAAGCCAGCAGAGCAAGCACGTGTGCTGAGTTCTGCCGTGTGTTATGACTGTTTCATAAGTCACAGCTTAATTCAAACAAAAGAAACTTCCTTTTCCTAAAGTTTGAATGTCAGCTAGCTTTGAACCAGAGATGTCCTAAACTGATGTCTTGTGTAAGCTTTATAGTTAATGACAACCGCTGGCAGTGGGAGGATAATTGAAAAGAATTCTGACGCAGTAACCGCTCTCCTCAGGGCCTTGCCTGGCACCATGTGGGCCAGGTGAGGAGAGGACACCCACACGCCTACCTGGGGCCACTTGCTCTGGGTGGGTAGAAGGAAGCATCGGCACCATTATAGCGATATATATGATAGGGTATAGGAAAGAGAGGGAGATGGATCTGAAGAGGCAAAGGCAGCGAGGAGTCGGCTGATGTGGGGGGCCTGCTTGCCACCCAGGGCCATGGTGATTTCTGCGCCTGGGCTGCTGCTAAGGGCCATTTCTGTGTCTATGGTCCTGCTGCAGCAAGGGACTAGGTAGATAGATTGCTGTGGCTCCTGTTACCACAAAGGGCTATGCAGAAGCCTGAGGTCTGGGCTGACACTTGAGCCCATATTGGTGCCCAAGGGTCATGCTGCCACCAGGGCCATACAGACCAGGGTGGCCTTCACTGCCACCCATTGCCATAGTGACTTCTGGGCCTGAGTTGTGGCCTGGAGCCAAGCCTGGGTACATAGCCCTATTCAGCCAGGGTCTGTGTTGATGTCTATGGTTCCTGTTATGACTCTCAGAGGTCAGGCCCACCACTTGGGTTCATGTTGGACTCGGAGACCCATGCCAACCTGAGAGGCCTGGGCTGCCACCTGGGGCTATGGTGCCATCTAAACTGTGACTAGGTCGATTGTCTTGCTGCAGCTGGGGTCTCCGTTGATTTCCACAGGGGCCCATTGGAACCACGTGTTGAAGTACAAGGGCTGTGCTGGGCTGGCCCCGCCCCCACTGCCCTGGGGAAAGCCAGCCCTCCTCACCAGAGCACTGACCCTGCCCCTTGCTGGCCCTGGGATAGGTGAGTGTGATGATCTGAGCATGGGAGAGTTGATCCTACCCTCATAGGAGAGCTTCCTCCTCCTTCCTCTTCCCAGCCTACCGCACTCGGAAAAACTGGACAGCCACCTCTGCCCCTCAACTGATGGACGTAGGTCCAGAATCCTGGACTGAACAATGCAGCTACCACCCAGGCACACATCCAGGATTTTGAGTTGGCATTCCCTAACATCTGACTGGATCTGCAGAAGCAGGGCTGCAGGATCTCCATGACTCGGGGCACAGCGGGATATCCGAGAAGAGTTTCAGTGAGGGTCCAGTAGATGGTGAGTCAGAAACCAGAGGCCTTGACCCTGATCAACAACACATTACACAATGGACATTCACAAGTCAAGCTCTTTGGCCAAAAGGGTCTATTGCATGACTCACTGCAGCTCCCAGTTCCACTGAGATGAACGAGGAGGTGATGGGGAAACAAGGAAGACAGGGGAGTGAGGTGGGGCTTTTTTGGTTTCTTTTTTTTGGGGGGGGGGGATTTGTGTGTGTGTGTGTGTGTGTGTGGGTGGGGGTGTGTGTGTGTGTGTGTCTGTGTGGTTCACTTTTTATTGCTTGGTTAGTTTTGTTTCTTATTTTTGTTGTTTTGTCTCGGTTTTGTTTTAATTGTTTGTCTTTTAATTAATATACTTTGTTTTTATTTTTTATTTTTATTCTTTTTTGGGGGGGACACTACAAGAGTTAAGAGTGTAGATGGAGGAACTGGAAAATGAGATTAGGGTGTATGATGTGAAATTCCTAAGAAATCAATTTAAAAAAAAAATTTAAAGCTAGAAAAGAATCCAAAAGCAATCTGAATCATCTGTATTGTATATCTATTATAATCTGGTATAATTGGCTAGAAAATAAGCCTATTTTCCATTAAATTGTAGTAGAAATCAAAAATACCTTTCTGTCTATTCTGGTCCACCAAGTGTCCTTACCCAGACTTCCATGTATCATAAGCACGTGAGGGACTGGATGGCAATGGTTGTGTGCCTGTGTACTTTGTGCAGTTACGTGGCTGCACAAAAGAAGGAAGACAGGTTCCCATGCAGAGTCTCAAGGTAAAGCCCCCCTGGTCCCTTTCGGATGGGAAGAAGTCTACAGCATGAGACTGGTCTGCCTACTGTCTAGTATAGAAAAGGACTTGTATAGGAATGATTTTCTACAAACTGGTCATTTTTATAACAGTTTTATGTTGTTTTTTACAGGATTTATCTCGAACATGGTAAACCTGAGGAATGGTTTAATAAATAGCAAAAATATCAGAATGAAGACTTACCCCTTGATAAAAGAAATGTTGCCATGGCTCCCTCGCTCTGTCATCAAGGACCTTAATTGCAGAGAATACAGACAAGGAAAATTAGATGTACCCAACATGACCCAAATTTAAAAAAAATAGTTCATAATGATTCTCAGGTTTTATCTATCTGTGGTAAAGTCAAAGGACTTCCAAAATTTAAAAATCACTAAAAATTATACTTCTAATTAGTTGCTACATTGTTTTTCAAATCCATTGCTAACCTTTAGTGTTTTAGAGTTTTGTATATAAAAAGAAAGCAATAGATTCTCGTTTTTCTTGCATACGTAAGATATACATATGCCCCATATATATAATTAAGTATATAATTAAGTATATCATTGCTAGTTTATGCTAAAAAAATCCTTGTTTGGAATTTTATGCTTTTATTTTAAGCCTTTTACATGTATATTTGCTGCAGATATTTTGGAAAATCTGCTACATGGTAAAAACTTAAATCATATGCAACGTCACCATCCAGCTCAGGGTTTTGAAGCAGTTGCTATTAATATTTTGATAATGCCCCACTTTGTTTTATAATTGTAGTTATTTTTACTGAATAAAATATTCTTATTCTCTGTCTTAATTTTAATATACTATTTAGTTTAATAAATATCAACCAGATCACTGTATATACCGGCAGCAAGGGAAGGGAGCCTCTTCTCCTACTATCTCCAGAGACAGAAGCTTTATCCACCATAAACCTGCCATCTGGGGTGGAAAACTACAGCAGCTGTGTCTGAGTTAGGGCTTTCTAGGGCTGTGAAGAGAAACCTTGACCACAGCAACTCTCAAAAAGAAAACATTTAGTTGGGGTGGCTTGCTTACAGTTTCAGAGGTTCCGTCCATTATCATCATGATGGGAAGCATGGAGGTGTACAGGTAGATGTGGTGCTGGAGCTGAGAGTGCTAAATCCTGCAGGCAACAGAAAGTTGACTAGCTAGCACAGTGAGGGAAGCTTGAGCAAAAGAGACCTCAAAGTCCACCCCCACAATGACACACTTTCTTCAAGACCACACAGACTAAGTGCCACTCCCTGTGACGAGCCATTGTTTTTTTTCAAACCACCCATCACAAGATGTCCCTACAGGGTGAGGAAAACAGACTTGATGGCACATGCTTAGGATAAAACCCATTCAGCTTTATTCAGAAGAACTTCAGGAAACCCAGACTTACCAGACTATGCACGCTCAGGAGACGGAAAGTGGTGTGACTAGGTTGATCACTGGTTCTTTCTGCAAGTGGTTCTGTTCTTTCTGCTTCTGTGTGTGCTACCTGGAATAGTCACCAGGGCACCAGGCAGGGGTTCATGCTTGGTAAACAGCAGCGCTTTTTTTTTAACCATAAATGTTTTCTCACACCACTAGACTCTTTTTAAGTACACAATGCTCAGCCCTAGAGCATGGTCCATTGGGTTTGCTTGATTTATTAAGTTTAAATGAACAGTGTAATATTTACCATTCCTACTTGCCAGCAAAGTCAAAGAAACATGAGACAAATAAATCCTGTATCTTTTCAAAATAGAAGTGTCCGTTTAAAAAAAAAGTCACATTTTTATGATACTACAAGGGCTGGGGCAGGGTGGAAAAGGCTATTTTTCCCACGTGTAACATATTACTGAAAATGTATTGACTTGAAATTACACAAATTGTCTAGACTCTTTTGTCAAAAGCCTAACATTAGTGCTTCAGCATCTTTTTAAATGGAATGAAGGTGTTTATATTTATACAGCTGCGTTTTCACCTAACTCCACACAGATCCATTCTCAGGCTCTCTGGATTATGGGTGAAGCCTATCTCTTTACAGATGAAGGACTGAGCTTCCCCACTCATTGCGAGCAACTGGCCAGAGACCCTCAGCCCCTAGCAGCCTCTCTAGTGGTTCCTTGCCAAGCAGAAGCTTTCAGAACACAGCAGCTTACGTCTTCAAACCAGCAAAGGTATCTCTGCTCCACTAAGAGGAAAGAATTAAACAATGTGCTCTAATCCAAGCAGTAAAGTCCATCCACTTCTCCAAATTTCATTGTCTTTAAATAAGTCTGGGTCCTGCTCACGGGCAACCAGAGGGAACTGTATAAGGCTGTGACCACTGGGTATCCCCTCACATGTATTTGTCACTAGAACCAAAAGATATACTCACATGAAAGTGTGAAACATGTGCACTGGTGCTCCTGAAGAAAGTCAACAGAATCCCAGCCAGGAGGGACACAGACATGGCAACCCTTCCCTGTTAGAGCAGACAACTTCACACGTTTCCTCGGATGCATAACCTATGGAAATATCCCTGTGTGCATCCTCTCTCTGCTCTAAATAGCAGCCATCAGCTTGGAAGCTTAACTGTAAATTAATCGTACCAGATGGCAGGTGTTGTCTAGTAGCTGTTACTGTGGCAATAACTGAACACCAAGCTGCAGCGTGACAAACCATTAAATCACTCAAAAGCTAGGCCTGGCTCACTTATAATTCTAGGAAATTCCGACACCCCACCCTACACTAAGGCTCAACAAGATTTTTTAAAGAATTGATGAGTTCAGAATATGTATAAAACCAAAAGCCATAATTTTAAGAAAATAAAAGTTCTTTATCGTGCATGCTTATATACACAGCCTTGACATTCTACCCAAATGTGTTATTGATTCCTAAAATGGGATTTAAACTCCTTTTGTCTGTAATGAAGCTGAAGAGATCACTTTATTTTTTTTTATTTATTTTTTCTTGGAAAAAAAATTTCTGTGTCCTCCCATCCTCCCATTTCCCTCCCCTTCCTCCCACTCCACTCCCCCTTCCCCTCCCCCCACTCCTTTCCCCCTCCCTCTCCAGACCGAAGAGCAGTCAGGTGGAAAGTCCAGGGTCCTCCCCTCTCCATCTAGGTCTAGGAAGGTGAGCATCCAAACTGGCTAGGCTCCCACAAAGCCAGAACATGAAGTAGGATCAAGCCCCAGTGCCATTGTCTTTGGCTTCTCATCAGTTCTCATTGTTCAGAGAGTCCGGTTTTATCCCATGCTTTTTTCAATCCCAGTCCAACTGGCCTTGGTGAGCTCCCAATAGATCAGCCCCTTTATATTCGTCCCATCAGACATTTTCTGCTGCTTTCCAGTATTGTAGCTTCATTATCTGAGTGATCAATAATCATCTCTCCAACCTTATCAATGCAGTATAGCAAAGTCCTTTCAGGGATTCTGGAAGGTAATTTTAATTTTACTGAAGTTAAATGCAATTTTGGACAATCAGGGGTATACAATCTTGTCTTTAAGGAGCTTAAAATAATTTAAAAGATGAAGAAAATTTGGAGAAATTGTATTAGAAAAAATTAACAATTAAATCTTACTGTTAAATTATTAAACTGTGGTATCTTATAAATACATACCTAAAGCCATAGCCATAACACAACTTTTCAGTCTCATTGATGGGAACTGAGCAATGGAGTTGCTGTTATTCCCTACCTCACAGAACCAGAACAGTTTCATTGGCAGTTGGTGCAGTTACAAGTCAAAAACTAAAGCCAGAGAGGTAGCTCCGTGAGTACAGAGACAGCCATGCAAATGGAAGAGCCTGAGTTAGAGTCGCCAGCACCCATATAAAACATTGGCATGCAATGTGTGTATAACCCTGGCAGTGGAGGCAGTGGCAGAGACTGGAGATCCTGGAGATGGCGGGCTAGCCAGTCTAGGCAATGTATGAGAGACCCTGTCTCAAAGCCTAAGGTGGAGAGCAAAAGAAGACACTAGACACAAACCTCTGATCTCCATATGCATGCATACTCACAGGCACACATCACACACACAGACACACATCACACACATAGACACACATCACACACATAGACACACATCATGCACACAGACACACATCACACACACAGACACACATCACATACACGGACACACATCACATACACAGACACACATCACATACACAGACACACATCACACACACAGCCCAGGTTTGGACACCACCATGGCCCCACATGTCAGGGCAGGCCACTCAGACCAGCCTGGCACAGATGCAGCAAGCCTCTCAGGCACCAATGCGGTCTCGGGTGTGGCCCAGACCCCAGGCGTCTGCATGACCTTCAGTGGTAACAGGAATTACAACATCTGTGGTAGTGCCATGGACCCACACATGGCCCTTGGCATCAGCCTCGGCCTGACGTCACCATGGCCCCAGGTGGCAGTGTGGACCATCCACGTCAGCCTCTTCCTCGCCGCCTTTGCTCGTCAGTCACATCTCTCTCCACAGCACGTGTGCAGCTCAATTTTAGGCAGCATTTCTCAGCCCCTCCATATTCACCTTGCAGCATCCCCTCCTGCATCCCCTGGTTACACTGTACGGGCATAGATTCTGACATTCCTCAGAGGCACGTCTCATAGCAAACACCCTGTTTCTCTGTCATTCACAAAACTGTTGTAGAAATAGTTTAACTGGTTTCTGTGTACTTTTCAAAAAGATTCCCATTTTATGTAGACATGGAACCATTCTGAAACCAGGAGGTGAATATTGCTATGATTACTTTGACCAACCTAAAACTTCCAAGTTCCAACTTTTCCACTAAAGCGCTTTTGTCAGTCTGGGATCCAGTCTTGAGCTATCAAGTAGACCCACTTGTCAAGTCTCTTGAAAATAAGAAGTCCAAGACTAATGGCTGGGTTGGATCCTTCCTAGGACAGCGAGAAATGGCCTGTTCCATCCTTTCTCCTAGTCCTAATGCTTTTAGTCCCCAACTCATTCAAGATTAACCCTGCTTCCCTACCCCCCTAACTATAGTACAGTAACATCTCTACCCTCTCTCTCCTCTAACCTGTTCTGGGTCCCCACAACTCCGTCTCAAATTTATAACCTGTTATTCCATAATTATTATTACATATACTATATATAAGCACAATATAGTATATATATGCAACTTATTGCATCCATTTATTGTGCATATATATGTTTAGGGCTGACAACTTTGGATTAGATAATCTATCAGGAGGCTCATCCATACAGGAGAATGACTCTCCTCCTCCCAGCAACAAGAAAGTGCTCTCTCCTTTTTTTTTTTTTTTTTTTGGTTTAACCCATCAAGTCCAGTATATGCTGCCCATATATTCTTAGATTTGTGACCTTCCCTTGGTGCAAGGCTAACCTTCGAATAGCAATAATTTTATTAAAAGTCACCTCTCCCTCTCTCATCAGCTATCAGGTACCTCAGCTAAAGGTGGGACTTTGTGATCGTCTACCCTCTTTAAACTGGGACTTGGTCTCATCCAGCTAATTTTAGCATTCACTGAATAGTCTTACCTAAAAAATTATTACTATGCTGTTCAGCAAATGGAAATTTTCTATTGTCTTCTTTTCTGTGTTTATTCTTTAAAATTCTATAAGAAAAAATTTTGTCTCTCATTGATTTAATGAAAATTATTTTGATCACTAATGACTCAAAATTATCTTTTATTGTCACTATTTTACTGATTTGACCAATGCAATCTACTTGAAGTTGTCTTTCCTACTAGTCTTATCAACTCCCCTTAATTACTTCCTTTGAATTTCCTATCTATCTTACCTTATAGAGAGTCCAGAGAGAAAGCCAGCCCTCCCCACACATCTGTGATCTACAGGGGTTTTATGTTTCTATAACACTGTCAAAGCTTTAGTCTAGGTGACTGAAGTTAGGGCCTCTGTTGCTGACTAGTGTAAGGTGTGGTTTTTCTCCCTTAACGCATGAAGGATTCTGCACCCACACAAGTTCATGATATGATGAAGATTATTTATCAGACAGTATAGGGCCAATCATTCACACTGAGAAATGATATAAATTACATTCCCTCTGCATATGAGGAGGGAGGTAAGGCAGCCAAGATTTTTCTTTGTAAAATACCATATAGGTAACTTAGCTACTTTTTTTTGCATCAATCAGGATTCAAATAAGAGACACATTTCAAATCAGTTAATATGTTTTTGCTCTCTTTGTGATATTTGGGGAATGAACCCTGAATCTCATACAAGCTAGGCAAGCACTCGGCCAGTAAGCAACATAAAAGATTTATTTTGATCTATATCTAACCCTCTTGTCTTTTCTTCTGCAATTAATTCACTTAAGGAGCTGTATCAATTTCCTACATTTTCCCATAATTTGTGTTTGAAAGATGGTTGCCTCAATGCCTCACTCGATCCTCCAGTTTATGTTTCCCAGAAACTAGCCATAGATCTAATTGAGTACTCAGATTAGAGGCTGGATTTTAACCATGACTCTTCATAAGTTATGTTGCAGACAGCTGAAAGAAGACAGAAAACACTTGGTTGTCTCTCAGTTTTTGATAATACTGGATGATATTCACTATTTCATTAAAGCTTCCAAAATGTCCAAGCTCTCTACTGTTCAATATTCTCTTCTCAAATTTTGACATAAACTCTCCATCAACTATTTGCTCACCCTGGTGCAATAGTTCATAAAGCACAAGCAAGGCAAATGCATAGTCCTCTCTTTTCCCATTTGAAAAATAATGAGTTTTCTTGTTTTTATTCTAATGTAAGCAGTGGTTTTAGTATAAAAACAAACTGGAAATAGTCATCTAGTGACACTCAAACACTTCCCCCTTTAATAGAAGTTTCATTTATTGTTGTTATTTTACTGTATAATAAAATCAAATTTCACTATATAAGCAATATACATTTTTTGTAAAACCTTGAAATAATATGATAGACTTAAAGTTTTTTTAATTTTTTATTTTTCCTTTTATTGAAAATATATTTCTTTCTCAAATAATATATTGCAGTTATGGTTTCCCCTCCTCCTATTCCTCCCAGTTCTCCCTCACAACCAGATTCATCCCTTTTCTGTCTCATTAGATAATAAACAGACTTATAAGGGAACATGCTATGCTATGCTAGGCTATGCTATGCTATGCTATGCTATGCTATGCTATGCTATGCTATGCTATGCTATGCTAATAAAACAAACTAACAATCAGAGTTAGACATCACAAACAAACAGAAGGAAAAGTGCCCAGAAGAAGGCACAAGAATGAGAAACCCACTTACTTGTGCACAGACTCAGGAATCCCACACAAACATTAAACTGGAGGCCATAATATATACACAGAAGACTTGGTCCAGACCTGTGAAGGTCCTGTGCATGCTGCCTCAGTCTCTATGAGTTCATCTAAGCTTAGGTCCTGCTGATTTAGTGGGCTTTGTTTCCTTGGTATTCCCAGTTTCCTCATGCTCTTACACTCTTCCTGCGGTGTTCTGTGAGTCCTGAGGGGAGGGGGTTTGATAAAGACAACCCACTGAGGACTGAAAGTGTCAAGATCTCTCACTCTCAGAACAATGTCTGACTGTGGGTCTCTGTCTTTCTTTCCACCTGCTGCAAGAGGAAGTTTCTCCTATGGCTGAGCAAGGCACTGATCTATGAATATAGCAGGGTGTCATTAGGAGTCATTTTATTGCCACGTTGTTGTTGCTGTTGTTGTTGTTGGGTTACAACAATAGTATTTGGTTTTAGCTTAAGTCCCTGGGCTATGCAGTTTCTGTTTCTTGGTTTCCCAAGCAGTATTGGCTATGGGTTCTAACTCACAAAGTGGACCTTAAGTCATATTGGATATTGACTGATGCTCCCACAAACTTTGTGGCATAATTGTGCTAGCATATCTTGCAAGCAGGACATCATTGTGGATCAAAGGGATTGCGACTGGCTTGCTCTTTATGTTTCTCTTTTAGTAGCACGCAGAGTATCTTCCCATACCAAAATGCTAGAACATAGTTGTGAATATTCTATGTTGGCACTAACTTGAACTCTGCATGTTCAAAGAGGTAAGTGTTGTCTTCATCAATGAGGCCCTGTCATCAGGTTTGGAGAGCAACATAATTCTGGAAATAGCCTAGATTGTTTGAGGATTCCCATGGGACCCCTTCAGCCAATGTTCAGTTACATGTAACTCAATCCTGCTACTTGAAGCTTCCTTTGGTTAGTTGGGACATTTTCTCCCCCATTATTTGCCTTCATATATGTATATATTTTAGGAAGCTTCTACTGTATTATGTTTTAATACTACCCCTCAAATGGCCTTAGCTTTAGCTGTCTCTTCCTATATTCCTTCCCTCATCCCTCCCTCCCTGATCCCTACTCAATGATCTTCTTATTCCAACACACACACACACACACACACACACTCCTATCTATCACTGTCTATTCTATTTCCATTTCCTAATGAGATCTATATGTACCCCAAGTCCCTTACTCTATACCTAACCTCTGGGTTCTATAGATTATAGCTTAGTTATAATTGATTTAATAGCTACATATAAATGAACACATACCTACAAATTTCATGATGTCATTTTCAATGGCCGAGTAGCATTCCATTGTGTAAATGTACCACATTTTCTTTATCTCTTTTGTTGAGGGACATCTAGGTTGTTTCTGACTATTATTAATTGAGCTGCAATAAACATGGCTGAGCAAATGTCCCTTTGATAGGATGAAGCATCTCTGGGGTTCATGCACAAGGGTGGTATAGCTGGATCTTGGGGTGGACTGATTTCCATTTTCCTGACAAGCCAACACACTGATTTAGAGGAAATCTCTTAGGGGCTTCTCAGCCCTTTGGCACTTCCTCAACATTAATGACAAGATGCTTATAACAGATTTTTTCTTTTAGGCCACCAATCAGCTCCCAAATCATGACATGAGGACTTCTTACTAGTTATGAATTCTTGGCCTTTTTTTATGCTTGTCCCAGCACCTCTTATAATTTAACCTGTTTCTCTTCATCTACACTTTACCTCAGGGCTTTTTACCTTTCTTTCCTTCTGTATATCTTACTTTCACTTCTTCTTGTGTCTGGTTGGCTGGTGGCTGCCTGGCTTCTGGCCCTCTCTTTCTCCTTCTAGCTCTCCTCCTCCTTCTCTCTGCAGCAAAGGACTGGCCTGTGGCTCAGCAATTTAAATGTTCTGCCTTCATCAAAACTGTCAGTCTGATCACTGTCAACTGTAACTATTTCGCTAGTGAAACATTTTCATCTTCAAGTCATTCATGGAGACTGACAGAAATTCATACTGTAGAAACATGAATTTTTATCCATCTACTCAGCTGTTTGGCTTGTTGTTAGTGAAAGAAAACTCTAAATAATCTGGCCTTCATTTTTAGAGCAGCAAAATTTATATATTGTGAATGACTGAAAGATAAAACAATTTATTTTAAGAAGAAATATGAGGGAAATTTTGTCAATGCAAATAGCAATATGTACATGCTTTAAACCCTTAATATTAAAAATTCTGGCCAACAGCTGGACTGTGACTGAAAAAGCATGGGATAAAACCGGACTCTCTGAACATGGCGAACAATGAGGGCTGACGAGAAGCCAAGGACAATGGCAAGGGGTTTTGATCCTACTTAATGTGCTGGCTTTGTGGGCACCTAGCCAGTTTGGATGTTCACCTTCCAAGATATGGACGGAGTGGGGAGGACCTAAGACTTACCACAGGGCAGGGCACCCTGACTGCTCTTTGGACTGGAGAGGGAGGGGGAGAGGAGTGCGGGGAGGGGGAGAAGGGTGGGAGAATGGGGAGAAGAGTGGGAAAAGGGGGAGGGAAATGGGAGGCTGGGAGGAGGCGGAAACTTGTTTTTGTTTTCCTTTTCTCAATAAAAAAAAGCAAAAAAAAAATTCTGGCCAAATTAGTTCAGCATCTTCTGTACCTAACGAATAGTGAGAAGCATTTTACTGGCTGCTTTAATACATTTTATTTGAGATGCAAAGTTGAGATCAAGCTTCTCTGGAAACGTAATGATATGTATAAGAATCCAGACCATTAATTTATAACTCTATTCTATCAGGTGATGGCAGTGGCAAACCAAAGCCTTACACAACTAGTGTGATTAAGATATATTTTAATCGCAAATGGGCTATTGCAGGAGAAACAGAAATCACTCTCATCTGTACAAACCTGGTAGGTTGCTTTAAAGGGAAAAGGGGGCTCAAAAAGGAACTAAGAAAGGCTAAATTGCAATGTTTGTCAGTGTGAAGGCCACCTCGACCAACCATGTCTATTAGCTGCAAATGCAAGCAGGCACATCAAAACACCCCTTTCTGCCAGCTGTATTATGAGGGATTAGCTTTCAGGTTATGGGAAAAATAAACCTGAATAGGTTACACAAATACATCTCAAGAGAATAAAGGATCCGCCACACCATTTCTTAAACTGTTGGTATGACTTTGGACTCAGGACACTGAATGTGGGACCCAAGACCCTCATGCTTTCCACACACAATCTTCCTGTTGTGTTGGTTCTGTTTCTTTCCTCACAGCCAGTGGGGCACTCCACTGCCTTCTAAGAAATTCCTCTTTGTAACGGCTTTCATCTGAGAAAGAACGGAAGATGCTCTTTTTTTTCCTAATAAATTAAAACCAACTTCATTTCACCCTAAGCACCTAATGAAGCTTAATCATGGGTGTGAAATCTCATTTCAGACACAGGTACTGCACACATGCAAGTCATTCATCCCAGAGGGCAGGAATCTTGCCTGGTCATTGTGCTATATAAGAGTAGAAAAAATAAAAAGGGAAAAATGATTGTGCTACCCAAGATGCTGTAAAGCCATAAGTCACAAACAATCCCACACCAGTTTGGAATTATGATTAATAAAATGGTTATTTATTTAAGGGGGAAAAACTTACAGATCACCATCCCAGACAACAGCCCTCTGCTCAATCAGGAAGGGAGCCTAGTCACCGGAAGCAGAGCCAGAAGCCAGAGAGAGAGCGTGGAGGGCAGTTGCTGCTTTTTTAAAGAGAGGGAGACCACACCCCAATGGGCTGGTATCTCAGCAGCTATTGGCTGAAGGAGCGGAAGGAGCTCCCACAACAATGCTGCCATTATCCAAATGGTGATAGGATCATCAGAAATTTTAATTGAATAAATATCACAAAATGGGATTTTTAAATCATGAAAAAGTTTGCCTTTATGCTTGACAAATGTGTATATTATACCATATATTGGAAAATTAAATAATAAAAGGAAGCTAAATGATTTTTTGTGTAATTTCAGGCTTATCCGTTTTATACTAGCAGTGCAAGTTTAAGCACAATTTGAAAGAGAAAATTCTGTATGGGTGTCACAACCACCAAAGGGTAAATAAAAGACTCATCAGCATTCAAAAACTTTTATCTATACAGATTTTAGAAGTTCTTCCTTGTGAACTAGAATAATGGCTGACATGGCAGGATACATCAACGGGTCTGTAACTGTAACTATGGCACAGATGCCATGGGGTTAACCAACCTCTTTCTGATTGGATTTAAAACCCATTCCATCATTCCACAAGAGGAAACAAATTTCCTGGTCCTCTCAGGAACCCATGGCTGGTAGGTCCTGAGGCTTAGGAGTTAACTTGTGAACTCACTACTATTACAATATCAAATTGCCCTCTAACTTTCTGTGTGTGTATGTGCGTGTGCATGTGCGTGCGTGCGTGCGTGTGTGTGTGTGTGTGTGTGTGTGTGTGTGTGTGTGTGTAGCTATAGATTAGTGCCGCTCTCAGACCACATCAGAGAAGTTTCTTTGTGCAGTGGATGGCAGTTAATGCAGAGACTCACAGCTGATCAGCGGGCAGAGGGTAGGGGTCTGTGGAGAGCTCACATGGAACACCTAGATCACAGACCCTACACACTGAGGCTCAGGGAACATTGAGAAAGAGGCGGCAGACAGACTGGAAAGACCAGAGTGAAACACAATTTTCTGGACAAAGCAGGACTGGTGCATTCATGAACTCATAGCAGCTGTGATTGCCTGCAGAAGATCAAACTAGCCAATACTCTGCATGGATGGGAAGGGATTCATGAGCCCACACACCCCTAATTGAGGATCTACTGCCAGTATGTAATTGCTAGGGCAGAAGAGTCAATTTCCTTAAGGGTGTGATCCATCATAGAAGGGTCATGCTGCAATGGAGAGTCTCATGCTCGACTTTATGGGCAACACAAATTTGAGTCAATGGGTTTTTTTTAAAATAGAAGAGCATATGAAACTGGGAGAAATGAAAAGGGAACTGGGAGGAGTTAGGTGGAGAAGTTGAGGTAAATATGATCAAAATACAGGTAGGAATGTTTGAAATTCTCATAGAATTAATAAAAATATTCAATTTTTAAAAGTCCCTTATCTCTAATTCTCAGTATCTAATATGTGACAGCAATAGATCTTAATTGTCAATTAGGACTTCTAGTCTGGCAGACATGGTTGAATTATATCTAAACTTTATGGCAAAATTTCCTAGCTCTTTAGAGATCACTAAAGAGAGCTTTCTAGTATAGACTGGCTTGATGGCTTCATTATTGAATTCCAACTGTTTTGACTAGCAGAGTCCTTCTGACACAGAATCACAGAATAAAAGGCTAAGTTGTGTGTTTCTGCAAGTTAAATTCAAACCTTAATGAATTTATTATTAATCAAAACTTATTTCTGATTTTGAGTCTAGTGCAAGTCAGACAAGCCTACTTTATTTTTGGCTTCAGGCAAAGATTTATTAGAAATGATCCTGCATATCAGGAAGCCGGAGGTCAGGGAAGCCAAAATTACCTTGCTGGGAAGTCCTTTTTTCAGAGAAACTATGACAAGCAGATAACAGAGTTTGATAGTCACAGGAACAAGCAATGGTTTCACTCTATTCTTTAATGGCAGCAAAGAAGAATCATAAGAGTCTCATTCTTCCTATCCTGCTCCTCACAGTGTGGTCCAGAGACTTGGAATCATTCCTACCAACTTCACGGGGGAGTTAGACATAGAATCACGATCTGCCCTAGAATTAGATCCTCGAGTGCTTCTTACGCACTTCATACAGAAGAGAGCAAAGCTTTTGATGATGTTCAGGACACCATTCATTAGTCTTCACTAGAACAATAATTGCCAGTAATATGGTACTTTTCCAAGTATTTCCATCCTTTAAAATAAAAAGGTGCACACACAAAATATTAATTTCTGGAAAACTGAAACCATATGATAGTTAGGAGCCATTCAGCTTCATTTTTGCCTCAAAGAATTGGAGATGATGAGATCACTCTCAGTCAAGTATATGAATGAGTGGGTTTTCTGAAGTCCCCACGAGGATTATCTTTCTTTGTACAGCATATCTTTCAATGTTGTTGTGACTCCTTCAGTGTTGATGAACAAATTGTCATATTCAAAAGATGTCACTTGAGCCAGTTGGGTTGGGCTAAATCTGGAGATTCTGGAGACCTTTAACTCATAGATCTTCCTCCCTTTGGAATGGCCCATGTATCCATACTGTCACCATTCTAGAGGCAGTGGGACCTGGGAAAATCGAGCTGACATGTGAGGTAGACTAAAGTCTCATATGCAATAGCCAACTTTATTCAGCACATCAGACAATTTATACTCTGAGGTTTAAGAAATGTCTCTTGATTTGGACCTTGAGATTTCTGTCCGGTGCTCCAATGTGGGTCTCTGTCTCCTTTCATTGCCTGATGAAGGTTAATATTCAGGAGGATGCCTATATGTTTGTCTTTGGATTCACCTTCTAATTTAGCTTCTCTAGGATCGCGAATTATAAGCTCACTGTCCTTTATTTATGTCTAGAAACCAAATATGAGTGAGTACATCCCATGTTCCTCTTTTTGGGTCTGGCTTACCTCACTCAGGATAGTGTTTTCTATTTCCATCCATTTGTACGCAAACTTCAAGAATTCCTTGTTTTTTACTGCTGAGTAATACTCTAAAATGTATATATTCCATACTTTCTTCATCCATTCTTCCATTGACAAATCAGGAGCAGAAGGAGGGGGAGCATGAGCAAGGAACTCAGGACCGCGAGCGGTACACCCACACTCTGAGACAATGGGGATGATCTTTCGGGAATTCACCAAGACCAGCTAGCCTGGGTCTGAAAAGCATGGGATAAAACCGGATTTACATAGCGGACAATGAGGACTACTGAGAACTCAAGAACAATGGCAGTGGGTTTTTGATCCTACTGCACATATTGGCTTTGGGGGAGCCTAGGCAGTTTGGATGCTCAACTTACTAAACCTGGATGGAGGTGGGCGGTCCTTGGACTTCCCACAGGTCAGGGAACCCTGATTGCTCTTCAAGCTGATGAGGGAGAGGGACTTGATCGGGGGAGGGGGAGGGAAGTGGGAGGCGGTGGCGGGGAGGAGGCAGAAATCCTTAATGAATAAATAAATAAAAAAAAAAGAAATGTCTCATGAGTAACCTGTGTCCAAGCTTTATACAATCACAGGGACAAGTTGTGCATAGCAAAAACATGTTTTTTCATAGAGGAATGTATAAAACTTTAATTGCACCAAACAATAATGAGTAACCTGAAGTAAATTCACTCCTATCAGCTACACCTGCAAGGAACACAAACACACATTCCAAGAACAATTCTATGTTTTGAAGAAACTGAGGTCACAAAATTCTTGTCTTATTTTCTTGGAGTGTTCTCACAAGCGCTCAGAATTGCCCTCATATGAGTCTCTCCCTGGACCATGTTCCAACAGCTAAATAATATCTTCTCTCCTAGAAACTAACATCCAGCTAATCGAAGAAATAATTTTAAATTCACTATAATATTTAGGTATAACTTAGATTGACTTTTTTCATTAAAAATTAATCCAAATTAACTAGTTATAAAATAAATATTACTCGTTTCCAACTCTTCAGGAGTCTCTCCCTTTAACATAAGACACTTCTTATTATATCTCTCCATCCCAAACTAAAGATGATCAAAACTCATATTCATGTTAATGGACACACATCTGATAAGGGTAAGTGCCCAAATTCATTAGTTCTTAAAAAATTGTTCCAGTTGATATTGATGCTGCCAGTATGCACATCTCAGGAACCACTGCCATGCAAAAGGAATTCCAGGCATGGGAGGAAGCTGAAACATTTCAGAATGACAAGATGCCACACTTAACATAGATGATAAAGTCACCTTGTTCTACAGGCTTTCCCTGGGTCAACCAGGATTTACATATCAGAAGGAGTGGTCTGTGGATAGATTCTCCTCAAAAAGGGTCTCCTCACCCAGGCATCTCCTTTTCTATCCTCTTCCTAAAAAGATGGTTAAGTAACTTGTACAAACACGTTTTGCAGACACGGAAGATAAGAACCAACTTACTGGGGGTTTGTGTTTGAAAGTGGCAGAAAAGGCATTATGGCTTCCATCCTTGGATGTTTACGAAAAAAAATGGCACAAAACTGATGAAGAAGTATTATAGTTGAAAAAGTATCATGTATATATTGTCTGTTGGGAGCACAAAGTACCTTGTACCCACAGATCTCCAGGGAAACCAGGAATGTTCAGTACCCAGAACTGTCTTTTCAAAGGAAAAGGTATGTAACCTGTTTGTCTAGAAAGCTGGTGATTGGAGGTGATTAATAGCCTGGCGATCTGTTGGGCCAGTCCATAGAGATGGCTAGTAATCTAAAGGACCCTTACACTACCTGTACAGTCAGAGGCTCCTCCAAAGTCCCACAACCAGGACCAGAGGTAGCAAACAGCCCAAATGACCTCTACATTGTCTGTATGACCTGGACCAGGTCAGATCCTTCCTTAGGCCCATAAACTAATACAAGTAGCCTATCTTGAAAAAAAAATAATAACATGTGCCCTGAGTTGAGTTTTAATGTAATTATGCTTCCTTATTCACCAGGTATTGTATCACACCAGGAAACTTTTTCCAGATTATACTGTGTTTAAATATACTGGCAATAAACCAACTGACATTTGATCAAGATTGACGAAGTCAATCTGGGCTGAGCTTTCATCCTCACCTCATCATGGAGTGCTGCCTGACTGACACTGGAGGGACCTCATGCTTATCTATTTGTTTCCCAGATCCATACATTAAAGAAGTATTAAAAACAGCTCTATCAGTGAATTTCTATTGCTTGTAAGCTACCCAGTCTCTGGTATTTTTTAGAATAGCCCATGCAGACTGAGGCAATACCAGACAGTTCTTGCATAACCAACAGATGGCTCTCTGTGCTGTGTCTGCTCTGCTGGCTGATTGACTGAAATTGCACGAGGAGGTAGCTAGTATAGGGGTCACTGCTAAAACCTCTAGACAAAAGCACATTTCACACTTATAGGCAACTGGATCCTTATCCCAAGGAAAAGTGTTTCGTTTCCCTCCCTCAAAAAACTGTTTCTCCAACTAGCAAAGACAATTAATTAAGCTAATTAATTAAGTGAATTAAATAAGCTAATATATCATGCCACTTAAAATATGTATTTTAAAATGTCATGCAGTCATTGTAGTTTCCAATTTTTCTTTAATGGTATAAATTAGTATGTACAATATTGAGGGGGAAAGTGGTTATGCATGTAATATAAATATGACTATTATAATACTGTATGCATTCATTAAAGCAATCACTTATTTTCAATTGTTTACTGAGCATCTGGTATGCACTAAAATGTGCAAATTTCAAATACAATGGTGGGAAGAAATAAAGGGCAATATTTTCTCAGGAGTAGGACATTACTTTTGCCAGGGCTGTCTAAATCCATCCCTGGAAATCTTCTCTCCCTTGTTGGGTAATATCAGTTCTATATTAATAATGCTATATGAATGTTCTAGAGATTTACTCTTGCCTCTGTGAATCCTCATCTGAATTTTAAGAGCTTTACTAAACCCTACCACTATTAGTTAAGATCTAATAAAATTAATCCTACTGGATACCATTAGTTTCAATAACCTTAACTGTGGTTTCTCAAATTCTTGAAGTCAAGAATTAAGATGTTAAGTTTATTAAAACCTATTACATATCTTCCATAGAGATCTTAAGTAGCCCTGTACTGTGAGCATAAAAGCACAACTCAATGGTGTGGGGGAATTGTCTATATTCTCTCAATTATGTTTTATTTTTATTTATTTTTATTTTTTTAGCTTTTAATTTTTTTATTCTGTTTCTTCCACCTCCTCCTAGCCTCCCACTCCTCCCACCCTCCCCCCACTCCTCTCCCCCTCCCTCTCGAGTCTGAAGAGCAGTCAGGGTTCCCTGCCCTGTGGAAAGTCCAAAGTCCTCCCCCCTCCATCCTGGTCTAGGAAGGTGAACATCCAAACTGGCTAGGCCCCCACAAAGCCAGAACAAGAAGTAGAATCAAAACCCAGTGCCATTGTCCTTGGCTTCTCAGCAACCCTCATTGTCCGCCATATTCAGAGAGTCCGGGTTTATCCCCTGCTTTTTCAGTCACAATCCAGCTGGCCTTGGTGAGCTCCCAATAGATCAGCCCCACTGTCTCCGTGGGTGGGTGCACCCCTCTTGGTCCTGACTTCCTTGCTCATCTTCTCCCTCCTTCTGTTCCTCATTGGGACTTTGGGAGCTCACTCCAGTGTTCCAGTGTGGGTCTCTATCTCCATCCATCGCCAGATGAAGGTTCTATGGTGATATGCAAAATATTCATCAGTATGGCTATAGGATAGGATCATTTCAGGTTCCCTATCCTCAGCTGCCCCAGGAACTAACTGGGGACCTCACATCCCCATCAAGGTCCCATCAATTATGTTTTAAATAAACACTGATTGGCCAGTAACCAGGCAGGAAGTATAGGCAGGGCAACCAGACAGGAAGTAGAGGCGGGGCAATGAGAACAGGAGTATTCTGAAAAGAAGGAAGCTCTTCCTCTAGTCCTGTCCAGACACAGAAGAAGGAGATGTGACCTACCCTGCCAAAAAAGATACCGAGCCATGTGGCTAACATAGGTAAGAATAATGGGTTAATATAAGTTATGAGCTAATTAAAAAGCCTGAGATAACAAATAAAAAAGGGGGCATCTTGATGTTGTGGGATCCTCAAACAAAAGATTTTTTTTCAGTGTCATGATCCCTGAGATATGCAAAGAGGTCTCTGCCCAAAGCTTTAAACACAGAACTAGGAATTAAGACACTGCAGATAAAAAAAAAATGAAAGTATACAAGGAACATGATTGGCCAGAGTCCGTTTGAATCCTTGGTGGCAATTCCCTTCCCCAGTTGTGATGCCCGGACATGCACCAAGTCTAGTACAGGAAGGAGTTAGAAGATGCTCTGGGAGAACTTTCAGATACAGACTTTGTAACTGCCTATGTTCCATTGGGTAAAAACACACAGAGAATTCTAACCAGGAATGGATTCAGAACTGATAACCTAATCAAGGACTACTCCACAGTTTCTCAGCCAGACCTGATTTTGATTAGCTTCAACCATCTTTAGAAATTAGGATTCCTAGGTCTCTTTTGTCCTACAAACTCTGAATATTAATGAATTTAAATCTATTTAAAATAATTGAGAAGCTACAAAGCTGGGAAAGCAATGAGAATAGCAGGTTCTCTTCCTATTTGTGTATCATCTCCTATCTGTTAGGAAAACACAGAACAAAGCACAACTATGAGCATATGATGGGGTATCTATCATCTAGGTTCCTGCTGGATAACACAAGGTCAACAGCTAATGGTGTCTGCTGAGCTGTTTCACTAACACCCTGGGCAGTGATGTCAGTTTCATACAAGGATCTCCTGTAGGACAAACATACATTGGAGTTATCTGGCAAGAAACTAAGAAGAGTTCTACTAAGATTTTTTAAAATCACTGAAAAGGAAAATTAATATTAATGGGTTTAATATACATATATATTAATATAGATAGATAGATAGATAGATAGATAGATAGATAGATAGATAGATAAAAACTTTTCAGAATTCTTGAGTTCATACTTGACAGAGTGTCTTGTTCGTATTTAAAAAAAAAGAATTTCTGTGAGGTTAGAGGCCTTGCTCAAAGCATTGTTAGTGAGCCACAGAAAGGAAATGTTTTGCTGAGGAAGCCTGTCTGCCAAGATAGCTTCTCTCAATTGAGCAAATAATCCCAGGAAGAAGGGACTGAAATCACATGCAGCCCTCTGCAGCCTCAGCTTCCTCATTCCCAAGCCCCTAGAGAAACTCCAAGTATTCCCTTCCACACCACTTCAGAACCCCCTTTCCTGAGGGAGAGTATAGGTGGCCATGAGAGGCCATTTAAAGAGATATCAAGGATTTATTAGGTTACACTCACAGATACACAATAAGGTAAATAGTCCCCATGGTCTTCCATTCTGCCAGGGGGTGAACAGAACCAGCAGTCTGATCTCTAACCACAACACAAGAGAACAAGCCCATTCCCCTTTCCTTTTAAGAGGTCATGTCAGCAGACAAGAAGCACCACCTCTATGGGGCAGATAGGCGAAGGTCATGGGTGGAATGAATACCCACTACACTTTTGTCTAAATAAGAAGGTTCTAAACCTAATACAAAACTATATACAATAAGAACAATTATGAAGTGTTGTCCAGGAGAAAGAAAGGGTAATAATAGACACAAAAATAGAACTATAGCCAACAAGAACAACTTCAAGTACACATACTAAATGTCCAGATCATGGGTAGATGGCAAATTACAGAGATTATTCCAATAGCTGTCCTATCCTGAAAAGCCTTAGTCTTGTACCTAATATGTCTTAGTTAAGTCAGAATAGTAACTGTAACCAACTAGTCTTCAATCCTATCAAAGACCTGAGAAGGAAAATAATATTACCTAAGTAAGCAGGAAGTGCAAGCAAGTGACTTCTAAAAGATGCAAGAAAAAACAGAGACAACTGGTGGTCAGACAATCCCCCAATGTCTCTCTGCAACATTGAGCCAACCAACTTTGGTTGTAGGCCTAGAATATCTGACAGACCATTTTCAGAAACAGGAAAATTCAAAAGACTGTCCTACTCTGTCTTGGCAAGGTTCAGCAGTCGCTTTTCCTTGTGTCCTGCTTGACCAGATTGGACAGTATGTTTATTGTCAGCAGTTGAGGCAGGGGCAGTTCTTTGCCCAATAAACCAGTTCTGACAAGAAGAAAACAAACTCCATATAGAGAGTCTTTGGTGCCCGTAATTCTTTTAGGAATATATCTGTGCTGCCTAGAGCAGTCATGTCTCATGTCAAGAGAATTCTAAATTATTAGAACATTTAAATGTCATAGTTTGTAGGTCTTTGAAGATTACCTATGTGGAGTATATATCAATGCATCTAATGTTTCAACTAATCTGAATTTAGCATCACTGAGATATCTGTGTTGGAAATGTCTGTGTTGTGCAAGGCTATGACCTCATCTTGATCATGATGATGGATGAAAGTAGACCCCACAAAGTTGTCTTCAGGGCTCTATTGTAGCCTAAAACACAGTCATATTTTATACACACATACAGAGAGAGAGAGAGAGAGAGAGAGAGAGAGAGAGAGAGAGAGAGAGAGAGAGGAGAAGAGAGAGGGAGAGAGAGAGAGAGGGAGGGAGGGAGGGAGGGAGAGAGAGGAGCATGGGCACATGCACCTACACACACAAGCATACAAACATACA
>NC_022030.1:43035222-43038159 GCF_000317375.1 Microtus ochrogaster
TATGAGAATTAGCCTGTAAGGGCTAGAGTTAATGGGCCAAGTAGTGTTTAAAAGAATACAGTTTGTGTGTTGTTATTTCTGGTGTAAAGCTAGCCGTGCGGGAGCCGGGCGGGACGAAAAGCAGGCCCGCAGCTCCCACTACATATCTGAAATCTCTGGATATCACCCTTATAAGGCAATACTTCCATACTTCAAGATTATATGCCAAATGGATAACTGATGAGGACATGAAGATACATGGAACTTCAAATATATATACATATCCATAGCAATCACGTTATAATGTGAAATATACAGTTGATTGCTGATTATGCTACCCTATTACATCTCTTCCAGATAGATGAAAAATGTTTCTTTGGATATGAACATGAGGTATCTAGAGTTTTTTATTATTCCCTATTAAGTATTTTAACATTAACACTGTTTTTGACAAAACAGCAAACATTCGGTATACATCATCTACCCTTAGGCTTGTGCTCAGGGGACTGACATATGAGAATCATGAGTTCAAATGTATCCCTGATTACTGACATCCAAACAAGGCTGAGTAACAAACAACATTTCAAGGGAATTTGTGAAAAAATATTAAAAATAAAACTATGAATAAAACTGACCACAGGAGAATGTTTGTCTTTTGTTGCTTAAAATAAACATTTTTCTCATCCACTAAAGTACAGCAATTCTCATCTGTGGGTCATAACCCCTTTCAGAGTTACATATCAGATGTCCTGCATATCAGATTTTTATATTATGATCATAACAGTGCAAAACTACAATTATGAAGTAACAATAAAATATTTTAATGTTCAGGGACCTCACCACAACATGAGGAACAGTATTAAAGGACCACAGCATTAGGAAGATTGACAACCTCTGTGTCCCTTTTTGCCTTCTGTCTCTTTGCTCTGTGCTCTGAAATCTGGCAACACGACTTGGACTACAGTAAGGTAGTTAGAGAATTTAAGCACTGATTCTCCATGCCTTAGGTAGTTTATATAATTTATTAGTACACTATTATGTTAATAATAGGTTTATTTATCCTTGGGTTATATATAAACCATTCTAATTCTACCCTATGTCAGAAACCCACCTTGGAGTATAAAGGAGCACACTCTAGGCACTGGAAAACCTATTCTGCCTCATAGAACCTTTTCTTTTCTTTTCTATTTCTATGGCACATAAAAACACTCTTAAAAAACTAAAATAGTTGATATCCAAGAACCATCACAGTGGTGTTTGCAGTTCTAGACTGTGGGACCACCAAACTTCCCTGTACTTCCACTGTCATTTTCCACTTACGTGCAAATGGGGGGGATAAATATCATTACCCAAGACTACTATTCCTATAGAAACATTCTCCAGTGAGAAAAATCTTATTATATGAAACTTAAAAGAACAAGTATAAATTTAATCAAAGAATTCAATTAGTTTAGATAAGACATGAGCAAACACCTGAATAAAGAGGGCAGGATAAAATCTTAATTTATGCTCCAAGAAAACACAAATATATTGCTAAATTAAATAATAAAGATATTCAGGATTTGAAGGGTTAGATTAACAAGGAGATAGATATACTGAAGAAAACTCAACCTGAAATAAAGATGGGCTTGAAAAGCTCAACAAACCAAGTTTATAACTTAGGAAAGCTTTACCTGTAGAATGGCTCAAGAAGATAGGATATCACAATGTGATGATAAAGTAAAATAATTGGACCTCCCAAGCAAAAACTAAGATAAAGTTTTAAAGAATACAGAAGAAATGTGCAAGAACTCTGGAGAAATCCTATGAATCCTAGATACAGAGAAAAGATACAAACCCCTGCTCAATGTCACAGACCAGCTCTTCAAGATGACAGAAGGAAAATTTCCCCAGACTAAGGGAATGTACACTCATACAGATACAAGAAGCAAAGTAAACACCAAACAGACAAGACAAGAATTTACTCATGCCATGTGGTAGATAAAACACTAAATATACAGAGCAAAGGAAAGGTCTTGAAACCTGATAGAGAAAAGTCACAAGAGACATGAGTGGAAACCCATTAGAATTATGAATGATTCCTCAATGAAAATCTTAAAAGTCAGCAAACATGGAACAATGTGCTTTGGGTTTTAAACAATCACAAATGTCAATACATACCATTATCCCAGGAAAACTATCTTCCATAATTAGAGGAGAAAGAAAAACTTTCCACTGTATTGACAGGCTAAAAGAATTCATGTCCAGCAAACAAGCCCACAGAGAACACTAGAAGTAATACTTTTGGCAAGAGGCTATAGGGAGAAAACAGATGAAGCTATAATTATTGAAACACAAAATAGAACTAAAGCCATAAACAGCAAAAAAGGGACAAAATTATGGTAATTAGCACACACCTTTAAATACTAATGGCCTCAATTCCCCAATCAAAAATCACAGATTAGTGGATGGATTTAGAAGTAAGATTGAGTGTTTTGTTGTCTACAAGAAATATATTTTATCTTCAAGTTTAAAATGAAAGGATAAAAAATACTATCCCAAGCAAATGAGACGAGAAACCAAGCAGGTGTCACTATTTTAGTATCTGACAAAATAGACTTATACAAAAAAATCAAAAGAGAAAGAAAGAAACACTTCATTCTAATCAAGCAAACAATTAACAAAAATACATTACCATCCTAAACATATACATACATACATACATACATATCTGGTGCATTCAATTTCATGAAAAGCAAGCTATTAAACTTTAAGGCACAGATAAATGCCAACTCATTATTAACAGGTAATATCAATACCCTACTTTCTCATCTATCTTAAAACGAAACATCAGAATTAAATAATATTACACATCACAGTGGCCTAACAGTTATCCACAGAATATTCTAAACACCAAAGAATACACAATCTACACATAGACACACATACTAGAATACAAAATAAATCTTTTTTTTTTGT
>NC_022030.1:43038755-43042384 GCF_000317375.1 Microtus ochrogaster
GGGCCAAGCAGTGTTTAAATGAATACAATTTGTGTGTTGTTATTTCGGGGCATAAGCTAGCAGGCGGCCCGGGGTGCTGGGGACGCAGCCCCACCACTCATATTACTACAGAAAGAAGGAAGGAAATTTTATTTTTTTTCACACTGTCAGGCAAATACAACCTTTTATATATAAATTCTCAAAGCAGAAGAAAATTAATCTCCCAGAAAGAAGACTGGAAACTAGCACTTGTTCCCAGCTTCCAAGTGATGTAGGGATTTGCAGTCATCAGGGGCTTTCTCCAAAAATAAAAGAAGTTCTCATGTCTCTATGGCAGAAAGTGGTTAAAATTTGGAATCGCTATCTTACATGTTTAATTCCCACAGAACTTCAGTTTCCTGGAAATTTATGTTACCAAGAGAAAGTTCTACAAGAATAATTTATAAAGGAGTTTCAATAAGTCTGTCCATTGCAACTGTCTTCACATTGCCCAGAGCCTACTACATCACAAAACAATAAGTTTCAGTGTGTGATTGTTGCTACAAAATAAAATGGTCTATTTGAAGCAAATATATAAAAATATACTTGAAGGTTTGAAAAACAAGCAAACAAAAGACAGGTCTTAGGTCCTTGAGAAGCACATGCCCATGATACCAGCTGGCAAAGAGTTTACTTACCCATTCTAAAATATTTAAATACCAATAAAAGTAGGAGAGAAAATATGCATAGCTAAAAGGGTTCTACAGTGAATTTCGCTAATAAAAGAAAAGAAAAAGTTCTTGTTCCCTTTCTGTGCCAGAAAGAATTTAAGGGGCTTATTGCTGATGTTTGATGCTGTCGCTATTTTCGTCTTCATTGTATTTATTAGCCTAGTGAGATGACTGTTAGCATTTCCAGCACCACCTAGCCACCCCAAGAGTACTAAGGCCAAACATGTGTTGTCAATACTCAGGCAAATATCTAGTTAGCCCCAGGATCCTAAAGCAACCCATGCATTGTCAGTATTCAGGCAAATTCTTAGTCAGCCCAGGGTCCTACAGCCTATGCACATCTATTGCATGACTGCCTAAGTCTCTGTGCACGAGCTCCAAGGGCCATTTAAAAGCGAGCTCAGCCTTTTCCTCTCTCTCTCCACCGCTTTTGTTTTCTGAGGCAGGCCTCCAGGAACCCCTCGCTTTCTACCCCCATCAATAAACTTGCATGTGGGTTTGTTGTACATTGAGGTTCATTATCACCACAACTAGACTACAACATTTGGTGGCAGGCACTCCAGGCACCTGAGGCAAGCCGGGACCAGCTACAACAGTCCACTTTCCAACTACTCAACCCCTGGGCCCCTCTATACAACATCAGTTGCAATTAGTGAGTCTCCCTTCTCCTGGTCTGGACCCATGGAACTGACTATAGGTCATCCAGTGCCACACTGGTCCATGGCTGTGGGATAAAGCCCAGCTACCATCTTCAATGCTATAACTGGCTCCCTTCACTGACAAGCACCTCTGGCCATTCCCTGTGAGTGAGGCCTTGTTTCTCAACGACGGTTTTTTTGCCTCTCAGACCTGTCTGTCTGTAATTGGACAACTCACATGTCTCTCAGACCCTATATCCTTCAAGCTCAGCCCTGGCCCCTGCTCTGTGTTTGATGAATCACTGAGCAGCTTGTGCCTTCCCAAAAATCCATCCTCGCTTAATTTCTGGGATGCTAGAAATTCTAAACCATTGAATCCTATTTACCTGCCTAGCAACGTAAACCCACCATCTCTTCTGGGATGTCTGTTAGAAAACCTCAAACCTCTACACTTAATGCCCTATTTAAAAGCTCTAAACTCATGCACCTTTGCACTCAGACATGGCCTAAATAACCCTTAAATAATTAGTCAAAATGACTGCCTAATGGCCCTTTAGACCCTGATGTTTTGTGGACCCTTTCTAACTTCTGCCAGTGGATGGGTAGATGGAAGGAGTTGCCTTATGCTCACGCCTCCTTTTACATCAGCTCCAATCCTTCTCCTGTAGCCTTACTGTCAAGGGATCTTTCAGTCAAAGTGGGAGCTTCTATTTCTTTTGCAACCCCCATTCACCTGACCCCAGACTAACCAGCCATCCCTCTCCTCCTCCTAGCCACCCACCCTACTGGTTCCAACATGTCATTTCCTCTGCTGCCCTCCCAGGTGGACCCCTAAGTCTGGAAAACCCAAAACCCTTCTGTTGTTAGACACAATTCCCTGACTACCATCCAATTTCAGGACCCTACCTGATACATTGCTCAAGCCCAGTCCCCACTTTCACTCTAAAGCCTTAAGGGACTTAACCCTACCATTTCTGACCTCCTAGATCTTTTCCTTGTAACACCCCTATGCTTGCAGTTAAGAAAACTAACAGAAACTGTCACCTGGTTCAAGACCGCTGGTTCATTACTTCTGCAGTGGTCCCCTCTATCCCACGGTGCCCAATCCCTACACCCTTCTTTCCACTGTCGCTTCAGGGACCTCTCATTTCTCAATCCTGGACCTCAAGGATGCTTTCTTCTCTATCTCCCTCCACACTCAGTCTCAAAATATCTCTGCTTTCACCTGGACTGACCCTGACACTCACCTCTCCACACAGCCCACCTGGATTGTCCTACCCCAGGGGTTCTGTAATAGCCCACACCTATTTAGCCAGGCCCTACCTTCTGACCTATTCTCTTTGTCTCTCCCCAAATCTAAATTCATACCATTTTTTATGATATTCTCCTTTGCAGCCCATCTCTACAAATTAGCCAAACTAACATCTCTGTTCTTCTAAATTTCTTGTCCAGCCAGGGCTATGGAGTCTCACATTCCAAGGTCCTACTATCCACTCCTCAGGTCACTTCTTTGGGATGAACCATTACCACAACCCACGAATCTATTACTTTGGATAGAAAACACCTATCTGAAGTTTCTGGAGTCTTTCAGTCTCCTCTACTAAAGAGGAAATTTTATCATTTCTAGGACTGGCTGGCTTCTCACGTTCCTGGATCCCCTCTTTCTCCCTCCTTGTTCAACCCTTATATAAGGCAGCCTTGCCTCCCCCCACATGAACCTCTCCTCAATCCCATTACTAAATCTTTTCAGAAGCTCCAACAGGCTCTCCTCCAGGCTTTTGTCCTTCATCCCCCAGACCTAACTCACCCCTTCTCCCTCTATGTAACAGAAAAAGAGAGATATGTCCTTCAGGTTCTAGACCACCAGCTGGGACCTTCCTTTGCACCTGTAGCACACCTGATGAAAACATTAGACCTCACCATCCAGGGATGGCCACCCTGCATATGTGCTTTACCAGCTGCTGAGTTTCTCACTCATGAAACAAACAAACTAACCTTAAGTCACCCACCACTATCTTTACCTCCCACAACCTGTTCCATCTCATAACTTATAAATGCTTATAAGCTCTACCTCCCTCCTGGGTTATTTCTCTCCAGGTGGCACTAGTAGAAGGTGCTACATTTACTTTCCAAACTTGCCTGGTCCTCAATATCTCAAATTTCTTTCCTCAAGCAAACACTCCCCATCTCATTTTTGCACTGAAACCCTAGAGGAACTACTACTCCATCCCACACACATACAGGAGGAACTACTACTCCATCCCACACACATACAGGAGGAACTACTACTCCATCCCACACA
>NC_022030.1:43042639-43070809 GCF_000317375.1 Microtus ochrogaster
CACACATACAGGAGGAACTACTACTCCATCCCACACACATACAGGAGGCACACTGCCTCAGGTCACCTATACCTGGTACACAGATGGCAGCTCCTTCTGACATGAGGGGACCTAAAAAGCAGGCTATGCCATAGTGTCAGATGCTGGGGCAGTTGAGGCACAGGCAATCCCCACTACTAACCAATAGACTGAACTAACCCCTCTCACCTGTGCCTTCCAATTGGCACAACTGGACAATGCTTAACATTTACATAGACTCCAAATATGCTTTTCATATCCTTCTGTCCCACACTGCCATCTGGAAAGAACATGGACTACTTAAAACAAAAGGAGGATCCATAACTAACTCAGGTCAAATTATGCCATGCTAAAAGCCCCCCATCTACCCAAAGCTATAGGAATTACTCACTGTCGGTCTCATCAGACTGACAGCTCCAACACATCTAAAGGGAACAATAGAGCTGATGAGGCAGCTAGAGCAACAGCCCTCTGAGGCCCAGACTCACCTCACTCACTCAGGGAGTCCATACACTACAACCCACATCACTATAGTTACCCCTGACTCTTGACAAATTCTGTCCTATCTACACCAGATCTTTCATCCTAATAACCAGGCTCTGTCTCATTTTCTCAAGGCTCACCTCCAGCCCATCCCTGAGGACTTGCACTTCTTAAGAACTATCATTGCCTCTTATAAAATTTGTCAGATGTTAGACCCTAACTCCAGATATCACAGTCCCCCTTTTCCTACCCACCAACCCAGGGCCTCACTCCCAGGGATTGACTGGTAACTTGGCTTTACCCGCATGCCCTAGTCAGATGAGTTAAGTATCTCCTGGTTCTAGTGGACATGTTCTCAGGCTTGGTGAAACAAAAGGACTCACACAGTCTTTGATCCTCTCCCCTGTGAGATTATTCCCTGATTCAGAATCACCACCTCCCTCCAGTCAGACAGCGGTCCTGAATTCACATCAGAGACTAGCTAAAGGTGTCAGCATCTTTTGGCTAACAGACATTTTAAAGTTCCAGTCTCATAAGATTTCCTATCAGGGTTCAAAATAAAGACACCACAATAAGCAAAAGGAACTAAAATCTAAGGATTAAGAAATATAGTCACAACTCGTTCTTTCTACCCATGTCTCTCAATTATTCTTTCTTCTTTGAACTGTATTCTAATCCTTCTGTCCTGTCTATAATTTCTTATCTCTAATTCTCTGTCTTAATCCTAATTTCAATTCCAATTTAATTTTTTGCTATATTTTTTTCTGCTGCTGCTTTCTCATTTTTCTATCTCTGATAATTTCTAGGATGTCTTTGTTTCTGTTACCTCTTCTTTTCTCTTTGCTCTTACCAAGCTGTATAGACCCACAAAACCTTGTAGGTATAGGTAACCAGGCAACCTACGTAAACAGACAAGGGAAGTTTATGGCCTCTGCTCGATTAGCATGTTTGTCAAATGTTAGCAAGCTTCAATGTTAGCAAGCTCTTAAGCTTGATGCTTATCAGAGTCACCCATGGAGGTTTGTCTTCCTCTGGGCTGTGGGTCGATGGTTAATTATTTTTTCCTGAGAGTAAGACATAAGCAGTAAATCTCCTGGACTAACATCATCAGTAAACTGAGGTGAGGGTGAGGTGAGGAGTTAGGGATCTTTTAATGCAAACTTAGTTTTAGGGCATCACTTTTCTTATCTATAAGTGAAGTAAAACCAAGGCATGCTTATTTTTTTATCTGTGTGAGCAGCTATGAATTAACAGCTTTGGGCAAGTAGTAATTCTATGTCCTTGGATATCTGGGGATGTCTTAAGTGGAATGCTTTTTTCCTGGACCCTAAACACTAATTAAATGCCTGTCAATAATGATAATTGCAGGAAGGCAGATCTCTATGTTTGCATAGGAGAGAGGAGCAAGGGCCTGGTAGTGGGAAGCAGGTTTCCTGACTGTGTGACTATCTTCACACATAGCACAAATAATGCTGAACTGTGGGAGATAAATCCCAGATTTGTAACAGAAAAGGAATAGTTACAGCGAGAAACCTTATAGCAAGAAACTCCGCTTTATTCATAAGGCAATAACACCAACATGTTCTGCGCCTTTGTTTATTCCTCCAAAACAGAGTCCCAGACTCTGACGGATTGACCTTGTGAAAAAGATGGCTGACTAATTGCTTTATAACGATGTGGCTTTAGCACTTGTCATTTTCATATCTTATATCATCCTCAGTCCTCAGGGAAAAGAATGAACTAACTGCTCCTTAAAACACATTCCTGTCACAGAAACTTCCCCTTAACTAGGTAAAGCTCTTGCCTCTGGATCTTTTCAGCCACCCCTCTTTTAAGGCAACCTCCTTCAATTGTGCCATTTGACCTCCTGTATGGGAGGCCACTTCTAACTACTGACCTCCTATCCAGCCCTCACCCCCCCTTGATTATCTAGTCACCCCCTACTCTATCATCTTCATTCCCTCCTATGGAACTTTATTGACTACTGCCTACCCCAACCATGCACCAATCCCTGCCCATCCCCAGTCAACATCAGGGATCAGGTCCTTCTCTCTTCTCCAAACCAATACCCCTCACTCCTTTCCCCTAAATGGCAGGGCACCTTCAAAGTAATTCTTGTAGTCCCCAGAGTAGCTAAGCTTGATGGTCTCCCTCATTGGATTCACGTATCCCATCTCAAACCCTTTCCCTTCTTCCACCTCAAGATAATATTTGTTCATACACAGCAACCCCAACAGGGCCCTGCTCCCTTAAGTTTCAGAGGACACTGAGATCAACTGTAACATGAGGGTCTGATTGTAGGGTTTTCTGTCCTGCCCAGTTCCCACAGCCAGTAAACCCCAAAGAAAATCACACAGCGGTCTTTATAAGTTATAAACTGATTGGCTCATTAACTCTGGCTTTTTATTAGCTCTTATAACTTATTACCCATTATTATAACCCATTATTCTTATCTATGTTAACCACATGGCTCAGTACCTTTTTCAGCGGGGCAGGTCACATCCTGCATCTTCCATGGTCTGGGCAGGACTTGGGAGGAGCTTCTTTCTTTCCAGAATACTCCTGTTCTCATTGCCCCACCTCTACTTCCTGTCTGGTTTTCCAGCGTATACTTCCTGCCTGACTATTGGCCAATCAGCGTTAAAACATAATTGACAAAATACAAAATTATCTTATACCAATCAGCTGCTTTGTCTCCAATTCCAGAAGAATGTGGCTTCACCACACAGCTGTAGTCAACTTTACCAAATTGAGAATGCCATGTGCTTTCTTTCCTGACCCCTCTCCATGTTCTCCTGTCTCTACTTATCACACCCTTCTTCATCAATTTCCTCCCTAATATCTCCAATAACATATTCAAAAATTCTAATTAAACTAATTAGCTGTTGTTACAGGCCTAAGAACAATTAGCCACAGAGCTGGAGGCATAAAGACTATTAAACATGCCCAGGTAGTAAGAAACAATAACATCCCAGAGATATCCACACCCACAAACTCATAAAGGAGACTCACAGAACAGATTTCAGTATAACTTCTTACTATTGACTGCCCTCAGCAATCAACCACCTGGGTCTCCTAAGTGCTAAGGTGATGTCATGATGATGGGGACGGCACAGGTGCTTTAAGGTTTGTTTGTGTGAAGATAAAGAAAGCTTAATTGGTGATAAAAAAGAAAGTGACATGAGATCTATAAAAGAACAAACATATTCCAGATTCCTCTTTCTCGGTATGTTACTTTCCATAACTTATGCTAACCAATAGAATTCTGATAAACTGTTAATCTAGTTCTGGCAGAGTACTTACTAAACACCATACTGCCACTTTACACTCACAGCTATAAGATCAGGATTTTAAATTCCCTTTGGTTGTTTTAAAAGGTGCTTTTTGTTGTGCTAAAAACATCTGTCACCGTTTCCTAGATGGAAGACAGAGCGAGAATGCTTCCGACCAGCATCATTTCTGGCATGAGTGCACTCTTGTTTCTACAATACAAATTTCAGCATAGATTGTAAACACTGGGGATGTTAATGGTCTAAAACTTAACTTTCACAAACTCAGAAAAATTTCTGTCAGCTCCAGGGAGTTGACTTGGATTCACCCAAACAGGTCAGATCCACTCCAGATAAGTACCATCCTCGCTTTCCCTGGTCTTGGGAACCCCTCCCTCAATTACCAGGGCTTACGAAGAAAAAAATTTTCCCTAAATTTAACTTTATATTCAGTCCTGCCAGCATCTTGCCAGCTCCAAACTGCGCTGGATGGTTCCCCAGAGCCTGGATAGTGGTGAGGCAACCAGATACTCCAGAATGTGGCCAGTACCTCCGCTTTCTCAGGTTCCCCAAAATGTGATGCTCCAAGGTCATCAGAAAGCAGTCTCAAGAACCCAGTGCCCTTATTTCCTACCCCCTCTTGCCATGCCTACCTCACTTTTTATGACGAAGAAAAAAGGAAGAATGCTAGCATTTCCTGCACCACCTCGCCAGTCCCAGGGTCCTACAGCCATGCATGCAATGTCAGTACTCAGGCAGGTATCTAGGCAGCCCCAGGGTCCTACGGCCATGCATGTGTTGTCAGTATCCAGGCAAATGCTGAATTCAGCCCCGGGTCCGAAGTCCTTAGTCACTGTGTAACCTATGCACATGTGCCGCTCGCCTAAGTAAGTCTCTATACGCATGCTTCACGGCCACTTTAAAAGTGAGCTCAGCCTATTCCTCACTCTCTCTCCATCACTTTCTTTTCTGAGGCAGGCCTCTGTGAACCCTTCTTTTCACCCCTATCAATAAACTTCCACGTGGGTTTCTTGTCCATTGTGGTTCATTCTCACTGCCACTAAACTACAATGACTAGTGAGTTGAAGTGCCTGTTACACAATCAAGGACCTGCATTTTTATACCTAAAACCTACATTAGAAGCTGGACATGTGACCCTGTCTGTAACTCCAGTCCAGTAGGTAGACACAGACAAGAGGATCGCGGTGATGGCTGGCTGCCAGCATGGCTCCAGGTCTTGTGAGAAAAACCAGTCTCAATAAAATGAAGTGGGAAATGACAGAGCAGAATACCCACGGTCCTCCTGCCTCCACACACTCACCCACAGGCATACACATTCACACACTGGTATGTACACCCCACACATACATACCATACACAATGTGGTGGCTTGAAAGAAAATGGCCCCTCAGGGAGCAACACAATTAAGGAGGTGTGGCCTTGTTGGAGGAAGTGTGTCACTGTGGGGCAGGCTTAGAGGTTTCCTATGCTCAAGTTATGCCCAGAGTGGACACAGACTCCTGCTGCCTGCAGATGAAGATATAGAACTCTCAGCTCCTTCTCCAGCACCATGTCTGTCTATATGCCAATTAAAACTCTGAAGGTGTAAGCTAGCCCTAATTAAATGTTTTCCTTTATAAGAGTTGCCATGGTCATGGTGTCTCTTCACAGCACTAGAAACCCTAAGACACACACTGAATAAATGAATGAATAAAAGAATAAATAATAAAATTAAATTCGACTTACCAAAGCAAGAAAGAATTTGAAGAAAGTGTTTTTTGTTCTATGATGAGAAAGCAACAATTAAATCTTCCTGGAACTAATGGGATAAAGAGAGAGGGCAGCTGTTAGATCGGGGGAAGGGTGGCTGTTAACTAAGGTGCGTCACAGGGGACTGGCAGAGCATGGGTTACATGGCACAGTCAGCAGGTGTAAGGAGGACAGTGTAATGAGCAACACTCAATGGGCACTTGACACAGTAATCCACAAGGACACACTCACTTGTCATAAATTACTGGGTCATCTGCAGCCACTCTGAAATACTTTTGCCTGTAAAGAGCCCTCTTTAAAACTGTAAGTAATAAAATGTAATTCTAAATGCTCCTGATAATGATTGATAGACATCCAGACTTTAAAATCTTCATTGTGCATTTGCTCATCCTTTCAGGATCCTATGACATGACAGAGTACCACTTCATCTCAGCCTCTCACTGGCTACATTGTGCTACTAGTTCCTCTAAAATATCAGTGTCCCTTATTTCTTACTTTCCATTTGGTTTCTACTTTTGGAATCCTGCCTTTTTTAACCCAGAATTCATACATTCTAGGCCAGTTTCCTCAGTTAGTATAGTGGAAAGACCGATGGGGCCAACCTCAGGCCTCTTTGGAAGACTGATGGGCATGTACACCATGCAATGGATATAAACAGAACATCTTCCAGAGAGTTCCTGAGAAGGTCCAGTTACACACAAAGGTGTGGCTCATCTGTTTATTTGATTGCACTGTATATCAACTGTGACCAAATCTGGAACTCCTCTTGTGCCTTTCCTTCCACTTGTATAAACTGAAGAAATGTGAGTGGCAAGTAAAAGATAAGCTCAGGATATGTCTCAGTGGTTAGCATGAGGGAGGAATCAGCATCTCCAGTTCCCACCACAAATGTGAAAACATAATATTCAAGTCACAAAACCACCATCAACACACATCTGATGAGAATCAGCCTGTGTCCTTGCTAAGATTCAACACTGAGCCAGTTTATCCAAGCTAATATTAAACTTTGGTAAGGTTTGTGGGCTTGTACATTACTAATAACTTTTTAGAAAAGTGCCATATTGCTAAACTAACAATTAGGAGAAAAACAGAAGAAATAGCAGTACAAATAAATCTGATATTTACAGTCTGAAGTCATGCTTGAATAAATACTTATTTGAGATAAACACAAAACCCTCTGATCGTGAAACTGTTCCAGGTATCCGCAGAAAATCAGAATGCTGAAAACTTAGAGCTAATTTGTTCTTTTTAAACTGTTGATTGCAGTGTTTGCCTAGCACGTGGGACCCCATTATAGTGTGAACCAGAATGTGCCTGGGAAAGCTCATAAGTGCCCAGACCTCCCTGACACTCTGATGACTGAATACCTGGCAAGCTCAACTCCTGTGCATTTCAGTGTTCCTTTACTAAAGACCAAAGACCTGTTGGGGCAGTGCTATTTATGTATCCAAAATAGTATGAGTTGTCAAACGTTCTCCCTACCAAAATAATAATAGCCTCTGTCCAGAATCTCTTTGTGAAGTGCAGCTCTTGTGAGCAGTCCAGAGAAAGGGCTCCTGAAATTGTGCTCCACCTCCACCTTGAGAGCTGTTTCATTCCTAGCAGTGATTGACACTTAGTCCAGGATGAGGCTCTGCCTCATTCCTGATGAGGATGTAGGTACTCTTCTGTATTGGTGGAAGGCTGTTCATTTGTTTTCCGACCACCCTGACTCAAAAATAATCACACAGAAACTATATTATTTGAAATACTGTTTGGTCAATAGCTTAAGTATATTTGTAGCTAGTTCTTATATCCCAAACTAACCCATCTCTATTAGTCTGTGTATCACCATGTGGCTGTAGCTTACTGGCAAGGTTCCAGCGGAAGCACCTGTCTCCTGAAGAAGGCTACATGGCTTCTTCCTGACTCTGCCTACTCTCTCTATATATGTCTTTCAACCAGGCTTTACTCTGTTAAGCCTTTGGCCAAAAGCAGATTCTTTATTATCTAATGACAATAAAACACATTCACAGCATATATCAATCATGTCCCACATCACTTCTGTACAAAGGAAACCAACAATTGCAAGAAGAGTGTTGTTTTGTAGTTTCTCCCATCTTTCACTGAGCAAAGAGGAGCTCTACACTTCTCTGCTAGTTCAGATTTCTCGAAAAAGAATAAGAAAAGATGAAGAAAGAGTATAAACAAAAAGAGAAAAATTAATTCTTCCTGTCATGCCTGGAATCACAAGAATTCCAAGGTGTGTGTGTGTGTGTGTGTGTGTGTGTGTGTGTGTGTGTGTGCCTTTCCTTAGATAGTGCCCTATGGAGCAATGTCTTTGGTTAATTCATTTACTCCAAGTACATGTGCAAAGAAAGCAGATCAATAAATAAAGAAATAAATAAGGTAAAGAAGAAAGAAGGAAAGGAAGTAGGGAGGAAAGAAAGAGGACTTGGAAATGAACATGACATCCTGAACCAGCATTATATCTGGAGATTATGATAATCTGAATTCAGAAGTCCGGGGTAAGTTTAACTCTTACCATTAATTAGTGAGTAGGAATAAAATAAAAATGAAAATAAAACCCACTGCTGTTCTTTCCTCTCCTCATATTTAAATAGGAATGGTAACATCTACCATCTACCCTGCTAAGGTCACCCCTTGGCTCTGAAGATCAAATGATATTCCTTTCTTCATTTTCATGTACACTTAAACTAGAAGTGCTAGCCTGGATAAACAAGAACTTTGCAAATAGTGACTATAACTGCAGTGGGCAAGAGTCAGTCTTCAAAATGTAGGAGTCTTATGGGTGTTCATATTGTTAAAAACTCTTTATGAGGCACACCTATATGTACACTAAGAAATTAACAGCTCGCCTTCTCTGGAAAAACATTTAAATTATTTAAACTTTCCATTTGTATTATCCATATTGTATTGCATAACTTTATATTTTATATAGCTAAATACTATAGTTTCTAATGTTTTTGCCTTTCTGGGATTCACTAGTTTTTTTTTTTTTCTGGAAAATTTTCAAGTCTCCATCTAGCTGCTACTTTTGCTGCCCAGAGAAGAGCAAATTCCAACTCCTTGTTCTCTTCATTTGCAATGGTTTAAGTATACTTGAGCCAAATATAAATAAAATAGTGTGTTATAGAAAGTGATTTTTATTCTCTTTCTACATACGTATGTGTGTATACACATGTGCTTGTTTGTATGTGTACAGAAGTGTGCTCACATCATGGCGAAGTGTCTGGAGGGTCAGAGGACAAATTTGGTGCCAGTCCTCTCCTTTCACTGGTTTAAGATAGGGTCTCTTGTCAGAAGCCACATTTTTGCAGTGACTTCTGCCACGATCTTAGCTTCAGTGGGTTCATATGTTCCAGGGTAGGGGTTTGAGAATGAGAAATGCTAGGCAGAAGGAACACAGACATAGGATAGTACCGGAAGGGCATCTCAGTAACACAGACACAGGATAGTACCAGAAGGGCATCTCAGGAAATACTGAATGCTAAATTCTGAGTTCTGAGTTCACCCGTGCTTAATTCTTCATACACTTTTATATCCCAATTCAAAAGGGATAAGAAAGCAAAAGACTAGTTTAACATGACACAAAGGACAACCAGAACAGTTACTTGTTCCAGTACTTGAGACATAAAGCCATTAATTCCTGAGAAAATCATTTGATGTCTGTGGCAGTGAACACACCCTAGACCTGTAGGCAGCCACTGCTAAGTCAAACCTCCTACTTCAAAAGAAGGAGCAGAAATATGCTTGAATTATCTGGCCTTTGGTCAGAGTGAATCAGATCCATCTCTATGGGCCATCTTAATATCTAAAACACCAAGTAACCACACCCTAGGTCAGGATATGTTGTTTTGTAGCCTTACCTATTGTCAACAACTTTGAAAGAGTAAATAAATAAATAAATAAATAAATAAATAAATAAATAAATAAATAAATAAATGTCAAACTCTCTGACCTTCAGACAATGTAATAGGCTCACATCTTCGGGTTCCCACAATCTCTTATGTTGGTCACCACTGTGCAACCAGGCTAACTACTCAGTATGTCTCCAAGGATTGTCCTCTCTCCACTTTGCCATAGAACACAGGGATTACAAATGCAAACTATTGTGCTTACTTTTCATTTGAGCTTTGGTGATTTGACTTGGGTCCTCATATTTGTTCCGCAAGTGCTTTATTCAATGAGTTAACTCCCTAAACCTACTCTTTAATGATTATTGTTGATATTAACTTATTTTTATTGATTCTTTGGAAATTTCACATTATGTTCCCCAATCTTACTCCTTTCCCAGTCATTCGATGTCCAACCTTCACTCTTGCAGCACTCCAAAAGAAAATTTAAAAGAAAAATAATTTTAAAAGGAAAGAGACATTTTGCTCCTTTGTCTTTTCTACCTCCCCGCTGAATATTCATTTTATTTTGTTTTTTTGTTTCAGTTTGGTTTTGGTTTTATGATTTTGGCTTTAATTTTGGTATTTTGTGGGGTTTTTTTGTTTTGGGGGGGTTCTGATTTGGGTTTCTTAGTTTTGTTTGTTTGTTTTGGTTTTGGTTTTTCAAGATGGTTTCTCTGTGTATCAGCCTTGGCTGTCCTTGAACTCTCGTTGTAGACCAGGCAGGACTCAAGTTCACAGAGATCCACTCTGCCTCCTGAGTTCTGGGACTAAAGGTGTGCACCACTATACCTAGCCAGCCCTGTATTCTTATTAATGAACATCTCACTTATTTTTTAAAATGTTGATTGAAATGGCGTTACATCATTTGCCCTCTTCCACATTAACATGCTCACTGATATTGGCACTGTTCCAGTTTTATTTAGACAACCTGGGAAAGACCGTTTCACAGAAGATTTCCTGGTGTTCTGGCTCTTATGATCATTCTTTTCTATGCTGTTTCTAGAGCTAAAGATACACTATCTGTGAGATATATGTATCTGTTGAGGCTGGGATCTCCATGATCTACTGAAGACACAAGTAATAAAAGCACTTTATTTCCTGATTTAGCATTTCTATCAGTCAAGAATTCTCTAGATTACAACTTCTTTATCTTACAGGCAGAACAGATCCTAAAGACTAACACTGTCTTTATACTGAAATTATGAGGTAAAAACATAGTTGGGTGTACAACCAATAAAGGATTCTACATAAGATGAAGTACCATGAAATTCTAGAATATTGTTCATAAGTATCAGAAAAGTCTGGTAAGAACTATAAAGAATTTTGAAAAAGGGCCACTTTTTACTATATAAAAAGGACCACTTTTGTCTCCATAGATATTATCAGCAGCCTCAAAACATTATTATCCATAAACCACAGAAATTCAAACTTCCTTCCAACATTTTGTCTCAGTTAGAATCTCTATTGCTGTAAAGAGACACCGTGAACATGACAATTCTTAAAAAGAAAAATATTTAATTGGGGTGACTCACTCACAGTTTCAGAGGTTCGGTCCATTACCATCATGGCACAGGCAAATGTGGTACTGAAGCTGAGAGTGCTACATCTTGCAGGCAACGGAAGTTGACCGAAACACTGGGCAGTATTCTGAGCATAGGAAACCACAAAAAAGCCTGCCCCACAGTGTGCACTTCCTCCAACAAAGCCTCACCTCGTAATAGTGTTGCTCCCTATGCGATTATGGGGACCAGTTACATTCAAACTACCACATTCTACTCCCTGGCCCCCATTAGCTTATAACAATAACATAATGTAAAGTTCATTTAGCCCAATTTCAAAAGACCACATAGTCTTTCACAGTCTCAACAATATTTTAAAGTTTAAAGTTTCTTCTGAGATTCATGCAATCTCTTAACTGTAATCACACAAAAAATCAAAATCAAAAGGCAGTTGACATACTTTCAACATATAATGGCACATTACCATTCCAAAACATAGGGAAGGCGGCATAGTAAGAAAATACTGCACCAAAGCAAGACCAAAAACCAGCTGAGCAAACTACAAAATTCTGCACCTCCATGTCTGATGTCAAAATGCTCTTCAGATCTCCAACTCTGTTCAGCTTTGTTGATTAGAACACCCTTCTCTTGGGGCTGGTTCCACTCCATTAGCAGCTCTCCTCAGCAGGCATACCATGACTGTGGCATCTCAAACATCATGGGGTCTCCAAGGCAAACGGCTTCAGCTTCACAGCTTCACCCCTGACACATGCCTGGTCTCAGCTGCTTTCTTTAGGTGCAAGGGCAAATTCCATAACCTGTTTCTTCCATCCTTAACTCTAAAGCCAGAACCATGTGGTCGAAGCTGGAAGTTCTGCTGCTTACTGGGCTGGAATATGGCTCGATCCTTCAATTACTTCTTCATCAGCTGTCTTTCCATCATTGCCTAAGCTTGTCTTTCAGGAAACTGGATCTCTAGACCACACTGGCCTCAAACTCCCACCAGCCTGTGCCTTCCCAGTACGGGGATTAAAGGTGTGTTCCATCACACCCAGCTCAAGCTTTTCATTGCTTCCTTTTCAAAAGTTAGAAGTTTAGCTGGGTGGGATCTTACCACGAGATCACCACTCCCTATATTCCATTTCTAATCTGTTTATCTCCTTGTTTATCTGCTTATTCACTTCCTGGTGCTCTTCTTCTCAAAATTTACAATTTGAAATTTACCCTGCTCAATTTGCTCTTTTCATTATAAATCTTTAAAAGCATGAACACTAGTAACCACATGACAGAGTCTATATTAGGCTGTTTTAAGATTTCTTCTGCCAATGGCCTTAATCTAAAACTCTTCACTTTAACCTTGGGCAGACTCTGGATAAGCGCAAAAAGCAGCCACTTTCTTCACCAAAATATCACAAGAGCAGTCTCTAGGCAACATTCTTCCCCTCTGAAACCTCTTAAGCAACAAATCATATTTAGTACCACTGCCTTTCACGCTCTTACTAGTATTGCTCATTAAGTACCCTTTAAAGTGTTCAACGGCTTCTCTAATCCACAGTCCCAAGGTCCACATTTCCTTCAAACAAATGCGTGGTCAGAACTATCACAATAATACCCCAGTCCCTGTACCAACATCTCTATAACCTTACCTGCTAGTGTCAATTTCATGGCAGTCATTGTCATCAATGAGTGTAACTGATTGTCAAAAGAAAAAAAAAAAATCCTGGTACTAATTTACATATACTTCATTATTCAGGAATTATGCATGTTGTTTCATTAGTAGGCTTTTGATGTTTCTCTGGCTTTGGAGTTTGCAAATTCTTATCTCTGGGTTTCTATTTCAGAATTCCTGATATACCAGGGACATCAATTATCCTGATCCCTATCTCCACCCACTATTTAAGACTACATGACTATTTCTTAGGTACAAATTGCCTTGGAAGATAAACTACCTATTTCTGAGAGCAGCAAATTATTTGATCATCGATAGAATGATAGATAAACAGTTCTCCAAGAAGGAGCCTCAGTTAAAATGCCTACTCCATCCATTGGGGTAACAGTTGACAAGTTTATGGATCTGAGTTCAATCACCAGAATCTACCATAGGAGGAGAGATCTGACTCCTGAAAGTAGTCCTCTGACCACCATGTGTGTGCTGTGATATATGAACACACATTTCTACACATACAAACACACTCATACACATAGACACTCACATGTATACACACACACAAATAAATCAAGGAAAGAATTTTGAAGGGATGAAATTGTGCTTGTCTTAGCCTCCCATGTATCTGCCCATATCATCTGTGCTCCTGAATTGAGCAGTAGGCACTTCTGACCACAGCAACTGTGGGTAGAACTCCATTCAGCTGGAGCTTAAAAGAAATTATGTAATCCTCCCATCTAGAGGTAGTTAATTTTTAAAGATCAACAAATGAGATCCCAGGAGGCAGAGAATAGTGGCAAGAGCTTGTATTGGTATGGTGAATAGACCAAAGTGTCTTCCATTATGTACTGGTTCTATATAGGACCCACAAAAGTAAGCAGAGCAGACCTGTTGAAACTTCCTTCTTGGGGGCAGGAAAGGGAGGGATCAGGCTAGGGAAGAAAGGGACAGCAGGAACAAGTACTGGAAGAGATGAATGGAACTGAGGGGCATTTGAAGGGCAATGCAGAAATCTAGTGCAGGGGAACTCCCTGGAATCTATAAGTGTGATCTTAATGAAATCTCCTAGTAATGGCGGATACAAATCCTAAATTGGCCATCCTCTGTAACCAGGTAAGGCTTGTAGCTGTGTGACTGGGATACCAATCCAGCCACAAAAGCTACAACGTATGGGTTTTTTTTTTTTTGAACAGTTGGGTTTGTTCTATCCTGGTCTCTGGACTGTCCTGCCTCTGATTCATGATGCTCCAGGCAGTGTCCAGAGGGGGCTTCCTCTCATGGTATAGGCATCAAGATGGACCAGCCATTGGTTGGACACTCCAAGTTCTGTGCCACCATTACCCCAGCACATCTTGCTAACAGCTTGTAAGTTGTAGCTTTTGAAGCTGAGTTAGTATCCCAGTATGTATAGAATTCAATATATACTGTGTCATATTTCAGAGAAATATTTAACTTTAAAATTTCTATATTTTATAATATATTCCTAAAAGATTGTCACTTGATGTCAGTCTCTAGTGTGGAATCTCCACAGTTGAATACTGCTAGCATCATGAAAAGGAAAAAGCAGAAGATATACACAGGAGTGTTACCTGTCTCTCATCATCAGCACTCTTGGATCCCACCAACTCAGACTGTACCCTCAGGAAAAGCATCACTAGCTAAGGCAATTGGCTTTGGGCCAAGACAGTGGGCCAAGACACACCTCTCTTGTGTATAACTTAGTATAGGATGTTTTGTTCTTACCATGAGAAAACAAATATGCTATGAGTATGCTGGAAGAACCCAAAGGACAATGTGAATGTACTAACCCATAAAAAAATACCAAAGACTCAATTAAGAAAGAGTACAAATGGAAGTAGTATAATGGATGAAAGCTACACCTTCATTCCTCCAGATTCACAGAACTATGATTACACAAAGCTGTGCACTAGACTGCATAACTATATCTGTCTGCCTTATAAAAATGACTTTGATGTTTGACATCAATCTAACCAAGTGATCCAGCAAGTACAGCCACAAAAAGGTTTTGCTAGATCGACTCAAAGGCAACTTATGAGTCTATACTTAGTGCTTTCTACACTTGCTCTCTTATTTTTCCATCATTCTTTATTTATTCTTCAGTATTACTTTCAATACACACATATACTACATAATGTCCCTTAGCTTTAAAAAAATGAAAGTTTTCCTTGACAGCTATAACCCTTTTCAACCATATTCATGCTTACTTCTCTGCTCTATTTGAGGCAACAACAACAAATCTCCAAATCTTTTTTTCTCCTTTTTCTTTACCTGTTCTCTCTTGAACTCATTCATCAGCATCATGTCTACTTGTATCTTCTGATGCAAATGTCATTGCTACAAGTGTGTCTAATGGACAAACATTGTGATCAGTTCTTGGTTTTCAACTTACCCCGCAGCCAATTACTTCCTCCAGATTGGAAGCTGCTCCAGGATCTCAATCATGGTGCCCATCTCTATCCATATACATACATACCCATTTCACTTCATTCTATACTTTAGATAAAATATATGTATTCATGGTTTCCAAATACCTGTCTTTAAGTACAGGCACATTCACACATGCTTTTAATCCCAACCCCCAGGAAGCAAAAGCAGGCAGATCTCTGTGAGTGCAAAGCTGGTTTTATCTGATGCGCTTCATGCCAATCAGGGCTAAATGGTGAGGCCTTGTCTAAAAACACAAAGGCACATCTTCCTTTAGCTTTTGATCTCTATTCTGGTACTCAAATACAAATAACTATATAATTGTGTATATGTCTGTGTGTGCCCACATGTATGCCTTCATTTTTCTCACTCACATATCCCTTAAATGTCAAATTAGCATTTCGTACATCCCACTCAAGTTCCCGAGTTCCTCCCTCTAAGCTTTTCCTGGAACTCACTTTGTAGACCAGGCTGACCTTGAACTCACTGAGATCTGCCTGTCTCAGCCTCTCAAGTTCTAGGATTACAGGCATGAATCACTACCATCCAGTTTTTGCATCTTCATTCTTCCAGTAGCTCAAGCCTTCTCTTTCTTTACCCTGGAACCAATTTTCTTGGCTCTGTGTTCAAAGTATACTCAGAATACAACAATTTCTTCCACTTCCTCTGCTGCTTTCTTGGCCTCAACCATCACCTCTCACAGGTAACTCTGAAAAAATCCTAACCAATCTGCCAGTTTTCACTCACTCCCAAAAGTGTAGTGTCAACACAGAAGCTAAGAAAATCCTTCCTGAGTAAAAGAGCATACCACTTACCTACCTACGCCTTCCATTAGGCATCCCTTCCTCTGTCTCCTTCCTTCTAGTCTTGTTTGTCTTGCTTTTCACAGAACACACTAAAATATTCTCACCTGAAAGCCGTGGTACTTGCTTACTCTTTGACCCGAAAAGTTTGTTGTCATCTTTGTTTTTAACCAAATAATCATGCAGCTCAATTTCTCATTTTCTAATATAGGTTTTAAAACAGTGATATCAGAAATCCTTGGCTGACCCCATTGCCACAGGTACCCATCCTACTCTGTCAGATACCCTAATCCTTCATATGGCTGATCACATTTTTATGTCAAATGGTTTTTTCACTTTTGTGTCATTTGCTGCTTTGCCATAGGATGTAAAGTTCATAAGAACTTGCTTTCTGATATCTGCCTTATCCCCAATGTCTGAAGCAGTGCCAGATGCAGAAAGTAATCACTGAAATGTGTGTTGAATGGATGGATATCACAGTGTATGAAGGAAGTACAGAAATTTGCAAATAAGTAAATTTTGAGTATAAAAGTTCAATCATAGAACAACTGGCTACTGATGTGAACCATTATTTCCTTCAAACTCCAATGCAATTATGAATAACTAATTTTCTTCTCTACTACGTCTTAGAAATAGGCTCTTGATGTGTAACACACTAAAAATATTTCTCAATAATGACCAAAAGAATCCACCAAGTGATTCTGGATGTGTCACAGACCACACCGTAAGCATAATGAATAAATTAAAGTATGCTGTGTTAACTCAGGCTCCCATAACAAAGAATTAGAGATGAAGTGGCTTAAAGAAGGACATTTACTTTTTCAGAATTCTGAAAATTGAGATGAGAGTGCCAGCGTGATAAGATGCCAGGCTGTTCCTGACCAATGCTATTTTGAGGGATAATGAACTTTTAAATCCAAATAACTTTCTAAAGTTCTTTCTCCAAATACTGTCAGCATTGAGGCTTAGGACATGAACCTCTGAGTTTAGGCAGACATATAGTAAATAACATGCAAGGTATGGATTTTTTAATTTTTAAATACAGTTTCAAATGAAAAAATAATGTACTCAAAGGTGAAACGTTAATTCCCATATCAATTTGACTGAGTTTAGAATCACTATAAAAACACAGCTCTGTGTATGCCTGATACAAAGCAGAAAAATAAAACAAAAAAATTGTCAAAGTGATAGATCTATTAATCAGCTGGGTTGAATTTTTCTATAATGTAAACATAAATGAAATTGTCACATCATACCTCATAGAAATATATGTGATTACTCATTATATTCAAATAAGTAGAATATTTTCATGAGAAACAAACTTAACCTAATTTCTATAGGTTAAATACACACACACACACACACACACACACACACACACACACATTTTGCCCCATGAGCATTCAAAAAGGCATAGCCTTCATGTAGGAATCCAAATCTAGTCAATTCATTAACTATAGTCTGGTGAAAGCCCTAGGCAGAGGATTCTCTAAGCTATCATTGGTTTCCTGACTCACAGAAACTGTGAGATCTTTCATATTGTGTATTAATTTTTCTATTTTTATTATTCAAAACTATTTTTAAATTTAAATATATTTTGATCATATTCATCTCTTTCCTGAAATTTTTCCAGATCTTCTCCCTGTCCCTACCTACTCAACTTTAACTTCTTTCTCGAAAAAAAAAAAACACTACAACAAAATAAATAAAACATCAACCAAGCAGAAAAGAAAAAAATTACCCAACTATAACCAAATAAATACCAAAAAAAAAAAAAAAACCCTGTGGAGTCCATTGTATGTTGGTTGACTACTCCTGAACGTGAGGCCTGCCCTGGAGTGGTTGGTAGACAGCTGATAATCATTTCACTCAGGAAAAGAGATCTTCATTCTTCCAGAAGATATAAATGGCAGTTCCAGTTGTTAATCTTTTCAAACAGCAATAGAAACCCTGACTAAGACAGAAGTTGGAGCAGGAATGGGGTATTATTTTGATAGGCCTGATCATGTTTTTCTTTGAAGAAATTTGGACTCGGCACTTTGGGTGAAGAAAGCAATAGAATGCTTTACACTCTGCTTAATGGGCCATCCTAGTAGAAGCAAGGAAAACAGTGGTTCTGAATATGATTTCATGAACTGTGGAGCATGGCTCAAGAGGCACAGAGAAGAATTTTGACATGTTGCCTGGAAATTGTTGTTGTGATATTTTGGTGAAGAAAGTTGCTGGTTCTTTGCCAATGTCTGAAAAGTGTGTCTGAGGCGAAAGTGAAAATTTTTGGACTAATTCTGTTGGCAGAAGAAATCTCAAACAACTGAGTATAGATTTTGTCAAGTGCTTATTAGTGGTGATTCTAATGAAGATTTATAAAGAAAATGAGCAAACTGAGCAGGGAAAATTATAAAATGAAAAATGTAGGTAGAAAAGTAACACCAAAAGGTGTGTCCAAGGGCATCAACAGATCAAGGAGTGGTGACCTCAGGACAAGACTCCATCCAGATGAGTTTCCAACTTGTGAAAAGACACTAAAGAAAAGCTTAGAGTCTGATGTGATAGAGCATGTCTTTAATCCCAGCACTGGGAAGGCAGAGACTGGCAGATCACTGAGTCTGAGGCCAGCCTGCTCTACAGAGCAAGTTTCATAACAGCCAAGCTGAGACAATGAAGGACAGAGAGCTGGTGAAGATGTAATTGAATGAGGAGGCCATGTTCCAGCTCCAATAAGCAGCAGAACATAGAAGAGAAGAATTCCAGATCAAAGGCCCAGAAAATATTTCAACAATATCATAGAAGAAAATTTTTCTAACCTAAAGAAGGACATGCCTATAAAGGCACAAGAAGCTGATAGTACACTAATGATATTGGATCAGAAAAGGAAGTTCACATAGTAATCAAAGCACTAAACACGGAGAACAAAGAAAGAATATTATAAACTGCAAGACAAAAAACCCAAGAACAATATGTAAGGACAGACCTATTAGAGTTACACCCAACTTCTCAATGGAAACTCTAAAAGTCGGAAGAGCCTGGACAGATTGCTGCAGATGCTAAGAGATCACAGATACCAGCAAAGACTACTAAGTCCAGCAAAACTTTCATGGCAAATATAAGATATTCCAAAATAAAGTCCAATTTAAATTATATCTATTCACAAATCCAGCCCTACATAAGGTATTAGAAGGAAAACTCCAACCCAAGAAGGTTAACTATATCCAGGAAAATACAGGTAATAAATAATCTTTCATCAGCATAACCCAAAGTAGGAAAACACACACACACACCACATGTACACACACACACACACACACACACACACACACTACCACCATCAACAACTACAACAAACTAACAGGAATTAACAATTATTGATCATTGATATCTCTCAATATCAATGGATGCAGTTCCCCAATAAAAAGACACAGACTAACAATGGATACAAGGACCAAATCCATTGTTCTGCAGCACACAAGAAACACACCTCAACATCAAAGATAGACATTACTTTAGAGTAAAGGGTTAGAAAAACATTTTCCAAGCAAATGGCTCCAAGGAGTAAGCTGTGATTCTAATATCTAACAGAATAAACTTAAAACCAAAAGTAATCAAAAGAGATGGGGAGGGACACTCCATACTCATCAAAGGAAAAATTCACGAAAATAACCTCTCAATTCTCTATACCCCCCAATAAGCAAACCTAAATTTGTAAAGGAAACATTACTAAAGTTTAAGTCACATATTGGTAGTGGGAGACTTTGATAGCCTACTCTTACCAATGAGCAGATCATCCAGACCAAAAAAAAAAAAAAAAAAAAAAAAAAACAGAACAAATACTATAGCTAACAGATGTTATGACTCAAATAGAGCTAACAGATATCTACAGAGCAACTCACCCAAACACAAAAGAATACACTTTCTACTCAGCACCTCATGGAACATTCTCTAAAATTGACTAGACTACATATTCTGTCACAAAGCAAGCCTTAGTAGATACAAGAAAATTGAAATAACTCCCAGTATCCTATCTCACCACCATGGATTAAAGCTGGATTTCAACTACAAGAAAGGGCCTGCAAACTCATGGAAACTAAACAGCTCTCTAGTGAATCACCACAGGGTCAAGGAAGAAAGAAAGAAAGAAGTTAAAGACTTCATAGAATTCAATAAAAATGAATACACAACATAACCAAACTTAGGAGACACATGAAAATAGCGCTAAGAGGAAAATCACAGCATTAAGTGCCTTCATAAGGAACCTGGAGAAACCTCACTCTAGCAACTTAACAACACACCTGAAAACTTTAGAACAAAAAAGTAACACACCAAATAAAAATACATAGCAGGAAATAATCAAACTAAGAGCTAAAATCAATAAAATAGGAACACAGAGAACAATACAAAGAATCATGCCCCAGCTCTCAGGATTTTTCAGCTGTAGGCCTCATCAAAACCCACTCCACCATCAGGGGCTTGTGCTCAGAGCAGCTGCAGGCTGCTCAGAGCAGGGGAAAACAAACCGTTTACAAGAAATTCAGGGTTTGGGGGTCCACAGCCCCCAACAGCGCCCAACATCTCCCCCTTTTCTATATAATTTGATCAAGGGTTTGGATTGGCATGGATGTGGCACAAATATAAATGAAAGGAAATGGAGCAGCCAGTTGCATGCCCCAACTGCTCTTATAAAAGGGTCAAACCGAAAAATGCCCCATCAAAAATCATAGTCTTTACTACATTGGGCTGGATTCTGGAAAGGAAACTCTTGCGAATCCTTGCTAACATTCTTGTAAAGTGATCATGTCCAGCACCATAATGAATAATGCGCTCTGGCCATAAATCGTAATACTGGGCCAATATTTGCTGGGCACCGACACTCCCACCCATAGGGTTGTGGCCACCACCTCAAGGTGCTTTTTCCTGCTGCCACCTCAGCCTGCTCTGGCACCACTGCCTTGCTTCCCAACCTTCACACCCCCTTTAGTAAATTCCACCGGCCTGCACCACCAGACCAGCTGTTGGGAGCAGGGATGGCAGGCGAGCTCTGGGACCTTCTCCCAGGTGGCAGCTGCATGGGTCCCTGAGGTCCTGCCACTGGTGCCGTATCTTGGGCATCTTGGGCGAGCAGAGCCAGAGATGGCTGCCTCCTTGAAAAGCTCTGCTCCATCTGCCTTCTGTCCTGAGCCATGCTCGCTCCGGGTCTGAACTAGTACAGGAAGCAGAGCAGGACTCCAGGAAGCAGGCTTGCCACTTGGGAACTGCAGAAGGGGCCTTGAGCTTGCGGCCTGCGTGTCTACATACCACTTGTCAGGCCCACAATGGCCTATAGGCTCCTGAGCCCCACTTAAAAATCATTTAGGTAATTTGGGCTCAGCTCTCTCTCTTAAACTACTTCCTGTAGTTAGTTGGGTGAAGTATCCTTAGGGGTTTTTATGGTGACTTTCAGAGGATCTTGGTACATCAAATCATGTTAGCCTTAAATGGATCCACAGGTTCTCATCCTCTGTGGAGACAAAAGCAGAACCTTTTTCCAAAGAAACAAATCCTTATATCCATATCCCAGAGTCAAGATACCCTTTTCAGCAGTTCCCAGAATCAAATGTCCTTCTCTAGTCAAAAACACAAAAGACGACACAATAACATACATCTGTACACATTCCATCCTTTCTTGGCTTATAATCTGTCTATATACTCTGTCTCTTTAAAGACTTACTCAAACACACATAACACACATACCCATCTTTAATCCACCCTCACCATTCCAGAGGGCGATCTCCCTGAGGACCTCCACCTGTAAAACTCCACCGGTTCTATTCTGTGCTCTACTCACTATGCTCTACAGGAACTAGGCTGGAAAATGAAAAACACAGACAGTGCCATGGGGACATCCTTGAGACAAGAATGCCAAGAATGTCCCTTTTCTATATACTTATGGATGCTCTCTCAGGGATCCATAGTTCCTGATCTCGCTCAGGACCTCCACTTGTAAATATACAGTGTCCGCTCTACTCACTATGGTCTACTCCTGTAGCGCCCATGCCACTACAGGTCAGTACGTGAGCCGGGAGCCGGAAACTAAGCTAGAGACTTAAAAACACACGCACACACAGATAGACAGAAACATGGGTCATCCTTGATAAGAGAATTTGATACTTCTTTGTGCTCAGCTTATATAGTTCTCTGGCCACGCCCCAGCTCTTGGGATCTTTCAGTTGCAGGCCTCATCAGAACCCACTCTGCCATCAGAGTCTCATGCTCAGAGCAGCTGCAAGCTTCTCAGAGCAAGGGAAAACAAGCTGTTTACAAGAAATTCAGGGTCTGGGGGTCCACAGCCCACAACTCTAAACAGTATATATTCACTTATCAGTAAATATTAGCTGTTAAGTAAATGATAATCAAGTTACAATCCACAGATTTAGAGGAAGGCTATAGAGGAAAGCATGTATCTCTCTGGGAAGGGAAACTAGAACAGATTGTGCAGGGACACGGCAGACAGGTGGGGATAGGAGAGGGAGGGATCAGATGGGGCAGAGGAAAGGAGGAAGAGATCAGGGTGAGATAGCTAGAATTGGGAGACATTTGGGTGGCAGCATGCACCTAGCAAAGTGGACATTTCCTGGAATCTACAAGAATTACCCTAATGAGGACTCATAGTAATGGTAGAAACAGTCTGAACTGACCATCTTTTTTATCCAGGCAAGTCTTCCAACAGTGGGACTGGGTTATATCTGGTGAGTTGTTGATCAAGGAGGTCCCATGATCCCTAAACAACTGAAGCTAATGCTGGGACAGAAGGCTACTCTCTGAAAACTGACAGGGAGGCCCTATTGCTGACAGCAACATCAACACAGCTCACGGAACATAGAGAGGTCGAGCTGGTGCCAGCATGTAGCCTTCACCCCTCCATTCTAGCCTCTGGCATGAGAAAGTATTCTGCAGGCTATGGATAGAGAAACCAGGACACCAACCCAGCTGCAAAACCCTTGACCTACAAGCTGTCCTTCCTGCAAGATGTGCTGGGGGCAATGATGGCACAAAACTTGTAAGAATGGCCAATCAATGTTTGGTTTAACTTGAGGCCCATACCATGAGAGGAATCCCAGGCCCTACACTACCTGTATAGATGGGAACCAGAGAGAGACTAGATATCCCAGAGACCTGGGGAAGAATCAAACATGGCAAAAAAAAATTCAGTGAAATTATTCTTAATGATACTCTGCTATATTCATAGATTGGTGTCTTGTTCAATTATCATCAGAGAGGATTCCTCTGGATAGGAGTAAGTGCAAAAAGTTGGTGGGATGTATTATATAAGAATAATCTATTTTCAATTAAAAAAAGAATTCTAAATTTCTAGTAACTAATTACAAAGCAATCATAAATCTAATTCACCAAATTTAAATCTTGATGATGAAATTGAAAACTTTAATGGGGAATGGCTCCATACAGGCAACAGAATTAAAATGGAAAATGTTAATTTAACATGTAGGCCAGTTATTAGTGGAGCTCTATATATTTTCTGGCCATTGACTAGACAAAACTGAAAATACCACATCTTTCTATTTGAATATTAATGATTCAAATGCTTTCATCAGGTAAAATACTTAAAGACTCTGAGACTAAGTCAGCCTCAGTGTCTCTAATGAATCAGTATGGCAATAAACTCATTTCTATGAATTCAAATCTGTTATAGACGTGATGGAATACTAAATAACTGCATAGAAGTCATGAAATAATTTTATGAAATGGGACGTCATGGGAGATTCATTTTTCCATCTGACTTTGCTGATAGTCATCCTTTTCCAGTAGAGTTTATATCGCACTTGACAGAGGTCAACCCCAAATAGCAGGCTTGCAAAATGAATGAATTATAATCCTGCCTCTGACTGGAAGATTACAAGGGCAGTTTTAGATTGTGTAATTGTGCACAATGCAGAGCAGGTGGCAGGCATTCTGATATAAGTGCTCTAGCCCTCTAGAGGGTTGGAGTCGATTAAGATCAACCAGGTAGCTAAATCTGACAGAATGCCCAGATACCAACTCATGACCTATCCAGGGGCATTATTAACAGCCCAGACTGCATGGTTGGAAAATCAACTCCTGCTGAGTGTGCTTTATTTAAAACAGGCTGGCTAACTAGTGATGACACAAAAACATTCTAGAAGAGAAATCTGTGAATAAGACAGAGCCGTCCCTCTGACTTTTCCATTTTGACTTTTTCTTTATAGCTCTGCCAGTTTTCTGCCTGGCTGATCAGGATTTTACAGGTGAAGCAGTCTCTTTGCAAAGTCTCCTGTACTTGTGCTGTATGGCACTATGCACGGTGTAATTACTGTGATTATGTCATTAATGATATGTAAACATTTGCTTATCAATTGTCTTCTCAAGGACTTGGCTAACCCTGTGTCCCTAAAACCTCCCACAATTTCTCCAGTGCTGAACACATAAAACTACATAAGAACTTGGATGTAAATTGGTTTTAAAGGGCTGTTTTCCTATTTTTAGGTCTGTTCTTTTCCCCATTTCACCTCTGGAAAAAAAATGCCAAATGGAAAGAATCACAATAGTCAATTTGTGTCTCAGAGGCTGTTTTCAGTTGCTAAAATAGCTCAGAGCAGATAATTTCTATAGAGCAGGAATTCACTTGGTGCAGAACTTCAAGAGCATGATCCTGGGATCTGTTGAGGACCTTCATACTGTGTCATCCACTGTAGAAGACCCATGAGAAAGATGCTGAGCTAGCAAGAACATGCTCCTCATACCCAGTCTACTCTCATAAGAAGCCCACGCCCTCCACAAGGACATGAATCCATATCCAGGGCTTCTGCACTCCATTCAACTCGCATTGGGCCCCACCTCCCAACACTGTTGCACTGGGTATTATGAAATATGGGAAACACATGCATACCAGAACTAGTGATTATTTTGTAACAGAACCAAGACTCCATTAAATTAAAATCTCTGGGAAATTAAGCTTTAAGACTTGGTTTGTTAGTGTTTTCTGACTCTGGGATTGAGCTCAGGGACTAGTATATACTAAGCAAGTGTTCAATATCTACATCCCCTTTTTATTTTGTTTTGTTCTGTTTTGTTTTGTTTGAGTCTATATCACAATGTGTAGCCCTACCTGGCCTGAAACTCACTATGTAGATAAGGCTGTCCTTGAGCAGGAAAACTGTCTCTTGTTTTGTGACTTTTAAGCCCCCGACTGAGAATCACAGTTCTAAGTTTACAGCTGTCATATTGTTTGTGCCTAGAAGAACATTAGGTATAACAAAATCCTATTTCCTAGTCTCGTTGTGTGTGGTAGACTACATAACTATTCCAATTCTTTTCTGCCTTTACAATCACGGGGCACCTTCCCACTAAGGATGGGAAATATGGGAATTGCCTTTCTGATCTCTGATGTCTGCAGACCCTGCCACCTGCTTTGACCAACAGGATGTCACTAGGTGTGTTAGAAGCAGCGACTTGCAAAGCATTTCCCAGTTCATGCCTGCACGCTAGGACCTCTGCCTTTGCCGTGAGAACATGACTGACATACCCTCTGGTCTCTGGAGGAGAATAAAAGATGTGTGAAATAAAATCAGCTTAATCAAGCCAGATGGCCGAGTATCCAATGAGTAAGCCAAGCTCATTGGAGTAGCCAATAACTCTCCGCTACATCAGATGACCCCTACCACCCCCAAATATGTGGCCAAAACACTCATTGAAATCCTATAGCCAATATACTATATTTACAAAGTATACAATATACTTTGAAGGTACCTGGTAAAACCTTCAAAGAAACCCATTGTTTATGTTGGTTGGGATTCTTCTGCTTACAACTAATAAAAAGCTATTTGCAACCCTTTAAATTTTCTAAGTGTTCTGAATTACAAAATGAGTAGTACAGAAGTCAGCAAAGCTCCAGGAATGACACAATCCAAACATTTATGCAGTAACTACTCTTGTAGGAATGCAATCTCTGCACCACACTGTGTGCTGGCTTCCCGCCCGTGGAGGACTCTGCAGCTCCAGGTGTACATTCTATCTGCAACACCATGTTAGCGGAAAGAAAGCGCCACTTTCAAGGCAGTTTCAAGAGAAGTCAACATTGATATGATTTTATTGGCTCTGATTGGGCTATTCATCAGTTTCAAAATTCCTCTAACTCTGGTTGATCAGGGTGTACTGTGCCAATCTCATGAGCTGGAGAGGCTTTATTCAAAGCAGTCTCCACAGCCTGAGAAGGTACATGGGGTGGCTCTGAAATGGAGCACCTGGATCGTATTTGTGAAAGAGGAAAAGAACACTAAGCAGCTGCAGAGAAGCCTGTGATGAGTTCTGAGTTGGGAGTTCGTATATCAGCCAGCTCTTCTTTGTGGGAGCCTAAGGCCACAACAACATAAATAAATAGATCAATAAATAAAACCATGTTGTATTAATAATAATATCTTTAGTTTTAGTAGTACTTAGAAGGAAGACAAATAATCTAGTCAACATTTTTTTGTGTTTTTGTTCATTTGTTTTTTTGTTTCATTGTTTTTCGAGACAGGGTTTCTCTGTGTAACAATACTGGCTGTCCTGAAACTCATTCTGTACACCAGGCTGGCCTCGAACTCAGTGAGTTCTGCCTGCCTCTGCCTCCCAAGTGCTAGAATTAAAGGCGTGTGCCACCACCACCCAGTCCCCTAGCCAATCTTTTAAATATCATAAATAGTATTTTATATACCAGATATGTGATGATTCCTGGTCAGAAATGGTTATTCCAGTTGAATCCCTGGAATTTTGCTTTATTACAGCCAGCTTGCCACTTCACAGGCTTTAGAGAGTATATGGGTTTGAGGGAGTGGTTGTTTGCTTGGTTTGGGGAGTCTTAGATTGGATTGGTTGCTTGGGTTTTTGTGTTTTGGGCTCTGATTAGCCCTCTCTTGAATGGCAATCCTCTCTAGGGTACTAACAATGTAGCTTTGTTCTTCAGCAATTACTACTGCCATTGTTTGAATCAGAGGGACACGTGAGAATCAAGCATTGGTGCTACTCAATTCCATAGGTAGAATTCCTATCTCCAGACTCCGGGGGGGGGGGGGGGGATCCGGTGACAACATACGACCTGGCGTACTCACACACTAAGACCTAGGCCCATTTCAATAGAGGAGTGAAAGAAACAAGGAACTGTGCACATACACCACAAATCAGACTGAAACCACGGAATGAATGATTTCTCTACAGAAATTTCATGCTTTCCAGAAATATAACTTCCAAAGGTTTTCATTTCAAATCAGAGACCAACCATTTTTAAGCTGTTTGTTTTTCACCCATTCAAATCTCCTTACTCTCACTTTTCTAGGCTAACTCCCTTAGGACTCAACAAGCTACAGAACTTTCAACTAATTCACACAATGCTTTAGAAAACAATAATAAGATGATAAATATAAAACTACTGTGCCTCAAAGGGCTGGTGGAGCACTTCTTCAGAAACAGTTGAGCGCAATTAACCAGAGATCTGTTCAATGTCATTGATTATTAGGCAGGACCATAAGAAAATGAGGCACACAAGGCTTCACAACCAGTCACACAGCTGCAGTTCTGGTCAACGGGGAATCATGGGGTCAACCCTGCACTGAAAAAAAAAAAAAAAAGGAACTGCACTGTAACACAGATGTTCCCCTATATGTAAATCCAAAAAGTAGATGAGAGTTTCCAGTAGGGGAACCAGACATACCAAACCTGATGGGACCCTCTCACCAAACGCCCAGCCTCCTCACAGTAAGTGATAACCTTAAAGAAAACCACTAGGTCCCACTTTTCTCTGAGAAAGAAACAGTCCATGTACCAAATTCAGCAACTCCTCTGTAGGTTTTTCAGAAGTCAGGCTCCCTCCTTGGAGAGCAGCAGGACGAGGCAGATTCCAGCCACTGAAAACCAATAATATCAGTTTCAGCTTAGAGTAACTAGTCAGTCTTCACAGGCAGTGGACCAACAGCCACAGTTTCCAGTTTCCTCCCAAGGAAAGAAAAGATTTAACCACACATTCGCTGCCACAAATGTTCCAGCAACTACACAAAGAGCTGATTTCTGTATTGCTACTCTATGTTTGGACAAGACCAAAGATATTCTAGACACCTGAGTTTCAGCAAGAGCAGTAAATATTGGAGAATATTACTTTCAGGTGTGTGACTTTTGTTTATGCTGTATTTGATTAACTGTGAAACTCTGATTCTTTTTCTGTCTAAAACACCTGACAGCCCTAATGAAGAACTGAATGATCAACAGATGTGTGTGTGTGTGTATGTGTGTGTGTGTGTGTGTGTGTGTGTGCATATGTGTGTGTGTGTGTGTGTGTGT
>NC_022030.1:43071023-43083732 GCF_000317375.1 Microtus ochrogaster
GTGTGTGTGTGTGTGTGTGTGTGTGTGTGTGTGTGTGTGTGTGTAAGGGACGATGGGGGAAAGAAGAGAGGAGGACAGCAGGGATCAGACACTCAACCATACAGCAAACCACAGAGACAAAAGAAAGGTATACAGAAATAGAGAAAGATAAAAGCCCAGAGGCTAAAGATAGGATAATTTAAGTTGAAGAAAGCTGGCTAGAAACAAGATAGGGCCAGGAATTCATAACTAAGAATAAGCCTCTATGTGTGTATAATTTATTTGGGAACTGAGTAGTTGGCCACTCAAAAAAAAAAAAAAAAAAAAAAAAAAACAGAGTAAAACACCACGCAATAAATAGATCAGGTAGGCAGTCACTAATGTCCTTCGTTACAGCACAGGATAAGTAGAAGAAAACTCTGAAACTTCCAGAGTCTTCCTGAAGGCAGAAAGAGATAAACCACGTACCAAAGAACCACAGACCTTAACTCTCCAAGGGCTGACAGAAGGACCAGCTTCTGCCCACTTGACTTGGCACACTGATAGGATCCAAATATGTTGACCCGTTTGGGAACTCTAAGAACAGAAAAAGCAAGTTGTTACAGCATGAAGTTGTGAAAGGTCCCGCAAATCTTAGACTGAGATAATTGGAGGCGATCTTCTACCTCCCAAATCCAGTTGCAGGAAGATTTTCAGAGGCCACTTTCTTCTCTCTTGCCCAAATGACGCAGGAAGACATAAAGAGTCAAAGAAAATGAAAAAGTAGAAAAATAAGTCCCAAAGAAACAAATAAATATGTTAGAAGCTGTCCAAACCACCTAACTGAGCCGCAAAGCCATTGTAAAATATTTAGGAAGATTAGTAGAAATTTGAATAAATAAAATTAATTTCAAAAAAGGCATACAAAGCTTCTGATAGTTTGCTTTAGTATTTAGTGTTGGTATTTGGTATTTGGCATTAGTTTGCTGACCAAAGGTAACTTGGGCAGGAAAAGGGTTATTTCAGCTTTTAAGTTCTGGTCTGTTATTGAGGGAAGCTAAGAAAGGAGGTCAAGGCAGGTGCCTGGAGTCAAGAATGAAGCAAAGACCAGAGGAACACTGCATACTGGCTTGCTCATCTGAAGATTTGTCCAACCCAGGAAAAGCTGCTCAGGGATGATTCAGCAATCAAGAACATGGCCACAGACATGCCTACAGGCCATTCTGATGGAGGGATTATCTTAATCGAGGTTTCCTCTTCCCACTGACTCTGGTTTGAGTTAAGTCTACAAAATCTAACCAGCCCACAGCTTATGAAAAAACTAGAGCATTTCAAGAGAAGGCCAAGTAAGCAGAAGACAAAATAAGTGATCCTGAAAATAAAGCATGAAAAAATACATTTGTAAGAGAAAAACAAAATTTCAAAGGATGATTAAAGTACAATGAACTTAACGTACATAATTAATTGGGTCAGTGTTCTTATTTGAGACACACAGAAAGAAAAGAGAGGAGATAAGAAATCTAATCAAGGATGTAATGTTTAAGAGATCCCAAAAAATCTAAGAAAGGAAATAGATATTCAGATGTTAGAAGCCAAATATACCCAAATAAGAGCCCAGAGAAATTATTGCTGAGACATTATTTCAAGTTATCAAAAGACAATAGGAGAATTTCAAAACAGCAAGAAAAAGAAATGGCTTTGCAAATACAAAGAGACTCCATAAACTCCTGATGGACTTCTCAGCGGACACCTTGTAAGCAAAAGAAAAGGCTTTCCAGATACAAAGGACCCCATAAAGTCCTGGTGGATCTCTCAGAAGACATCTCTTGTAAGCCTGAGGGAAGCATTTTCAAAATGATGAAAGACACGTCTATCATCTATAAAAATGACATGGAAAAAAATCTTTAAAAGTGGGAGATATTTTCCCAACAAGCAATGTGATCTATATATGCAATTGACTATTACTCAGCCTTAAAATCAAAGACAGCTTACAATATCTGACAATATGGATGAAGTTTTCAAACATCACGCTAAGTGGCATTAGTCATTTGCTGAAAGGAAATATGATATGTATGATGTCATTTATATATGGAAATCAAAACAGACAAAATCACAAGAGTGAAGAGTGCAGTGGGCATTACTGGGTCTGGGAAGGTAGAAATATGAGGAGCCTTTCTTTCAAGGAGAGAAACATTTGGTTGTTGAATGGGTGTGCCCTCAGTGCAAAGTGTTTGCCTAGCACATGTATAGTTCTGGATCCAGTCCTCAGCACTATAAGAAGATAAATAAAAATTAATAAATAAATAAAGTGACAAACATAAGTCTCAGTTTTGTAAAATGAACAAATTCTATAATGTTGTTTTATAATATTGTACCTAAAACTAACAATATTGATCTAAAATTTTTATTATTAAAAATGCTAAACATCAAAATCTTATATTAAATTATCTTAGAAAATGTTTAAACACTGCTACATATAACAGTTATATACACTGCATTATGAGCCTATGTGTCAATATGTATTAGGTATCAGAGTAACAACACAAGTAAGAAGACAAATGGAATTTGAGCAAAGACTTTTATAATTACTGTAATTAAACTGATGTTATGCTAAGCCAATTTTTTTAAAAGCCATTGTTTTAAGTAGACTTAAAGATTAAATTAAGGGACTCTAATTATAATTTCTATGGCAATTATCTAGGAAATAAAAATAGAGTAAAATGAATAACAAAAAGCTTAAGCTGGTAAAATATAAAAATCATTTTTTAAATACCAAAGAAAGCAATAATGCAGAACAATGGAACAAAAAATATAAGCTAGGAAACACTTAAAGAAACAAAATCCTAACTTATTAGTGGCAGTATTATACATAAGGTAATTAAATTTCCTGATCAAGGGGAACTGGAGAGATACATCAGTAGTTAAGGGCATTTGCTGTTTTTGCAGAAAACTCAGGTTTAAATCCCAGTACCCACATGGCAACTCACAACCATCTGTAACTACAATCCCAGGGGATCTGACACCTTCTTCTGGCCTCTGTAAGCATTGTATGAACATGGTAGACACATACACACAGGCAAAACCCGAAACACTTAAAGGTAACAAGTAAATGTTTAATTTTTTTTTTAACCAGAGACTTTGGACTTTATTCTAAATGCTCATGACTTGACCCAGGTGACAATTCTTTATTTTGTTTTGGTTTTTTATTGATTTTTATTGAGCTCTACATTTTTTCTCTGCTCCCCTCCCTGCCTCTCCCTTCCCCCCTTCAGTCCTCCCCCCATGGTCCCCATGCTCCCAATTTACTCAGGAGAGCTTGTCTTTTTATACTTCCCATGTAGATTAGATCTATGTAAGTCTCTCTTAGGGTCCTCATTGTTGTCTAAATTCTCTGGGATTGTGGTTTGTAAACTGGTTTTCTTTGCTTTTATGTTTAAAAAACCCCTTGAGTGAGTAATGTGATAATTGTCTTTCTGTGTCTGGGTTACCTTACTCAAAATAATGTTTTATAGCTCTATCCATTTTCTTGCAAAATTCAAGATGTTATTTTTTTTTCTGCTTGTTGTACTCCATTGTGTAAATGTACCACATTTTTCTTATCCATTCTTTAGTCAAGGGGCATTTAGGTTGTTTCCAGGTTCTGGCTATGACAAATAATGCTGCTATGAACATAGCTGAGCACATATCCTTGTGGCACAATTGAGCATCCTTTGGATATATACCCAAAAGTGGTATTACTGGGTCTTGAGGATGGTTGTTTTCTAATTTTCTGAGAAATCGCTACACTGACATCCAAAGGGACTGTATCAGCTTGCATTCCCACCAGAAATGCAAAAGTGTTCCCTTTCCCCCACAACTTCTCCAGTATAAGTTGTCATCAGTATTTTTGATCTTGGCCATTCTTACATCAAACTAAATGGAGAGAAACTCCCAGTGTCCACTGAAATCAAGAACAAAACAATGTTGTCCACTCTCTCCATATCTATTCAACATAGTTCTTGAGGTCCTAGCTCAAGCAATAAGACACCAAAAGGAGATAAAGGGGACACAAATTGGAAAAGAAGAAGTCAAACTCTCACTGTTTCCTGATGATATGATAGTTTACATAAGCAACCCCAAGAATTTTACCAAGGAACTTGACTCATAAACACTCTCAGCAATGTAGCAGGATACAAGATTAACTCAAAATAAATCAGTAGCCCTCCTGTACACAGATGATTAAAGGGCTGATGAAGAAATCAGAGAAACAACACCCTTCACAATAGCCACAAATAGCATAAAATATCTCGGAGTAACTCTAACCAAACAAGTGAAAGACTTCTATACAATAACTTTAAATCTTTGAAGAAAGAAATTGAAGAGGATACCAAAAAGTGGAAAGATCTCCCATGCTCTTGGCAGAATTAACATAGTGAAAATGGCAATCTTACCAAAAGCAATCTACAGATTCAATGCAATGCCCAGCAAAATTCTTCACAGACCTTGAAATCTTTAAATTTTCTTATTAAAAGAAGTACATATACCACTAAACAGCAAACATACATCCCGGGAATATGCCAGAAGGCAATTTTATAATTTTAAAATACTATCCATTGTACTTAGGTAACCTGAGATGGTTACAGTGTCACTAAGTCATGAGATCTTATGAGACATTAAGCATTGTGAAGTATATGAAATGATACACTATCTCCAGATACACATATTAAATGCAAGCATACAAACAGATTTGAAGTAAAGGGTTAGAAAAACATATGCCATGAAACTACAATCTGAAGAGAACTGGAATGACCATGCTAACATCCAACAGCCTTTTAGGCAATAAGGGACATTTTACAACAATAGAAAGATTAATCTTTCAGGAAGAAACATTATTTATGCATTATAAACAGAAATGCATTTAACCACATACCACAATGCACCAAAGTAGCCCAATACTTAGGAACAGGGGGAGAAATTGACAGTTATACAATAACAAAGAGAACAGATAAACAAAATAACCTTAAACAAACCGCACCTGAACAAACTGTGAAGCCATTTAGATACAGTAGATGCCTGTAGGATACTCCACCAGACAATCCTGAGTACACATTCCTCTCAAAAGTGTCATGAAATATTACCCTAAACAGAACATGCGTTGGGTTATAAAACACACCTTAGTAAATTTTAAAAGATTGACATCAGACAAAATGTAATTTATAATCACACTGAAATTAAAGTAGACTCCAGTAACAGGTGGAAACTAGGCAGGAGGGAGGAGTCATACACATGTAGAAATTAACAATGTACTTCTAAATAAACAATAGGTGAAAGGGTAAATTAACAAAAAATAATTATAAAATAGGTTTCAATGAATTAAAAATCACAATATAACAAAAAAACTTTATGCGGCACAGCTAGAGCAATGCCAATATATTAAGCTGAAACTATACATGTTTATTTAAAGACTAAAGAATGAATAATGGCTGACAATATGCAAGAGGTCTCTTTGGGGAGAATGAAAGTGTTCTAAAATTAAAGGGGTGATACTTGTATACACCGTGAACACATTAGCTATACTAAATTGTGACCAATAAAAGTGAATTACATAGAATATGGATTATAGCCCACTATGCACATTATGTAACAAAACCATCCCAGTCTTAGACAGAAAAGACTGGAAGACTGGATGAGCACCAAGGGCCATAATTCTTTGAGGATAGCCTCCGAAGACTAGCTGCCATGAATTATTCTTCTATCGATAGGCCTTTGAGCAAAAAAAAAAAAAAAATCATTTTTAAAATCTTTGAGTTTCTCTATTCAGAAAAAAAATAGTAAAAACCTATATAGTCTGTGACATGAATTCAGCCTTAGACAACGGCATTTTCTACACACAAGTGTTCAGTTGGAGAATATTTGACTTGAGTATTTTCCAAGTGGGGCATTGAAACATGGCTTATTACTTACAAAAGTCTTATTCCTTGTTTTTTCCAAGGTGATTGTGGTGTTTTGTCCATTAAGCTGCCTGTGAGGTTCTCTTGCTTCCAGATTTACTTTTTTTGAAAGGCATTACAGCATAGTGTTTCAAAGCAAGCATCTTACAAATTTAGATAATTTTGACTTGTCTGTTTATGGTCATGTGTTACTGGAGAAAAACCATTTATATCTCTGTCCTTCAACTTTCTAACTCATAAAATGACATGGCGATGATTAATTATTCTACAGGGCTATTGACAAATTAAAAGAGTCAGTCACCATCTCATACCATAAAAGTCAGAGCTCAAGAAGAGACTTTGTGGTTAGAACCAGTTCAGATTGCCCGAGTCACACATCAGTTTGAAAACTTTAAACATGACTAGCCACCATATGCTTGTAATAAAAGCTTCTCTTGATAATTGCTATTAAGCTTAATATCCAAATTGAGATTCTCCAAGACAACAGAACTAATGGGATGGTGTCTTGGAATATTTAAGTAGAACGAAGTGTCTCCTATGCAATCTGAGGAACAGAAAGGTAAGTGCTATGATTCCAGTCTGAAGGCCAGGAGCCTGAGACCTAGGAAGAACAAAGACTTCAGTTCAAATGCGAACACAGAAAGAACTCCTCTCCATGCCTGGAGAGGGTCACCTCTGTGTCAATGACTGCCTGAGCCAAGCCTCTCCACTGCTGCCCTTCATTCTGAAGAAACAAAACCCTCTTCACTGAAAGGTTGATCTCTAGTTCCACACGCATGCACACACACACACACACACACACACACACACACACACACACAGAAACTACTCGCACTTCAAAAATGTGGGTTGGCACTGCAGAATGGATATTATTCTTTGTGATGTTATAGATGTTATTATAGGTGAGAGTTAGAAAGAGTGAAACATAACAATTTAGGATAAACATTGAATGAGAGAAAAAAGTCAGGACCTTGTGACTGCTGGCCAAGTACTTTACCACTTAGCCACGTCCTTAAGCACATCTTAAGTAATTACACCTGTAATAGCCCTATTTCTAAATAAAGCCATAGTCTGAGATATTAGCAATTTAGACCTCAGTTTGTGAAATTTGACGGGGACACAATTCACACCATAACAACCAACCTAGCCAGTCCAGCCTTAGATACACGAAACAACTCAGCTAAAGCCCATGGAATTAAGCAGATCAAGCGCAGGACATGTGAGCAATAAACACTCATCGTATGTCAGGAAGGTTGTAGTTATTTGCTATGTTATTTCGATAATAAATGGCTGATGGTTGTAGGTGTGATCTTAGACCCCAAAGCGGCTTCCTGTATTTTAATGGAGCTAAGATGCCCTCCTCCATGACAGTTATTCTGAAGAGCCTCCTCATCTGTTTTCATAGGAACCCACTAAATAGTCCTCCTGGGAGAATCTCTAAGGCAACCAGCCCAGGATTTTACACAATATGATTTAGGGAATGGCTAAAGCCAATACCAAGTTTCATATAAAAAGAAGACCAAAGAACACGTAATGAGCTCATCCAATCTACTTTAAAAGGAAAGAACTATTTCTTTAAAAAAAAAATCAAGTTTCATTTAAGTAGTGAGGAATAACTGTAGTAGACAGACAGATCCCACGGCTGTCTGTTGGTGAGGCTTCCTGCTGCTCCACGGGGGAGACAGTCTGTTACTTTTTAAATCGAGGCTTTATCTTCCCAGCTGGAGCAGGGTTTCATAATCACTTTTTAGGCTGCGCAAACAGGAACAGGGAGGGGTTGGATCTTCTTATGGGAGCCGCTTCCTCCAACTCTAAGGTTTGCATCTATCCTTTGCCTAACAGACCTCCTAGGGCTACGTGACAATTTCAGTTTTCTCAGCAAATTGCCACCATAGATTTTAGCCCACTTCTTACTTTGTCCTTGACAAGGCAAGGAACCTGAGTCATCTCTTGATTAGAAAAGTGATGTATTTCGATTGCTATTGAACTAAATTAGAATGAATCTACAAATCCATCAGCTTTCAGGACTTACTAACAGTCCAGGTTGTCTACAAAACATTATTTCTCTTTATGAACAAGCTGTTTTTATAACTTGTTACACTCCTTCTCAAGAAGAAATAGAACTATCCTCTCTCTCTCTCTCTCTCTCTCTCTCTCTCTCTCTCTCTCTCTCTCTCTGTGTGTGTGTGTATGTGTGTATGTGGGTGTGTATGTGGGTGTGTCTGTGTGGGTGTGTCTGTGGGTGTGTCTGTGGGTATGTATGTGGGTGTGTCTGTGTGGGTGTGTCTGTGTGTGTCTGTGTGTGTGTGTCTGTGTGTGTGTGTTAGTATGTGCTTTAAGAAAAGGAGGAAAAAATTCTATGATAAAATTTTAGATTCTTCACCAATGTTCCTCCACTTTGGGCTTGGCTTTTGTAAAAATAGTTGAGATATTTAATAAAAATGTAATTGTATGGGACCCATGACACATGTCCAGTGTTAATTACTTTTCTTGTCATGGAGACAGAATAACTGACAGAAACAACTTAAGGAGAAAGGTTTAGCTCGGCTCAGGACTTAGAGGGCACAGTCAGCCCTAGCAGGGAAAGCACGGTGACTGGGTGGCAAGAGCATATGATGATATTTGTACATATCTTTAGAGGTTGGAGAAGCAAGGGCTTGGGCTGAAAGCAGAGACAGGTTACAACTCTCAAAGGCCAGCCTCTATTGCCTCACCTCTGCCAGCCATAACCCCCACGCCAAAGGTTATACAACCTTCTAACAGATCACCACCCTCTGGGGAACATGTGCTCAAACACAAGAGAGCCTGCAGGTGACATTTCAGACTCAATTCCTAACACCTCCCAACTCAGGTATTTTAGGAGTTGGATCCCTGGAGCCGACATCACTTATACATTCCCAGTTAATTCCAAATCACATACAAGCTTAACAATCAGTGAACGACAGGTGATACATAGCTTGAACTAGCCATTTCCTGTGACCAGACAAGACTTCCAGTAGAGAGACTGGGACACCAACCCAGTCACATAACCTCTGACCTACAGCCTGTGCTGGGGTAAAGGTTGTGCAGAGAATGTGGGAGGGGCCAACAAATGAATGGTCCAGCTAAAGGCCCATGCCACATGAGGGAAAGCACCCTGAAACTGCCTGGAGCACCAGGGCCCAGAGGTTGCATGGCTCAGAGACCTAAGATAGACCAAACATTACTGGGAAAAGCAAAGTCAATGTAATGATAATTGACAATATTCTGCTATTCTCAATACTCAAAGATTGGTACCTAGCCCAGTTGTCATCAGAGGAGCTTCATCCAGCAACTGATGGAAACTGATGCAGACCCACAGCCAAACATTAGGTGGAGCTCTGGGAATCTTGCTGAAGAGAGGTAGGAAGGATTCTAGGAGTCAGTGGGGTCAAGGCACCACAAGAAACCCCACTGAATCAACTAACCTGGACTCATAGGAGCTCACAGAGACTGAACTGACAACCATGGAGCCTGCATAGGACTGACCTAGGCCCTCAGCATATATGTGACAGTTGTGTTGCTTGGTCCTCTTGTGGGACTCCTAATAGTGAAAGCAAGTATTGTCTCTGACTCTTACCAGCTTTTGGGACCCTATTCCTCACACTGGGTCATTTTGTCCAGCCTTCATAGAGGGAAGTGCTTTAGTCTTAATGCAGCTTGATATACCATGTTTTGTTAGTAGCCATGCAAGGCCCGCCCTTTTCTGAATAGAAACAGAAGAGATATGGATAGGGGGCAGGCAGAGGGGAGGTGGGGTGAGGGACTGAGAGAGAAGGAGGGAGGGAAAACTGTGGTTGGAATATAAAATAAATAAACAAAGAAAGGAAGGAAGGATTGAACTATATATTCTCTATGTCCATATTATCCTATATAAATATAAATTACTTAAAGCACCACTAATTCTAGAACACACCAAAAATGAAAACTGCCTCACAAGTCCTAAATTGTGTTTCTCAAAACATCAGTCAACAACCTTCCAAATTTCTAGGGCGTCTTGTCAAAATTAGAAAGTCCTAGACACATAAACTACTATGCAACAATTTCAAAGGCAAGTTTACTGGTACATTCTTGTGAACTTTTTCAATCTTGCTTTAAACATTATAGTAGAAATAATTGAATATACAATGGCTGAGTTCATAATGCCCTAGAGCGCACTAGGTCAGTGGATGTAACAAAGAGCTAAAACGAAGTTCCAAGGCCACAGCTACTAAAAATAGGCCAATATTCTAAATATAGGCCTATTATCAATACTAGAAATGGGAATATTCTGCTGCATAAAATGGAGTAGCTTGCATCTGTGTGGGGGACATAATTCTTTGCCAGCACACAAAATGTGACCTACTATTGACAGAAAGTGGTATCTATACACTCATATGCATTCTTTTAATCATAGTATTCATATCATTGTGTACTTAGTCTGTGAATCCATTCACATGTGTGTCTTTGTATGTCTCCACTCTTTAGATGATCGTGAACTTTGTTTTAGTGCATCACAAATTTTGGACTAGTAAGGTGGTTAAGCAAATGGTGTTCACTGCCAAGTCTGATTGCCTGAGTTCAATCTTTAAAATCCACATAGTGGAAGTAGAGAATTGACTCTCGAAAATTGTCCCCTGACTTCTACACACACACTGTGACAAGTGCACATACACACAAGCAGAAACACACCATTAAACAAATGTAATAAAATAAAGCACTCTACACTTTTTGTCTATTGGAGCATTTCCTCAAAATGTGCTTGAGCAGTAAAGTTTTTTATTTTTTTTTCACATACCAATCCCAGTTCCCCCTCCCTACCCTCCTCCCACTTCTCCCACCTTCCCCCACTCCATCCCCCATTTGTTGAGCAGTAATTTTTGAGGACTTGTACTTGAAGACAATTTCAATATGTCCTCATATTTGAATGACCATCTTTGTGAAGCATTGTGTATTTAAATTCCTCCTCCTTTGAGAGCCTACTAGAGATATTTGTAAAGATATTTTGTTTTCTAATATTGCTTCCAAGAACACTGTTATGACATTTCTTTCTTGCTTTCTCCTTTAGGTAACTGTCTTTCATTCTGTAAGTTTTTCAAAATGATTCTCTTATAGTTGCATACCTATATATAAAATACTTGGACCACATTCACTAACATCACCTTCTTCTGCCTTCGACTCCCGATGAATACCTTCTTCCCAAGAAGCTCCCTTCCCGCTTTCATTTCTCTTTTTTCTTTTAAAATATTTCCTTTAGTATTCACAAAAGTCTTTTGGAATGGTAAAATAAGACAAAGGGTAAGTGACATGTCCTTTGGGCATCATACTGAGACAATATTCACTTAATCCCTGAGGAAACCTTGAAGTGTTTGACTTTCATAATTCTTGTCTATTAACACTCAGATGTTGTAATGTGTAAACTGGTAGAGTTTTAGCCTTTGTAAATGGTAACCACAAAGTTGATAGTTTTGTTGACCTACATTAACTAATTTCATATAAACAACATTTTTGTTTGTTTTTGTTTTTCGAAACTGTTTCTCTATAGCTCTGGAGACTGTCTTGGAACTTACTCTGTAGATCAGGCTGGTCTCAAACTCACAGAGATCTGCCTGCCTCTGCCTCCCAAGTGCTGTAACTAAAGGCATGCGCCAATACTGCCCGGCTATAAACAACATCTTATTCTAATATCCTTTGTTAAAGTTCTTCCCCTAATCAACCATGCACAAACTTGTCCCTCAAATGCTCTTTCAGCCACTGCTATATTCCTGTTACTCCCACTCAGTAATCAGTTTGAACAAACACAGATGCATCCGGGAGCAGTGCCTAATTACTGCAGGGCAGTGACTGCTAACATAAATTATAAGGAGGCATCCTCAGAATATGGAGAGACAGATAGAAATGGATTAATTCAAGATGTAAGAGCTATCTAGAAATATACCTGAGCCATCAGCCAAACAGTGTTTTAATTAATATAGTTTCTGTGTGATGATTTAAGTCTGGGCATCCAGGAAACAAAAGTGCAGTTTCTGTTTACACAAAGCATACTGTTTTTCTAAGGGACCCATTTTCAATTTCCAGCACCCACATAGGGTAGCTTACACTGAAGCTAAAGTGCCAAGGGATTCAATACACTTTCCTGAGTTCTACAGACACCTATATATACATGCACACATACCCACACAAAGACATACACATATATATGTAATTTTAAAAGAAAAATAGTTTCTTTTAAAAATAATAAGAAATGTTACATATTATAAACCTACAGCCAACATGTTACTACACAAAAGTGCTTTCTCTTAAGCCAGGAATAAGACAAATTTTCCACCGTCTCCAGCCTTATTCAGTATTGTGCTTGAATTCCTAGACAAGGCAATAAAACAAAAGAGATAAAAATCAGAAGGAAAGAAGTCAAACTATCTCTATGTGTAGACAACATGATCCTATACCTAAGGGATTCCAAATATTCCACCAGAAAATTCTTAACTCTGACAAACACTTTTAGCAAGGTAGCAGGATGAAAATTAAATTTGGAAATGAGATATGAGGGCTCATGCTTGTGTGTTCCCAACACAACAGTGCTGAGGCAAGAGAATCATCATGAGTTTGAGGCCAACTTAAGACGCTTAGACTACAAAACCCGCCCCTATGCGCAAAATAGTTAGATAGATAGATAGATAGATAGATAGATAGATAGATAGATAGATAGATAGATGATAGATAGATAGATAGATCAATAGATGGAGATAGATAGATAGATAGATAGATAGATAGATAGATAGATAGATAGATAGATAGATAGATAGATAGATAGATAGATGATA
>NC_022030.1:43083832-43088687 GCF_000317375.1 Microtus ochrogaster
TGGAGATAGATAGATAGATAGATAGATAGATAGATAGATAGATAGATAGATAGATAGATAGATAGATAGATAGATAGATGATAGGTGATAGATAGATAGATAGATAGATAGATAGATAGATAGATAGATAGATAGATAGATAGATAGACAATAAACTCAAAAAGTCTCGTAATAAACCTAAAGGTGAGACTTAGACAATGGAAACTTTAAAACACTAAAGATGTTGAAAAAGACGCTAGGAGAATGCTCATATTTTCTATCATCACAATTAGACTTGTGAGGAAATCTGCTAAAAATAAAAGCAAACTATATCATCAACATGATTCCCATCAAAATTCCAGTGGCATTCACCACACAACTAGAAGAAACAATGCTAAACTTCACCTAGAAACCAAAATGACTTTCAATTGCCAAAGCAAACCTAAGAAGAAAGAACAATACTGGAAGTATCATCACACCTGATTTCATGTTATACAACAAAGCCAGAGTAGCAAAACCAGAATGGCATTGATAGAAAAGTAAGCACACAGAGCAGTGGAATAGAATTGGGGGCCCATGAATAAAGTACAGCCACATGACTGATTACAAAAATGCCAAAATTCTACACTGGAAAAAAGATCACTTCAACAAACGGCTCTGAGAAAACTGACCATCTGCTTGTAGAATAAAACAAGATCCCCGTACAAAACTATCAATGTGGAAGAGATCGAAGACCATAAAGGAAGACAGAAGCATGAAAACTGCTAGAAACATGGGCAAAGCACTTCAACACACTGGCTATAGGGGCTCTGAAAAGAGCCATAACTCAGGAAATAACAGCAAGAATCAACAACTGATCCCACGGGTAATTAAAAGACTATTCACAGCAAAGAAAGTGATTAGCAAAATAAAGAACCAGCTTTTAGAATGAAGAAAAAATCTATACCAGCCATGTATCTGAGAATAAAGTCACTAAGAGGACAAATGAGGGCCCAGGAGATGGCTCAGTGATTAAAGGTGCACATTGCCAAGCCCAGTTATCTTAGTTTGAGCACTTGAACGCACATGGTGGAAGGAAAGAACTCCTGACATCCACATGTATGCTGTGCCACACACTCACCATGCACGTGCACTCATGTGTGCACACACACAAATAAGTGAAGTATAAAATGTAGCCATTTTATAAGAATCTACATTTCTGATTTTATATAATTTTGATTATGCATGACTGGAAATAATTACAGAGCAAAACAGCAAAACAAGTAGGCAGGAATATTCTATAGAAACACATTTTGAAGTGGCCTGACAAAAATTGTTTAATAAACACAAAGTAAACTAAATAACGGAGTTTATTAATTATCCTACTGTAAAGTATATAATTAACATCAGCATGTGATTGCAATTTATCAGCTACAGATGGCAGCTGTAACAGTGCGGCTCTTTATTAGTGACTGATGTCAAGAGTAGCAATGGTACAGAGAAGGACTTTGATCTAAAAGAGCCCAGGAAGATCAAAATATAGGGTAACTTCTAATGATTAAATTCCAAGAAGATATCACCTTTGGATACTTTAATCACTGGTAGGAACATTTGAAATGTTTATTTAGTATGCGTGCGGAGATCAGAGGACAGCTGTCAAGGATTGATTAATTCCATCCACACTAAGTTGGTTCTTTCATTCAAGTACAGATCCTGGAGACTGAAACTGAGTCTGCTGGTTTGAACAGGAAGCATTTCTACCAGCTGAGACCTCTCATCATCCCTAGTCAAAACAAAACAAAACAAAACAAAAAGCAATAATGCCTGGGCCCTCTAAACCCACCCTGCTTTGCAATAAGACTAAAAGCATGGTACCACAATCTCTAGACCATTAATCAACAGACCTGGGCATTTTACTCCTGGCTCAGATACAAGCAGGCTGTATGTTCTTGGGTTATTAAGTTCCTCTGGAATCAAACACTGAGGATAAAATATCTGAAATGAGGAGTAACAACAGCAATCCTGGAGCACCTGTGACCTGTGGAGAAATGTGAATTAAGGGTCAGGAGCCACTAAAGAGTCTGTTATAAGGTTGCTGCTTTGGGCAACTAAGACAATCTTGCAAAGAACTCTAGGACTCTGGATTTAAAAAAAAGAAAACGTAAACAAAATTGAAATGCTTGATGTTCATTCTTCTAGAGAAGCGAAGGCACCAGTGCCTGACCATCTCCTATAAGTGTGCCTCCCTGAAACTTACTCCTAGCACTCAGGTAACAAGAGGAAGTCTGCTAGAAGAACCATTGCAGGTGCTTCATGGAAAACGCATGGCTGGTGTACACAGACCTGAAGGTTCCAGGAAGATGTGTGTAGGGAGCCTACAACCTCTGCAACAGGATTCCCACTTCTGTGATCTCAGCTTGCTCACCTCCAAGATTATGATGCCATTGCAGGGCATAAGGAGGACGATATTATTTGTAAACCATTTTCATTTGTAACATAAAAAATCAGCATAAGCAATACTTTGATTCCTTCCATGCTTCTATTGTATCAGTTGTTACATTTCCGCAAACTCCATTTAACTAGAACAGTCCAGCCTTCAGAATAACGCGGCTTTGTAACTTTTATTAATTTTTTGAGAACTTCTTGTAATGCAGGATATGTCATTCTTACTGATGGGATTTTTTTCCTTTAACTTTTAAATTAGTTGTCACATCTTTACACGTGATATCTGAAAATATCAAACATGCCGGTCAGATCAAACATATAAACGTTTGTGATTTACTACTTATTACTTTACAGTAAAAGACAAAAAAACCTGTATTTGCATGTAAGAGAAGGCACTCTTGAATTATATTTCTGTTACTCATGTGACCAACACATTGGTCTTTATTTGGAAGTTATGTTATTTATTATCAGAAACCCCTGTCACTGGCACAGACTTTTCAGTCTCTCCCACATCTGGGGCGGCTTCTACAATAATCTATTTTGTAGTTCGCCTATGATGCCAGCAACTGGTGAAGACCTAGAACTTGGAGGTTTAAGGGAAGTCCCTTGACAATCAGCCTTTAATTAGAGCAATGACAGTTTCTTCTCCACTGAAACTGACTATTTTTCTTTAGCAACTAGAGAGTTAGAATATACATTGTCTTCTATTTGGTTTTCCTTTCTGTCTCTCAGCATAAGTCACAAAGCAATCAGCAGGACTGACTGTCCAACTGCACTAGGGCTCCAGAGAAGACCGGAACATCTTTTGGAAATGATGAATTCACAATTAGAAGTGTGTTGTTGGATTTTCTTTTATTCTAGCCCCACATTGGAACACCAAAATTTGTTGGCTGTTTTTTACCCCTTACTCATTTGGGTTTTTCTCTTTTGTCTCTTTTGGGGCACTGACCACCCAGGTCCCAAATAAATCACACAGAGACCTGTTATTACTTATAAATGTCTTTAGCTTGGCTTATTTCCTGTCAACTTTTCTTAACTTAAATTGTCCCCTCTACCTTTTGCCTCTGGGCTTTTTCCTTTTCTTTTTTCTGTATATCTTACTCATACTCCATGGAGGGGTGGGTGACTGAGTGGCTGCCCCTGACGTCCTCTTCTTATTCTATTTGTTCTTTCTGTCAGCCCCGCCTACCCTTTCTCCTGACTCGCTACTGGCCATCAGGTGTTTTAGCTTAAAAAAAAAAAGTAGCACACAAAGTAATATTCCACAGCATCACAGCATTTCCTTTTTGTCTAAATAAAAATGTTTTAACTTTAACATAGTAAAACTATATACAACAAAAAACGGTTATCAAGTAAGAATTAATTTACAATATTCAGTCCACCCACATTTAGCAAATTCAGAGAAAATACTACATTACCTATCTCATCCAGTTTTATATCTAACTTACTTTTTCACAATTAAAAAAATTGCAACTATAACTATCTAGTCTTCAGTTCTATCCAAGACCCTAGAAAGAATTAACATTACCTAAGTAAACCGGAAATGCATTCAAATGCTATGTTTCTCCCAGTTCAGTTACTGCCCCTTAAGCAACTGCTGCCCTAATCAACAACTGCAGCTCCACTGCCAGGCCAGCAGGAATATTGTCCCCTCACACACTGGCTCTCTCAAAGCTGCTAAGGGCAACTTTATCTAGATCTCTACCCTCTATAGAACTCAGGTTGCAAAGGTTGAGGTGAAATTCTACTGGTTCAGCGAGGCTGAATGACAAGTAGTTCACCTTCTGTTTTTGCTCCTGAAACACCCACCAAACCTCTGCTCAGCTCCCTCTTAAGAACCCTCTCTACACCTGGTTCTTCCCTGACACACTCTGTCAGCTAGTTGCTGGCTCAGCCTCCTGACTACAGGTAAGTTTTAGTCACTCAAACCAATAGAACACATTTTTGCATTGTAAACAAAAGCAGTAGGAAGAAATGTATAAAACATTAATATAATATTCCACAAAAGAAGAGGCAACATCTGCCCCTCCCACTGACCACCTGCATCTTCATCGACTTTCCTCCATCTTCCAGTATTATGGAAAACATAAAACTAGCTACAGAGAGTAGCTGTTTTTAGATTAGTTGCAAATATCCATTTTACTAATTTTGTCTTGAGTTCTGCAATACAGACTTTTCTAAATAAAATAATTTTTCCTTTGAGACAGTCTGTCTTTGGGGATCAGTTAGAAAACTCCTTTATACTCAAGTAATAAAAGAATTTTCTCGTAATTTTCTACTACTTTTATAATTTAATTTTTCAATACATATTTTATTCATTTGGCATTTGTTCTATGACACACGAGACAAAAAACACAGATTTTTATTATTTTCTAAATTAATCTGTTTTTTTTGATGTTTTTTTTATTGAGAAAAGGAAAAAAAACGTTTCCGCCTCCTCCCAGCCTCCCAC
>NC_022030.1:43095438-43095898 GCF_000317375.1 Microtus ochrogaster
TGAATTCTTGCATTGGCGTCTGCCCATCTCTTCTTCCAAATGCTCCCTTATGGATCTTTTACCGGATCAGGTCTCCTTGCCTACTGATATACCTTCCCAGTGCTGGCTCTCCCCAGTGAATGCTCTCCCCAATGTTGGCTCTCCCCAGTGTCAAAGGAACTCCTGCCTGCTTGGGTGCCCTGAGGATTCTGACCCAGTGCCCAGACAGGCTGGGCTGTGTGATGCTATGAGTGAAAGGGGACAGCAAGGCCGAAGTGGAGAGGGTTCTGGATGAATGGTGGGTGAGATAGGAAGAAAGATGCAGCAAGCAGGGAGCAGAGGCCCTGCAGATAGCCCAGGAAGGATAGGGGGATGGGGAACTTCTGAATTCCCTGTCCTGGGCTGCAGCCACAGGGTCAGACACCCACCCCAATGTCAGCTCCCCTGGCGCCGAAAGATCAGGTCTCCTTGCTGGATGCTT
>NC_022030.1:43096455-43108226 GCF_000317375.1 Microtus ochrogaster
AGGCAGAGGCAGGCGGATCTCTGTGAGTTCGAGACCAGCCTGGTCTACAGAGCTAGTTCTAGGACAGGCTCCAAAGCCACAGAGAAACCCTGTCTTGAAAATCAAAAAAAAAAATGAACTTTTACTTATGTAAAATAATGTTATTTATAACATGACTTATAATTTTGTATCGGTTTACAAGAAAGTATAAAATATTGCTGCGGAAAGGTTTGTATCTAGTAACTACCTGCCTACTGGGGCGTGGCCTCATAGACTGTTTACCCGGATATGGAAACATGTCCTGCCCTTCTCTTTTCCCCCTAGGCCCCGTTTTGCTGTTTGGTTTGCTTTGGATCTCATCTTCATCCATAGTTCAAGCGAGAATCCTGACTTTGTAAGTTTTACCCCTTAATAAATGCCTATCTACTTCTTAGTTCTGAGCTAGAGTGGAATACCTTTCTTAAGTGTCCGATCTCTCAATCATCACTTGGCACCCACACGGTCAACTAAATCCACATAAAATCTTTGAGAGCTTTAAAAACGATACAGAGTTTAACACAGCTTCTTACTGTTTGCAGGCGGCTTGCCGCAACTGCTTTAACAGAGATTTTCCTGATTCAGCTGTAGTGAAAAAAAGCCACACGGTTTTGAAATGCTGGCTTTCTGGGCTATGCTGCCAATGCAATCTCTGGCTCCTGCAGGAGACAGAGCATTTGGATGGAGTTTGTGAGTAAAGTGCTATCGTTTGTTTGATGGCAAGTGGACTCACTGTGCCAGGAAGGGGGCACTGTGTGTGCCTCATAGGCAAAAATGACTCAAAGGCACAAGCAGCTCTGCCATGCTGGACTGGGTGGGGCAAACGGGCAGTTCCTGTATTTGACCTAGGAACATTGCAGCTTAGATTCATAAACACTTAGCATTTTAAAAGCACAAAGCAAAAGTGTTCCTGGACAGTAAAGAATTACAGATTCACAATAGAACAGATTCAGACATAAAAGACCTCTAAATGGGTCACAGTGTTGGATAAATGTACTTAGACTTGGGAGAGAAAAGAAAAAGAATATAGAAAGTCATAAAATAAAGTTAATGCTTTTTTTAAAAAGGTAAAGTCTTTAAAGAGACAGGCAGTACCAATATTGAGAGATTAAAAGGAATGAAAAATAAGCCACATAAAAATGAAAAATTCGCAGTCTGGATTCTGTATATTATCGTTTTTTTTTTTTCTTTGAATTTTTTGACTGTGAAGGAGCTAAGTTCAGAGAGTCATTTTATTGTGTGGGTTGTTAAGCTAAACAAGCATGTATATTGTAAAGGTATTATAACTTCAGAATTTGGGCCTATGGAGATGATGCTTTGGAAATGAGATTCTTTGTAGCGAGCTGCGTGGAGCCACATCTGATAGTCAGGCCCTAATTATGGCTAAGACCTGACTTATGCTGTGATCATGCAATGATTGTCAGCTGCTTGCATATGTGTGAACCTATGGGCAGTGCCCACCTGGCAATCCGGGGTCGGAGGCCTGTGCCTTTTTAAGGGCTGAGAGAGGTTTGCCCAGGGAAAGAGAGAGAGAGGGGAGAGAGGAGAGAGGAGAGAGGAGAGAGAGAGGGAAAGAGAGACAAGGTCCTGAATAAACTGCTGCAAGGAGAGCTCTGGGTGTTGCGTCTTCCCTGCTGGTCAAGGTGACAGTTCTTCTTTTGTTTTCACAGATGAGAATCTGTGGATTCTCAATATGGTTTTATAGACCATGGCCTTCAGAACAGTTGCTGTGAACACCCTCCAAAAATTAATTTGCTCAACTGCTGACTGAGATGAACTTAGCACACAGGATATACTATGAAAGACCTGATTAACAGTGCCCCCATATGCACAAAGCAGTTTGGAGAGAAAAAACTATGCCCATATTGCCAAATATTATTTACAAATGTTCTTTTACATTGAAAGGAGGATATGATGTAAATATGAATAATTTGCATTGGTATGGATCTTGCTTTATTGATATAAATTTAAGGTCAATCTTGTTATGTGTATATTTTTGCTCTTAATTAAGGTATTGTTATTGTGTAGTTCATTTAAAAATGTAATCTATAATTAGGAAATATAGGTTGTTAATGGATAATCATCAATAATAGTCAAGCTTGTAGTCATGTTAGATTTTCTAGATATATAGAGATACATTTCAGTTAGATAGGCATTCTTCATATCTTTCAAAGACTACAGACTATGGCATTTAAAATGTTTTAATTACTTAGGGCTTTTCATGACAATGAGACATGTCTGCTCCTGGCAGCACCAATCTACTTCAAGAAGAAGATGGGCATCGAAGAGGCTCTTTATGAAGTTGGTTAGCCATTAGGGCAAGAAACTGCTCTTGCCTGCACTGATGCATAAACTGGACACAGAGAACCTGCAGAAAGATGACTGCTGAATTTGCCTAAAGGTGAGATGGTCCTTCAGGGTTCCTGTTTCATGAAAGAGTCTGCGAGACATTCTGCAGGACACAGAAGAAAGTGACTGAACGGTTTTTAAAATTTCCTGCTTCATAGAAAAGTCTACTGGATACTATGGGCCTGTAGGCTAAAGACGGATGCCCCAACAGTACAGAAGAACTTTGGAACTTTAGATGCCTCTGTCAATTCTAGAGTTTTAGAAGTTTTTTATAATGCACTTCCAGTTTTCATAGATAATATTATATCCTTCTGAAGTCTTTGATAGAGTTGAAGAATAGATAGATAGTTATAGTTTTTCCTTGTTATGATAAAGATAAAATAAATATAAATATTATAACTAATTCTTGCTTGATAAGTGTTTGGTTATATGTAATTTTACTATGTTAAAGTTAAAGCCTTCCTTTTTGTTTAAACAGAAATGGTGTAGGAGTTCCTTCTGTTTGTGTGTTGCTTTCATTGGGTAATGAATAAAGAAACTGCATTGGCCTAGTTGATAGGACAGAACTTAGGTAGACAGAGTAAACAGAACTGAATGCTGGGAAGAAGGATATAGTGGCAGATGCCATGGATCTCCTGCCTGAGGCATACACTGGTTAGAATCTTGCCAGTAAGCCACAGTCATGTGGCGATACACAAATTAATGGAAATAGATTAAATTAAGATATAGGAATTATCCAATAAAGTTAGAGCTAATGGGCCTGGCAGTGTTCTAATGAATACAGTTTCTGTGTGATTATTTCAGGTGTAAGATAGCCAGGTGGCCGGGATGACAAGCAGCCCACTCCTTCTGTTGCAATGTGTTGAAAATTGAACATAAATACAGTAAAATGAAACCCTGGGATTCTGTCACCCATTGTTAATCCCTCCTTAGCAAACAGAACTTGGGCTCCTGCATTTCTTTGCATGTGACATGCTGCACACATACCTAATGGTTGGATAAGGACACAAGTGTTACTGTATTAGGTGTCACCTTTTTGTACTAGGGAGAAGGTGTATTGCCTACTTTTATATCATTGTAGTAAATACAGTCTTACAAAAATAACTTTAAATTAGGGAAATATTTATTTTTAGCTAAGGCTATGGAGGGTTCAGGCCATCATGTAGATTGGGAGTGAGAAAGCAGATACTTTATATCACAGCAGAGAAGAAAGAAGGCAGGAAAATTCTACACTCTACTGGGTTTCTCCTTTCTCTCCTTTTACTCTTTCTAGGTCCATGGGATGGTGATACCTAAAATCAAGATGATCCCTCTCTTCTCAATTAATCTTATCTAGAAATGTCATCATTGACACCCCCACAGGTGTGCTTCACCATCTTCTCGCTGATTCTACATTCAGTCAAGGTGGCAGTGAAGATTAGCCATCCAGGTGGTTTCACCATCCCTTCACTCCCCTTGAGGCTTGTGTCTGGATGCTGGCTCTGCTGGCCCACCCCAAAACTGCTTCTGGGTTTGCAGTCTTCATACTAAGTTCAGGGTTAGAAATTCACATTACTGAAATTTCAGAGATATAATTCACTGTTCCTCCTTAACTCTACAAAAATGTTTATTATGCAGTTAAATACTTTTAGTCCAAGGGACAATGGGCCAAATTGTTAACTCTTTGTCAGATCAAAAAGAGAAGGTCTAGTTTGTTATCTTCTAGCCAGTTAGGACCCCATGCTGGTCAAAATTTTTCTATAAAACTTAACTTTTCTAAAACTGACCTCCCTCTCCCTCCTTCTCTTCCTCCATCCCTCCCTCCCTTCCTTTTACTCTTCCTGCCTGTCTTCCTTTTTTAAATTCAGTCCACGAACAGAAAAATAAGAAGACATGAAGAAATAGTCTAATATATGTGTGCACTACACATATAGAAAACTATCCATAGGAATATGTCACTACATATTTGTGAGAAATCCCTCATAAAAGAGTAGTCACAAAAATAAAGTCCTATTCCTAAGAACAGAGTATACTTTTAGAATTCTGTTCTTTGGTAATTCAGAAGTAATTAAAATAGCTATCTTAGTTAGGGTTTTATTGCTGTGATGAGACCATGGCAACTCTTATAAAAGAAAACATTTAATTGGAGCTGGCTTTCAGTTCAGAGGTTTAGTCCATTGTCATTGTGGTGGGAAGCATGGTGGCACACAAGCAGACATGGTGTTAAAGAAGGAGCTGAGAGTTCTATATTCTGACCCATAGGCAACAGACAGAAAATTCCTGCTGGGCCTGTCTTGATTTCTGCAACACTCAAAGCCCAAAACCTGTGACACATTTCCTCCAACAAGGCCACACATGCTACAACAAGACCACACCTCCAATAATGCTCTTCCCTATGAGTCTTTGGGGGCCATTTCCATTCATACCACCACAACAGCGAAAGGGTTTGTACTGGAGAAATGAACTGCATAGCTTGTTTCAATAGCAACAGAAGTTCCACATTTCTAAGGCTGCAAAGAAGGAATTGAACCTATTAAAGAACAGTGCTTGCAAAGTGAGAACTACACTCATCTGTGGGTATAGGAATAAATATTTAGACTGTAGTCGGAGATTATGCTGATTTAGCAAGGTGGAAGTTGTAGCCTGCAGCTTCCAGAGACAATTATGGAAAGCCACAACCAATCAAATTGCAGAGAACAAAAAATGAATCCTGTGGTCCCCAATCTAATCTGATACATCTACACACAATTCGTGCACCTAAAACATGGCAAACATTTTGGAAGAGTGGACAGAAAGATTGTAAGAGCTAGAGAAATGAGAGGTTTGCTGTTTCCTAGAAATGTCAGAAAAGCTACCCCCATAAAGTTCCATCAACATGGCTGCCTAAACAAGACCTGAACCATGACAATACCAATAGACGCGCTAATACAAAAAGGGAAAACTCATGAGGTTTCAACCTTAGAAAAAGAACAACAGGCAAGTAAAGAAAATTGAGGGCAGGAGAAATAGCTCTTACCCAGAGAGGATCACAACAATTGGTTATGTAGTACCAAATGGTCAATCATCCCTGAAGAACATGCATACAAGTAACATTATACAGACTGAGCAGGTTTATTTGCATATGTAGGACTGTGTGTGTAAGAATAATTAAAGAAAGGCATGGATTTAAGAGAGAGCGAAGATGGAGTACATAGGAAGTAAAATGATACATATTATTAAAATCAATCTAGTGGGTTATCCAGCCTTGTAGTTGTGAACATGGGAGAACTGTCCTCATTACTCATCTGCCATGTGGCAGTGTGGACAGAGAGGGGACAGCAAGAGCCACCCCACTCCACCCTGTTCGTCAATACCTGAGGCAGGTGGGAGAGCTGACCCTGAGATCAAGAGTGGAAGAGCTGGTCCTGTCCCCCATCACTCTGGAGAGTGACCCCTATGCCACTCTTGGGCAACACAGCAGAGCTGGCCCTGAAGCTGTAGGAGTGGGGGATCCAACCCCGAGGACATGAAGGCAGGAGAACTGATCCCATCCCTTGCTCATCACTGCAAGGGTTGAACTCCCCAGGGCAATGCAGGAGAGCTCACTCTGGTGATGAGGACAAGGGAGAGTTGGCAGTGACCAAACCTGCAATTACCCAGGCCAGAACTAGGGTTATGTGTTTGTTCATCACAGTATCTACCCCATCTTTGATCAGATGCAACATGTGAAGGGACAGACCTTACAGACCTAAGTTTTCAGGATTTCTACAACACAGGGCAACAGCAGGACAACCAAGTTCCATTGAAGGCCCAGCATTGATACTGTAACAGAAACCAGAGACCTCAAACCAGACCAATGATTCTCTGCAATGAACACTTGACTTGCAAGTAAAGATATACCGACAGAAGAGTTTACTGTGTGACTCACTGACTCAGTGTGTCACACTACAGTTTTCAAGATGAGACTGAGTTTTTCCTTCTCTCTTTTTTCTTTTCCTCTTAAATTTTTCTTTATTTTATTTGGGGGTAAGATTGCAAAGGCAGACACAAAAGGACAGGGAAATAAATGGAATGGAGATGCATGCACCAACTCTCCTGCTCTCGTGTCCTCAGGGCTGGATCTCCCATGCCACATCATCAGGATCAGCTCTGCACAATAAATAAATAAAAAGAAGGAGGGGGATAAAAAGCAATGCGCTGCTAGAAATCCCTTCCTGGCTGAGAATAGCGCTACGTTAACACGTGTATTTCCTTAGACATAGAATGTTGATGAGTTTGACAAGAAGTTACTTTTGTGGAGAATAAAAATTTGCTTGTTGCTAAGGAGACAGCTGCTGCATCTCAGATGGGAGAGAGCATTTGGAAACATACCCAATCCTTCACAACTACAGCCTTTAATAGTTTTGAGGGTTACATCTAACAGAGCAGGGTTTTAATGTGAATTCTACTATAAACCAGGAGGGATCTAAATGTTTCTACATCAGGACTGAGGAAAGTGAGGAAAGAAGGAGCCGTGGCACCTGTAATAGGGGTCAGTAGAGCAACAGAACTTACAGAGTGAATCCTTTTCCATGCATAGGTAGGTGATTAGAATGACTGGTAGGCTGCAGCCCAGATAATCAATCCAATGGTAGCTGTCTGTGAAGAACAGAAAGCCCAAGAATCCAGTAGTTGCTCAGTCCACGAGGCTGGCTGTCTCAGCTGCTCTTCAGTAGACACTGAAACCCTAAAGAGATAGGCCCTAATGCCAGTGAAGGAATGACGTGCTAGTGAGGTGACAGCAAGCAGGTAACGAGCAAAAGCTTCCTTCTTCCTTGTCCTTACGTAGACTTCCAGCAGGAGGTGTGGCCTAGTTTAAAGGCACGTCTTCATACCTCAAAGCTCCAGATTAAAAGTGGGTCTACCTATGTCAAACAAAGGAAAAACCCCTCAGCAGTGTGCCCTCCATTTTTGGATTTTAGTTAATTGCAGAAGTCATGAAGTTGACAACCAGGAAGAGTCATCACAGCACCTGTTCCAAAGTAGAGTTGTCAGGGGAACTTTATCTCAGGCCTCAGGAAACTACAAGACCTCACAGAGAAGCTGTCTAGAAGTCTATCCCATCAAACATCCGATTTGTGAAACATCTGTTTGCCAACATCTGTAGCTAAACATCTCTAGAATGAGCCTGTGACAAGGCTCCTTCCATATCTCAGCTCCTCGGATTGAAGAGTCTGATCCTCTTACACTGTGCCTGCACTGAGAACTGGGCTTTCGTGCTTCTTCCGTGAAATGTTTGCTTGCTTCTCCCAGAGAGTATCATGAGAACATTTCTTTTCTGCAGACGTGCCTTCTTTTTGCCCGGCTCCTATCTAGAGAGGAGTAAAATCAGGCCAGTGACTCCAATTGCCAAGTGAGAAAACACTTGTGTGGTGTCGAGAGCAGTTTGCACACTGGTAATCTCCATTCTGTGTGTGTGATTGGAAGGTTTCGAAGTGACAGATGTCGTCATGTCTGTCTTGAAATGACTGACTCTGCCTAGTACATACCCCTCACCTGAAACCTTAATGCCTCAAAAGGAGGAATGATTTGTGGGGTGAGGAGGAAGCAGTCTTACTTTTTACAAATTATTCAACAGAGTTTCCTTTATGATCCAATTTCTCTCTGAGAGAAAAAAAATCTTAATGATAATTTACTAGCTGTAACTTAGTTGGTGTACAATGTCAGTTAAATATCAAATGCTTATACATGACAATGACTTAAAACCCTGTACTACTAAGGACTACTTCATTGAGGATGTTGCCCCCAATCTCTTACTACTGAGTAATTCTGCTGGTCTCTGTTCGTATTCTTTCATCCTTTCTCTCTCCGTCATTCCTCCCTGCCTGTCTCCTCTCCCTCCTTCCTAAATGCTTTGCTTGGATTTATCTTATTTTGCTTTGCTTCGTCTTGAGACACAGTTGATATGTAGTCTAGCTGACCTTAAACTCACGTACCTCCTACCTTTGTTCCATGTGTTGTAAGTACTACTCTGTACCACCTAGCCCAGCTCTACTTTTATTTACATATGTGTTTTGGTAGATTTGGCAGTTTTCAGAGCAGTTTCCAGGTTGTATTTAATTTTCAAATATGCTTCATCTAACCCCACTTCAAGAAGAATTATAGATGACATGATTTTTCCTGCCAAACTCTTAGACCAGACCCTCTGACAGTGGCTGGTTGAGATTTAATTTAAACCATTTTATTCCTACTTTTTTGACTCATATACCTATCGTTAAATTTGTTTGAGGTTTTAAATGTTGAAGTTTAAACTTTTTAATAAATAGCTTTTAGGACGTGGTATCTGAAATGGAAAAGGGAAAACAATTTTTCCAATGCCAGAAATGTTTGCCCTTAGATAACTCTAAAGTAAAAATCATAATAAAACAGGGTAGAACAAATGTGATATTAAAGAATAGGAAAGATACTGGAAGCTAAAGGTTTAGTGGGGATGGAAACAGGGTGATAGGAGAAATGAGGGGGCGGAGCCAACTAAGTATATATGAAAAAGCTTTATGATTCCCAGTAGTTTGCAAACTACTAAAGCATAATTTTTGAAAAGAAAAGAGTTTGAACAGAGATACCCCACAAGAGAGAACAACACTGCTCCCAGAAGATATCAGTCATTACATTAAAATCTCAGTGCCAGGCATAAGTCACTTCCCTTTGAGTCAGGGGAGCATTGAGGTACTCAAAACAAGACAGACTGTTGTCAATTGCTCTTGATTGTCCTTACTGCTAAATGAGACCCCGCCACTGAGACACCACATGCTTCAGTTGTAGGACAGGGAGAAATCAGTCTAGAGCTGACCAGAAATGCCCTTCCTGGGGACTAGATTTCACAGTACTGGAAAGTGCTATACGAGCTATGGAGAAAGAAAATATATCAAAGGTCTTATCTGGCACTGGACGCTGCATGCTATAATAATGACCTGCGTGGTAAGAAGTAATGCAATAGTGCCGAGGCCGTTTAGGGGTAGTCAACAGTTCATTTGCTTGCACTTAGTTGCACACATGCCCAGCACTGCAAACATGGTAAAAAGTCATGACTATGGAAGCCATAAGCTCTAGTGGAGAACCTATTGATGCTGTTGTTTTAAATATTCATATTGTCAGACTCCCTTCTAAATATAAATGTTTGTCTCCACAGATGCGTACCACTCTCAACACTGGTCAGAGAAACTTCTTGTTCCAGTGGTTAATTCAGAGACTCAAAACTGATCAAAATGCTGAGAATAAGTAATAAGTGGTGAGCTATAGATCAGACTTCTATATCACCCCAACACATCACACCACACATACACACACACACACATATGCATAGACACACACATCCACACACATGTACACACATACATAATATACACACATATGCACATCCACACACATGCACACACATATACACAGACGTATACCACACAAACGTGCACTCACATACATGTACATGCACATACACACATATGCACAGACATACACACACCCATATTCATAGACACACACATACACATATATATATACACATACACACCCATATGCATAGACACACACACACTCACACACTGGTTCAGGGAATATTTCAGAAGAGAAAACAGAAAGAACAGAAGAGCCAGAGGACAGGGAGGAGAGCTGTGAAAGGCTGACCTCTGGACATGACATAGATGTCACATACATCAACTCACAGCACCTGTGTGTAGCCATGCACAGAATTAAGAAAAGTTCAAATCCCAACAGGAGCAGAAAGGAGTTCCAGATACCCTCCGCCCAGGTGAGGGAAAATGAAGGGACGCTAGGCAGCCAAAGCATGATGAACGTGGCTCTAGAAAGCTTCACCCTTCCCCATTCACTCTTCCTTATAAAAACCATTAGATAACATTCCTAAAAGGCCACCAAGGTCTTCTCTTATTTGGACACTTGTTCTTCCTGATTACCACCAAGATCCAGCTATCAAAGTATGGAAGTTTAGCAATCAAAAGCCCCATTTTATCTGTGCTAATTAACTTTCTTGTCCTCTATCTCCTGCTTTTGTTTTTTATTCCATGGTCTTTGTTATTCTGGAGCAAATAAGTCTCCTTTGTGCTGAGAATTTGGTCTTGGAGTGTCATGTGCCAAACATGGGTCCCTTCAGAAGGAAGAATAGTTTTCGTTGGGGGAGCATTGGTAGGTTGTCCATGTTTCAATAGATGACCCCATATATACACAGTACTAATAAAACTTAGTGAGTAGAAAAACAACATAAGAATTTGAAAGGGAGATAGAAGATATGTAAGCCTGAGCAATAGGTCAAACAGTTTGTAATTAATTTGAGCTTCTGTGTGTTTATTTGTGAGTGAATGGCTGTAAGACCAGGAAGGACAGAAGCATCTGTCTACAAATAGTGGCCAAATGTTTAGCAAAAGTTTCCACTTAAAGCCTAAGAAATCACTAAAGAGAAAGAAAGAAAGAAAAAAGGACTCTAGACAGACAAGAACAGAGAGTCAAGTTCGGCTTCTTGATAACTGTCTTTACTCAATAGCAGCAAAAAAGAACACATGGTGGCTCTTTTAAGAGGCCCTGCCACCAATCACTTAAATGGTGCTTATGAGCAGTCAGTGGCAACAGGCTTCATGCTGGTGGCATGAATCTAGAAACTACCCAGAGTTGTGGCAATAAATGTGGTTCCTGTCAGTATCTCTGCCATGGAGCTAGACTCTCAGGAAGCTAAAGTGGAGTGGAGCCAGCTGCGAAAGCTGTACCTTTAATCCTAGCCATATCGTTTTGCAGATTAAAAGACTCATGTGGTCAGAAAATGATAGAGACATATAGTAAAGACATATTTAGGAAAAATTCCTCTAAAGAGTTTACTATGTATTTAAAAATGCATGTTGACTTGGGAGAAAAAATAGAGAAAAAAAATTTTAAAAAAAAATTAAAAAAAAAATAGGGCAGTTGGGTATGGTGGTACATACCCTTAATCCCAGCACTTGGGAGGCAGAGGCAGGTGGATCTCTCTGAGTTCAAGGCCAGCCTTGTCTACAGAGCAAGTTCCCGGACAGTCAGAGATACCTAGAGATACCATGTCTCAAAAAAATCAAAGATTAAAAAATAAAAATAAAAAAGAGTAGAAAAAAGCCACATAAAGATGAAAACTACACAGAGAATCTGGATACTGTATGCTATTGTATTGTCTTTGAATTTTTTGACTGCTGAGGAAGGAGTAACAGCTGCTAAAAGACATTTTATTATAAAAGTTTCTGGATTAATCTAACGTATATATTTTGAAAATGCCTTGACTTCAAAATTTAAGTCAAAAGATATATTACTTTGGAGAAGAGGTTTTGGTTTTTTTTCTTTTTTTTTATTGAGAAAAAAAATTTCTGCCTCCTCCCAGCCTCCCACTCCTCCCGCCCTCCTCCCACTCCTCTCCCCCTCCCTCTCAAGTCTGAAGAGCAGTC
>NC_022030.1:43111115-43131902 GCF_000317375.1 Microtus ochrogaster
GGCCTGTAATTCTCTTTCTTGGTTGAGTCTTTGTGTGGTTTTGGTATCAAGAGTGACTGTAGCTTCATAAAAGGAATTTGGCAATGACTGGAGAAGAGGTTTTGATTTTTTGCCATAGGAAATGAGAGGCTATGGATTCATTCTTAGTTAAGAAAAACAAAGTTTGATTGAAGAAGACTCCCTGAAAAATCTCCAGTGGGAAAAGATGGCCTGGGTGGCCCAGATGATTCAACATTTCCGAACACCTCTGTTGCAGTTTCTTCTGAGTTCTGCATCCAGAACAGCTTCAATAGTGTTGGCTGAGATAATCTAGCTTCACAGAATACTCCAGTCAAGACTTGACCATAATCCTAAATTTTCTTTGGGTTTTCTTAAGATTATCAGTGCCCCCAATCAGCAGGAAGTAACCTAGAAAACTATGCCCACATTCCCCCCAAAAAATGAATTATGGATGTTTGTCTTTGTTTAACCTGTTGGTTAGAAGTTGTTATGGATAATGGTCAGGAAAAAAAAAGCTAAACAAAGGAGATTAAAATAAGGTTTTTGTTTTGAAAAGAACAAAGGGTAAATGTTGTAGGATAATGCTTTTGTACACTGTAAAGATTTGTCACTCATATTGGTTTAGTAAAAAGCTGATTGGCCCATAGCCAGGTAGGAAGTTTAGACAGGGCAACAAGACTAGAATTCTGGGAAGAGGAAAGGCAGAGAACCAGTCACAAGTAAAATGTAGAGGAAGCAAGGTGAGAATGCCTTACTGAGAAAAGCTACCTAGCCACATGGCTAAACATAGACAAGGATTACAGGGTTAATTTAAGGTGTAAGAGCTAGTTGATAATAAGCCTGAGCTAATAAGCCATACAATTTATAATTAACATTAGCCTCTGTGTGTTTATTTGGGACTAAATCACTGTGCGACCAGGTGGGGCAGAAACTTCTGTATACATTAATGAAGTCAAGTGTTATTGACTTCATTAATGTAACAACACACCCCCTTACTTAAAATTTATGTAATAAGTATTTCCCAAAGACAGTTTATATTTTTCCAATTTTTGGGAAAGATGAAATAGAGTAAAAAATATAAAGATGGAACTTCAAATTGTAACCCTAGGTTGAAAAACAATAAAAATTCAATTCTCAAATGAGAGATTTCCACTAAGCTTAGGAAATTAAGAACCATAGGAATAACTGGATCATGTTTGACTTAGCATTACTTTCAGGATATTCCACAAAAGAAAACAATCAGTTAATCCAATTCCGTGTCATTTTGCTAGATGAGTTTTATTTTTACCTTCTAGCTCATTTACTAAGCACTGCCTTCTATCTACCATACATTGCTCTAGTTAGTTTAGCAACTACAAATTTGAGCAAAACTCTCTATAAGAGTATTTACAGTTTGGAACAGGAAATGATCCAAGCTATCCTGACAACTCAAAGTAGGCCACCTTAGCAATGAAGTGAATAACTGATTCTGTGTGAGGTAACCCAGAAAAAGACAAATGCCATTTCTCTCTCATAGGTGATTTACAACATCAGATCCTTATATTTGTTTGTTTAACGTGGAGTACCTGTAGAAGCCAGGAAGCTAGAAATGTGTCCCAGCCCAGTGGAGTGGGAGAACGATCTTCAGGGAGTGGAACAGTAGAACACAAGTGGTTAGCAGGGAGTTTAAGTGGGAAGAGAAATGGGAGGGAAAGAAAACGACAGTGGGGGACTAACAGCAAGTGTGTCCAAAACAACTATGGAGAAACCTTCTCTTTTTGTTCATTGGTTTTGGTTTTTTTATTTACTATTTTTTATTCTTTCTCATGCGATAAATCCCCACTATAGTTTCCCCTCCCTTCACTCCTCCCAGTTTCCCCCTCCCACTTTCCCTCTCACCCAGATCCACTCCTCTTCTGTTTCCATTTAGATAAGAGCAGGCCTCCTAGATGCAACAATTGAGCACAGCAAAACAAAGTTACAAAAAGACTAGGCTGTGGTAGTGCATGCCTTTAATTCCAGCACACAGGAAGCAGGTAGATCTTTATGAGTTCAAGGCTAGCATGATCTACAGGGCAAGTTCCAGAACTTACAGGACAGATGCCAAAGCTACACAGAGAAACCCCATCTCAAAAAAAAACAAAAACAAAACAAAACAAATCAATAAGGTCAGGCACAAACACCCATATCAAGACTAGGCAAGACAACTCAGTAGCAGGGCTAGTCCATCAGAAAGGCTTCCTCTAGGTGATGGGAGGAGATGAAGAGACCCACAACCAAACATTAGGCAGAGAGAGAGCCCAAAATGGACATCTTCATCGGGTCCCTCATCTTGGAAAGGGAGAACACTGAGGAAGAGAGGAAGGAAAAATTTTAGGAGCCAATGAGGTCAAAGACACCAGTAGAACATGGCCTAGCCCAAAGATTCAACTAAGCAGGGCTCATAGGGGCTCACAGAGACTGAAATGACACTCCCAGACCTTGCATGTGTCTGCACTAAGTCCTCTGCAAATGTTATGGTTGTTAGTTTGGTACTTTTGTGGGACTCCTAACAGTGGGAGTGGGGGTACCTCTAACTCTTTCACTTTCTCTTAGAACCTTCCATCTTATAAAACACATAATCTATCTTCTAACTACTAAAACACATAAACTCAAAAGAGTTTGAATAGAAGTCCCCACACAGGAGAATAATGCTTCTCCCAGAAGCGATAAGCTATTAAGCAAAAATCTCAATGACAAGAGTGAGATAATTTCTCTCAAGTTGTTGGTCAGTAGCATATCAGAGTCAACCCCCTCAACAATGCAGATTATTATGATTATTCTTGGATGCACACAAGGACTTGACGTTGAAAGCCTATTGCTAAAGACACCACATATTTTTGTTGCAGACATGGAAAAATGAATCTGGCACTGATCTGGAACCTTTCTCACTTTTGGTTTATTTTCATGGTTCCCAAACATTCAACATGGAGAATCTTCAGCACTCTTACACAGGCCTGAGTCCTGGATGCTATGATAATGATCAGTCTGTCAAGATATGGCATGATTGCATATAAAGCCTCTTCTACAGGAGGAAAACATGTCTGGTACTATAAATCTATCCAAGCGTGTAACATGAGGGCCTACTTGTTAGGGTTTCTGTCCTGCCCAGTTCCCACAGCTGGTAGGTCCCAAAGAATCACACAAAAGTCTACATAAGTTATAAACTAATTGGCCCATTAGCTTAGGCTTCTTATTAACTCTTATAACTTATTATTATTATAATTTATTCTTATTCTAGTATATGTTAGCCACATGGCTCAGTACCTTTTTCAGCAGGGCGGGTTACATCTTCCTTCTCCTGTGTCTGGACAGGACTACAGAGAGAGCTTCCTTCTTCCCAGAATTCTCCTGTTCTTATTGCCTGCCTCTACTTCCTGTCTGGTTGTCCCACCTATACTTCCTGCCCTGCTACTGGCCAATCAGCATTTATTTAAAACATAATTGACAGAATACAGAATTGTTCTGCACCACAAGAGCCTATGGCTTGGAAAACTTAAAAGAAATGGACAGTTTTCTGGATAAATATCACTTACCAAAATTAAATCAAGATCAGAGAAGCAAATTAAATAGATCTTTAACTACTAAAGTAATAGAAACAGTCATAAAAAATCTTCCAACTAAAAATATTAAACCCAAGATTAGACAGTTTCAGTGCAGAATTCTACAAGATTTTCAAAGAACTAATACCAATACTCATCAAACTGCTCCACACAATGCAAACGAAACATCGCCAAACTCTTTTACAAGGCTACAATTACCCTAATATACAAACCACACAGAGAAATTACTAAGAAAGAGAATTACAGACTAATCTCACTCATGAACATTGATGCAAAAAATACTCAATATAATACTGACAAACCGAATCCAAGAGCACATCAAAAAAAATCATCTACTATGGTAAAAAAAATAGGCTTCATTCTGGAAATGCAGGAATCGTTCAATCTATGAAAATCTGCCAATGTAATTCACTATATAAACAAACTGAAAAAGTTCCTACAACTCATAAACACCTTCAGTAATGTAGCAGGATAAAAGATTAACTTAAAAAATCAGTAGTTCTCCTTTATACAGATGATAAATGGGTTGAGAATGAAATCAGAGAAAGACCACCCTTCACCATAGCCACAAATAGCATAAAATATCTTGGAGTAATTCTAACTAAACAAGAAGAAGACTTGTATGACAAGAACTTTAAATCTTTGAAGAAAGAAATTGAAAAAGAACCAGAAAGTAGAAAGATCTCCTATGCTCTTGGGTAGGCAGAATTAACATGGTAAAAATAGCAGTATTAGTGAAAATAATCTACAGATTGAATGCAATGCCCATTAAAATCCCAGCAAAATTCTTCACAGATCTTGAAAGAACAATACTCAGCTTTATATGAAAAAGCAAAAAAGTTCAGGATAGCCAAAACAATTCTGTTCAATAAAGGAACTTCTGGAGGCATCACAATCCCTGACTTCAAACTCTACTGCAGGCTACAGTAATGAAAACAGCCTGGTACTGGCATAAAAACGGACAGAAGGACCAATGAAACCAAACTGAAGACCCAGATATTAATTCACACACTACAAACACCTGATTTTTGACAAAGATGCAAAAAATATCAAATGGAAAAAAGAATAACTGGATATCAACATGTAGAAGAATGAAAAGAGGTCCATGCCTATTGCAATTTACAAAATTCAAGTTCACATGAATCAAAGGCCTCAAAATAAACCCAACCACACCGAACCTCATAGAAGAGAAAGTGGGACGTAGACTTGAATGTATTGGCACAGGAGACCACTTCCTAAATATAACCCAAGTAACACAGACATTGAGAAAAATAATTCATAAATGGGACCTCCTGAAACTGAGAAGCTTCTGTAAAGCAAAGGATAGAGTCAACAAGACAAAACATCAGCCTACAGAATGGGAAAAAATCTTCACTAAACCCACATCAGACAGAAAATTGCCAGAAGAAAAATACTTACCTGTCAAAAACCAAACATAACAAATAAAAAAAAACCAACAGATTTCCTGTGGCAGCCATGTGGGCAAGAGGTTGGCTCTCTGAAGTGCTGAAAAGGGAAAACTTCACTGGTGGAGTGAGCCCTTAGGCAGCAGCTGAGGAAAGTTGGTCCCGCCTGGGTATTTGTAAGACTGAGGGAATAACGTTCACTTTTTACTCATGATGCTGTGCATTGTCTTGGGTTTTTATGTGGCCATGAGCTTCTTTAGACATACATATTTAAAGCCAGGGAAAGCGTATGAGCGGAGGATGAAGTGAAGGAGTATAAGTGAAATATGGATGGGCCCAGAGCTGATCATTGTTAATGCTTGGAGGTGGAGGTAGGGGGACACTGTAGCAAGGCTCATCAGAGAAAGTTTTACTTATGAAAATAGAGAGCTTGTGGAGAAAAAAAAGAAACTAATACTGTAGCACTTATAAATAACCAAGTATTTATAAATCACTGAAAATGGCAATAGTATGCCAATTATACCCATCAATATTTACCTTAGAAATTAATACTGTGACTCATAAATAACCAAGTATTTATAAATCACTGAAAATGGCAATAATATGCTAGCTATAAATTATTATTCTGATAGAAAATTATAGTCTGAGTGAAAAAAGTAATTGTATTTTTTAAAGAATAAAAGTGTATTGAGACATCCTTGTTTTCCAGTTTTGAGAAAACTCTGTAATGTCTTCACAGGAGACATCTAGGTTTTTCAAACTGCTTGTGTAGTCCGTCTATTATGATGTGCTGTTTTTGACCAAGTATCTGAAGAAACCCTAGCCACACCCCGAGTTATAGTCTTCGGATGCCCCAGAGTCCTGGGAATCCCATGGGAGCATTTGCTTTTCAGTAGAGTAGCTGTGATAGGAGACTTGACCCTTAGCGTGGGGTGTTTCCTGCTCCTCTACTTCTAAGTAACCACTTAAAGTCCTGGATGGCAGGACAGACTGCATTGACCACAGCAAACCTGGGCCCTGCATTTGCGCACTCTGTATTGCCGGTTGGTGTCACCTCTTTGTATTCCTTTTAGTGAAGTGCCCACCTAAGGAGAGCTTGAATGCCACGTGCTCTGTCATATTTCACCAATCTTCATGGGGACAGAAAGCAATGTTCCTGGGTATAATAAAGATAAATTGAATAAGTGTGCCCTGAAACAAAATAATCCATCAAAAGAAGAAAATATAACCTATAAATTGAGTTACTGGACAATTTTCCTTGTTAGGGAATGTGTACTTAGGAGCATGGTAAAGGACTGTAGTGGGCTTATGCTAAAATATAGCCAGTCCTTTCAATAAAGTGACTTAGGCTGACAGTGATGTGATAAACAAGACCAGTCCTCAGAAGTGCTCGACTAACTATGAAAAATCAGAATATCGGCATGCACTTAGACAAATGGTGCTAAAAGCCTCTGTCCTCACACCTTATTTCCAGAACACTTTCCATTTGCCCTCCTGCTCTGAAATCACTGCTTTCTTTAACTTATCCAAGAAAAGGATCTGCTTCATTTAGAAAATGAAGAATTCATGTAGGCTTACTTTGCTTTTTATAATAAAATATTACTTAGAAAAATAACATGAAAATACAGACTTATTTATAACATATATGTCCTAGGACACATAACAATTCTTTGGTCATCAATGAGCCAAATAGGGGTCCTCTAAAATTATGATTGAACTAAAGAAATTCTATTGTCTAGTGACTTTGTAGCCATTATGTTGTCAAAGCATAATGGATTGTTCATGGTTCTCTGACACTATCCATCACAAAAAAACTACACAGTCATGTATGGTACATAATAGATAATAATTGTTAGTGGTTTATAGATGCATACACTGTACCTCTTACTGTATATAATGTGCTCCTTCTCGTTATCAAAAGAAAACCTTACTGTTTTGGTGGTTTGAATAAGAATGTCCACCACAGCTCATAGGTTTGAATGCTTAGATACCAGGGACTAGCACTGTTTGGGAAGGATCAGGAGATATTGCCTTGTTGCAATAGGCATGGCCCTTCTGGAGGAAATGTTTCACTGAGGGTAGGTGGGCCTTGGGGTTTCAAAAGTACATGCCAAGCCCAGACTCTCTTTTTCTGTCTCTCTGCCTACCGATCAGGCTATAGCTCCCAGCTACCGCTCCAGCACCTGCCTGCATGCTCCCTGCCATGGTGATAATGGACTAAGCCTCTAAAACTATAAGCAAGCCCCCAATTAATGCTTCCTTTCATAACAGTTTTATTGGTCATAACTTCTCCTCACATAATAGGACAGTGACTAAGACAACTATGAAGCAGTAGACTGTGTTCCATCAACAGTATGACCATTCATAAAATTCTGAGGTCTTGTTGAGAAGCCAGGAAAGTGGTGATTGGATTACCATTCAAACTGACCAACAGTCAGAAAAAAAACAAACCTATGTTCATCCCTCTGTTTCAAAATAGTATCTGATGGCCCTAGATATCATGACCTGGTTTCAAAAGGATTAACAGAGAATTTTCAAAGAAATATTTTTTCTATATATGGAATATGAAGAATAGATTCACTTCTCTACAGAAATATTGTTAGCTGCATGTATAATGATATCACATTTGTACCTCAAAACCATTGTTTTTTCTTTAGTTGAATGTCTTAGTTAAATGTGTAGTTTATAACTTCTTGATCTAAGGAAACCTAATATTTTGACAAAATATTCAAATGTTACTCATTAATAAACTAAAGCATAGACAAATGAGTACTCAGATTTTTCAACCCTCTAGCACTAACTGCCTGTATGGTGACTGACTGCCTGTCAGAGGCCAAGTGGTTCTAATTGACACCTCAAATATACAGGGCTAACATGCCTAGATGCCCCGTGTAGGTTGCTGGAGGGCTTTTTTTCTGGTCAGTATCTCTTTACTGTGGTAAGTGTTAATGAAACTACAGGCAAGAGGTAGGATGCACCTAACAGAGTATGGCACCAAAAAAGAACTAATATATACATTGCCAAGTTGTTTATTTTCTCAACTTTTTCCACATGGAAAGACAAAATGATTTTTAGCCTGAAGGCAAATATAAAACTGGAATATGGATTTACTTAGAAAGGAATTCCTTGGAACTCTATTGAAGCTTGCTTTAAAGCTAGGAGCATAGCAAGATCTCTGTCTCCCACATTTCAATATGGAGAGCTGCTTCAATTTCTAGTTTAATTCTTACCAAACAAGTAACAAGCAGCTATAGAAACTTGCATTTAGGGTTACTATTGCTGTGATGAAATGCCATGACCGTTCTATTTAAAATTCAGTCTCTCAACTCTAGGCTATTGTAAAATTAAAAATCAGTTAAATATGTCCTTGTACTTTTGTTGCTCTAGGACCACTTCTGGTACCAAAATCTGTATTAGTCAGGATCCTCTAGAGTAACAGAACTTAAGGAAAAATGAATAACCCCTTTATGGGCTGTGGTCCAGATAATCCAAAAATGGCTATCTATGAGCAGAAGGCCAAGTAGTTGTTCAGTCCCTGAGGTTGAAAGTCTCCGCTTGTCTCCAGTGTGTTCTGGAATCCTGGAGAAGTAGGTTCTAATGCCAGTGAAGGAATGGACTTGCTAGTGAGGATGAGAGCAAGCAGGCAAAAAGAGAGCATTTCCTTTGTCCATGTCTTTTGTATAAGCTGCCAGCAAAAAGTGTGGTCCAGATAAAGGTGTCTCTTCCACCTCAAAAGATCTGGATTAAAGGTTTCTCTGATTACTGCAAAGATCCAGATTAGAAATGGGTCTTTCTACTACAAATGATTTAATTAACAAGAAAAAAAACTTACATTTGTACCCAGTCATTTGCATTTTAGTTAACTCAAGTTGTAGTCAAGTTGACAACCAATAATAAGCATCATAAAAATCAATATAAATCATCAACATAAACATGTCCCATTAATTATAGACAATGAACTTCCAATAGTGTTATTACATTTCAGGCAGAAATTTCATTGTGATACACATAATATAGAACAGAACCGTGAACCCACAGAGAATTCAGTGGAACTGGTTAAATTCTACATGATGAAAATAGTGTTTCCCCCTTCAATAACCAAAAGATATCTGATTTGGGGACACATCTGATAAACATCCATTTTTCTTTTCTTTATTTTTATTTTTTATTAACTTGCTGAGAATTAGCTTTTATTATGGCATTTCTCAAACATATTTCCTATTTTATTCCTCATATATTTTTAACATAATTTGTTTGATTCTTTGGGAACATCACATCGTACACCCCAATTCCATTCATTTCCAACTCCATCCATATTTGTCCTTAATCCTTGTAGAATCCCCCTGAAAGGAAACTTTAAAAAGAAATAATAAAAATAATAGTAAAAAATAAAAATAACAATATTAATTTTAAAACAAACAAAAATGATATCAACAACAAAGAAAACCACTTGGCTCCTCTGTCTTCCTTGCCTCCCCATCACCTACTCACTCTGTGGTAGTGGGAGCTGCAGTAGACCCTTTTGTCCAAACAGCTTTACTTGTAAATGTTCATTGTGTAATATGTTTCAAGAACAATAATTCTCTTTAATTGAGTCTTGAGGCTCCTATATGTGAACCTGTATACATATTCTGGCATTATGTTTCAAAGCCTTTTCTATAGTTAATAGCATCTTCCAAAAAGATATTAATTTAAATTTCTGCACATTCATATGAGAAGAACATATCATTTTCCAATACAATGTTATTGCTATATATTCTAGCTTCAAATACTTAAATCTATAAAGAATTTTTTATTTTATTTTTTGAGATTAATATAATTACATTTCCTCTTTCCCTTTCCTCCAACCAAACCTTCCTATCTATCCTTATTTGCTCTTTTTCAAAATCAAGTTCTCTTTTTTATTAATTGTTATAAGATATGTATATATAGGTATATATATACATATATAAACACATATATACATATACATACATATAAACACAATATATCCTAATATTCCCAATATATGATAATATACTCTAATATTTATATATTTAGGATGTATATTCTAATACATATCATAAATTAGAATATACATCCTAAATATATAACAAACCTACTTAGTTTGAATAATGTTACTTGTATATTTGTTTTCAGGGCTGACTATTTGGTACTGGATAACCAATTGGTGTGCTCTTCGCTAGAAAAGACTATTTCTCCTGCTTAGCTGCCTGTAGATCTTTGTGTAGGGTTGAGGCCTCTTGGGTTTTTCATGGTCATGTTAGCATGCCCATGTTCAGCTCATGCTTAGACAGGCATGTTGGTGAGACTTCATGGGGATTCCTTCTGACATTGTAAGGAGGCGTATCTCACAGAAAGCCTTCTATTCCTTTGGCACCTGTAATTGTTCTTCCCCTTAATCCACAATGTTTTCTGAGCCTTACATGCAAGAGTTGTACTGTATATGTGTCATTAGAATTGCAGAAATTTTAAAACCAATCAAGGTCATAATGAAATTTTTCTGCCTGGAGATACGGCAGCTCTTTAATTAGGCTATATTTCTATATTAATTCAACTTTTGATTCAACTGTGAACTAATGTACTATATTGTGATCCTTTTATCTCGTTAGCATTGAAATTACGCACAGATTTACCATCTATGTCCACAATGGCTTTATGATTTATGTCCACAAAGATTTAGTGTTCCTAGTCATCCTTCCAGGCACAGATGCACCATCTCTATCTATAACTCCCACTAAATTAATTCATAAACACAAAAATATATATGCACACTCAGAATAACTACACATGTTCATACACACACTTCACACCAACAGTGTAAAATTGCAAAGCTAGATTTTTCCTTTGTATTTGCATTTAGTTCTTACTAACTTAGATCACATTACTATACTTGTTCCAAGTTTTTGTATATCACTCATAAACAGTTACATAAACTTTAAGTAAGAGACAGCACTGTATCATGTGGGACAATGTCCTAATTCCTGCCCTGACTTTTGCTAACAGTCGCCACGACGAGGAGCTGCTGGGCAGATTAAGGTCCCTGAAGGAGCTTAGACTTGGCATGTAGGCATCATAGCCTGCTATACTTTTGTGTATTTTTAAGATTCTAATTTAATTGTAACATTTCTCTCTTCCCTTGCTCCCTTGAAGTCTTCCCATATACAATTCCCCACTCCTTTCCAATTTATGGCCTCTTTCTTTACTAATCATTATTGTATGCATATCTATATTTGTATAAACATATCTATTCCTAAATATAACCTGTTGAGTCCATATCAGGTTAGTTGTATATAATGTTTTCAGTGTTGACCATTTGGTATTGTACAAGAAATCGGTGTGTTCTTCCCCCAGGAGGAACCCTTCTCCCACCCCCATCTTTCCTCAGTTGCATGTAGTTCTTTGGGTAAGACTGAGACTTTGTAGGCCTTTGTCTGTTCAGTTTGGCACCTTTGTTGGTATCATAGGTCAGTGCAAAGCAGTCACACTAGTTGGCCACACATGCCAGGCAATACACACCTTTAATCCCAGCAGCCACACTAGTTAGTCAGAGAGGCCAGGCAGTGGTGGTGCACACCTCTAATGCCAGCGCTAGAGAGGAGTATATGGCAGGATGAAACAGGAACTCGCTCCCTTTCTGTCTGAAGATTTCAAAGAGGTAAGCGCTCTCTAGTGGCTTGGCTGCTTTGTTTTTCTGATCTTCAGCTCAAATCCCAATATCTGTCTCTGGGATTTCATTATTTGTGCTAGAGTCATCCTTGTTCAACTCATATTTGGGTGGTCATGCCAGTGGGGTTTTACAGGTATAGCTTCTCATGTTACTAGGGGACACAATCTCACTCTCCAGAGTGTTCCCTGAGCCTTAGGTAGTGGAGAGTTGTGTAAATGTGTAAATGTATCTGTTGGGACTGGGTTCCACAACTCTGCATTTGGATCTGATGTGGCTTTTTGTAATGGTCACTAGTTGTCGCAAAGAGAAATCTCCTTGCCCTTGGGCAGAAGGATAAATGTTTACAGATTGCTGTTAGTGACTGAGATAGATTAGTGAATCAGTGGTAGCAGATTCTGCTCTCTGATTTCACTGGCATTGAGTAGTTGGTTAGATTTGTGGTATCAGGCATGGTATTCCTGTTATTAAGAAGGTTTTAAGTCCAATTATAGAGCTATTAGTTATTGCCAAGATAGGTGTACCATTACTCTACCCATAGGATTGTCGCGCCATGGTGGTTGTTAGTGTGGTTTATAGGCATCATAGCTAGGTAAGGCCTTTAGTTTCCTTCCTCCTTTGGGAGCTTGCATGATACCAAGACAGTCAATATCCAGGGATAGGGCATTAGGGTCAGTTCCAGCTCAGGAGTCTCTGGGCCCAATTTCTGAATTGTATGGTGTCTTCAGTAATAGTGACTTAGTTTGTACCCCATGTGGATACCAGTGGTAACAGCAACATGCTGTATGTTTTGAGAGTCTCTAAGACAGCCCTGGCAATAACCCAAAGGAGAGCTTCTCATCTCTGGTATTGGGGTTTATGTTAGGTGGTCTTTGGCTCCTAAAGCTCTGCTTTTAGTCAGTTGGTGTGCAGCAGCACTGGAGGTTTCAAGTGTCTACCTATGGAATCAAAGTAATGATCTTTGACAATTCCAGCAACCCCTCACCTGTGATCCAACCTGATGCTGAAACTATCTTTCAGGTTTTAGCACAAGATATATCTACTCGAAAGTTAACTGCATGGGACATACCTACTCCAAAGTATACTCTCTATATGCTATGGTTTATGCTTCTATTCATACCCACATTCTAAACACATTGGTATAAATTCAATTCATCACTTTATGGTAGCTTAGAATACCTTCTAGCGTACACTTCCATGTCAGTAACAGTCTTCTTAGAAACAGAAATCATGTCTTATCTTGTCTGTTCTCTCTATGTGATGGCTGTGGGAGAGATTAGTGCGCAGCTAGCTATTTCCTTGAATTGTGATGGCAAGCCTTGAGATCAATTCCTCTCTCAGCTAGCTTTCATTTGAATGTCAAATAATATTTCTTGGTTATGAAGTCATTTCTTGCTACTTTCTTTTTAAGAAAATGAGTTTTTTAAAGGATTTCCATAATTACACATGGGTCAATAACTTTTTTTAAACATGCTAACTATCAAATAATGATAGGAATGAAACTTGGAAATTTTCTAAAATCTTTACATCTTGGAAGTTTTAGGTAAGTTCACATTTCGCTACAAAGTGAGTGTGACTGTGCACTTGTTAGTCAACCCCAGTGGAGGTTTCTATTTCTTTTTTTGGTGCCAGGATTGATACAAGAGTCTTGACATGTTAGGCAGCCACTCTACAACTGAGCTACATCCTAGGGTGTCTTTACTCTGTGGTGTTTATCTTAAGTCCTTACTTCTTTCAAAAAGTCTTTTCCAACTATCAAAACCCTAGCATGCCTGGAGTGACTCTTTTGTCCATTATTTCTTGGGCATGAATGTCAACTACAGGATCTTCACAGAGAACTCTTGGAATGAATGTGGCACAAGCAAGTTCTTCAATTTTAAATCAGACTTGATTTACTAGTGAAATATGATAATCTAAATGTTTAATAAACTCTTTAGCCAGTGAACACACTAAGGTTTGAATGTGCATATTAATCAATTTTGTTTTTTTCTGAAGTAAAATTGCTTTAAATACAAATATATTATTAACTTAGTTAATTAAATGACATGAAAGAAATTCTATACATGCCACAAATTTCAAAATATATATTTTTTTTCTTCCAGCGGTTTCCAACTTTTTGTCTTGGTAAACCAACATTGTCATCTATAAATTCCTGAATGAGAACTGTGAAGTTGAGTTACAGAAAAAAAAGTCAGAAAAAAACTCACAATATTATGAGTAAGTTTATAATTTTATCTGTACAACTTATCCTACCTAAAGTATAGGCATGACATGACTGCTGAAGTATTTTAAAGAAACCCTATGTGTACCACTTTAACACTTGAGAGAAAAGTGTATATAATATATACATCTGTCGTAATTGGGTTTCTAGGCTCTGATAAAACACTGTGGCCAAAAGAAAATTGTGGAGGAAAGAGTGTATTTTAGCTTACAGTTATAATCCACCATCAATGGCAGTCGGGACAGGAACTCAAGGCAAGAATCTGGGGGAGAAACTGAAGCAGAGACTGAAGAGGAGAGCTGCTAGTTGGCTTGCTTTCTCAGACAGCCTGCTCTCTTATACAGCCCAGGACCACTCTCTCATGGGCAGTACTGCCCAGAATGGTCTGAGCCTGCTCACATCAATAAACAATCAAGAAAATGCCCCCACAGACTTGCCTACAATCTGATTGGATGGGGGAATTTTCTAAATTAAGGTACCTTCTTCCCAGATGACCCCATCTTGTGCTAAGTAGACAAAAAAAAAACCTAGCTAGAATGACATCTATGTAACTTGTACGCCTATCATGAAATAAGACAGAAAACCTTTTCATAATTTCTTCCAGTCTTCTCCCCCAGAGAATAGTTCCATTTAAACCGTATTTTATGGCTTGTGTTAATGCATGCAATCCCTAAGATACTCTCTCCTATTAATTCCAGAAGTTAAGCCTTCACCATGTTTCGAAGCACGTGGCTCTAGCTTTCCCCTGATTGATTAAAAGAAATGTCTCTACTGAAAATTTAGCTGTACTTGGGAGCTAAACCACTATGAACATGCTAAAGTGTGGGTACAAACTGAGTGTCCCTGTGTACTAATCTTAGAAATTCCACTGTAATGCTTCCTTAAATATTTCCAGATAAAAGCTACATGGTATTGAATAAAAAAGTTGTGTCTTAACATTTAAAAAGAAATTTATTAAAATTTACAAAAGACTCAAAAAATTCTACTTAGCCATACTCATAATATGTGACCCATGACTAATAAGCACAATATTACATGCAAATGTGATATGGCTTCATATCAAATATAATTTATTCTTTAACAACAAAATATACATTCTTTTTAAGTAAAAGTGAAACATTGACAAAACAAGCTTTCATACTAACCAGTCTTAATAAATGAAAAAATGAGTGAAATAATTTATAGTGGGTTTTCTGATCATAAAAGTTCCCCAATTATTTTGAAATTAAACTGTATACATTTAACTAAACAAGTGTCCAAAGAATTATGGGACAGAAACTTAAGCCATGCACCAAACAAAAGAAGTTCTGAATGGTTCTCATCTTAACACTCTAAGTTATTGCTTGAGTGTTAACTTGTCTTACAAAGTTCTGCTATTTCTGACCAGAAAAAAGAAGAATCTCAAAAAGACATGCAGCAGTTGTGTCTGTTAATATTACTTTATGGCTATGAATACTTATATAGCTCCTAAAGAGTGGTCGCTTTTCTGCCTTGGATGCCTCTGAAGATAGGAAAGGCAGGCGTCCAGTAAGGCGCATTCCAGCTGTGACAGCCTCAGTTACACGACTGTATCTCTCTCTTCTTGGTACTGAAGCATGAGAACTAACACGTAGCAAAGTCTCCAAGGAGTCAAGGCACAGTGACTGCGCAGTGACTGCGCAGTGAGCTACGCCAGTCACTATCGGGGCTAGGAGGGCGGCAGAGTCATGCCGAAAGGCCTTCTTCAAACAGTACGCTCTGGCTCTCAGTACATCTGGCTCTCACGTCTCATCTCCAGCCTCTTTTATATAAACAGTATCGACATACAGCTTTTCAAAACCAGCAAAGGCTTTTGGTTTATCTACAAATTTTACTACAGTTCTAGTACATTTTCCTACAAATGTTACTTTATACCTGCTTCAGTTTCCTTGTGGTAAGAGAGTGTTATTCGTATTGTTGTGGTAATAAGAATCGAGGGTGTGAGGGTGTGCATCTTATGATAGACTTTTTTAAAGATAGCAGCAGACACTGATACTCTAGAGGATCAGAATTATTCTCCGTGGAACTCTCAAAAGCAAGAACTATTCCCACAAAGATCATACATGACAAATACTGATCTTTCAAAGGTGTTTTAGCCTAGTCATTATTGCTCCTAAAGTAGACAAATAAATTTCTTTAATCATATCTAGAGCCAACAGTCCTACTACCTAATAAAACCTACTAGCCAAACCTCAATCAGCAAATTTATCTGATAAGAGATAATCAGAACAAGGCTGCCAGCTTGGTCACTGAAAGGCATTTAACTGTGTTTTTGTTTTGTTTTACTAAGAACTACAGTACCAGGTGGAAATGGTGAGCAGAGCCCAGCAGTTCCATTCCTGGTGCTGCTGCTGTTCTCTACTAAGGACAGACTATGCGATGCAGGATTTTTCTTGATCACAGTTAACATGTGACCTGCACTGATCTCGTAACCTATTTGTAAGATGGTAAGTAGGCAAGAAAATCCTTCATCTTTGCTATTGCCAAAACACTGAAAGAGAGACTAAAATCTTTAGTCTTATTCTTGGTTTAACTTACAATTATGGTTCTCAGTGACTGCTCCCATGGATGTTAGTACATCTATAACACAAAGATACAAGAGCAGAGAAACACAGGACTTCATTACTCCCAAAATGAAGAATTGCAGTTTTAAACCTATCTAGATTACCTGTTGCTTCCTCTTAGGTTGGGAGGGTGACTCTACACAGTTAACTTACAACATTAACAGTTCTATAAAGAAAAGTATGAAACTTCCAAGAAAAATTACAATGAAAAATGAGGAGAGACGTGTCAGTCAGTTAGATGACCATTTTGCCATTTCTGGCCCCTAGAGGAACAAAAGTAAATAAATGGAAAGTCCGAATTAGTGGAATAGTCATAGACCAGCATTAGAAAGGAGCAAGAGATTGCTACTCACAGCACAGGATTTTCAGCAGAGTGACAATGATCTACATGAAACTGTGATAGAAGGGGAGAAGGAGAGGGAGAGAAGAACTTGAGGAAACAGGATAGTCAAGGTGGAGGAAGGACAGAAATGAGAGCAAGGAAAGAGAGATTTTGATTGAGGGAGCCATTATAGGCTAGCGAGGAACATGGCACTAGAGAAATTCCCAGAAATCCACAAAGATAACCCCAGCTAATACCCTAACAACAGAGGTGCCTGAACTGGCCTTGCCCTGTAGTCAGATTGATGAATATCTTAAATGTCACCATAGAACCTTCATCCAGCAACTGAAGAAAACAGAAGCAGAGACCCACAGCAAAGCACTGGAGTGAGGTCCCAAAGTTTGGTTGAAGAATGGGAAAAGTGAGAATATGAGCAAAGATGTCAAGACCATGATGGCTCACCAACTCCAGCCAGACAGGGAAAAAAGCAGCATAGGTTCAGACAAGACCCTCTGAATGTGGATGACAGTTGCATGGCCAGAACAGACTGCAGGGCCACTGGCAGTGGCACCAAGATTTATCCTGACTCTTACACTCTTTCCACCTCCTCTTCTGCAGGAGCTCTAAGGGGAGGGATGTCATAGAGACCTCTCTGTCAGAGGTGTGTGTCTCAAGGACTTTCTCTCCAGAATATATCTGACTGTTAGATTTCTGCATCTATTCCCATTTTCTGCAAGAGGAAGCTTCTCCGATGATGACTGAATAAGGCATAATCTATTAGTATAGCGGAACTTTGTTGGTAGTCATTTTGTTGATTTTTTTAGACCAGTAGTGCTTGGTTTTATGATATGTCTCTGAACTATCTCATTCTTGATCACAAAGCCATGTTGGGCATTAGTGGAATGGACCGTAGTTAAATCAGATATTGGTTATTCCTCCCACAAGTTCTGTGCCACCGTTGTTCTAGCATATCTTGCAATGAGAACAGAGTGTAGGTCAAAGGCTTTTTGGATGGGTTGGTGTTTGTGCTTCTCCTTTGGTAGCCTGCAGAGTACTTTCTCACACTAAAGACACCAGAACAGGGGGTGAAAACTCCATGTAGGCACCAACTCTACTTCTCCAGTTCAATGAGTCATGTGGGTATTGTTCTCATCAATGGAGCCCCTGCAGTCAGTTTGTAGAGAATAGCCGATTTTAGCAACAGCTTGGGTGGTTTGAGGATATCCATGGTACCTCCTTGGTCAACAACTCAAATTGAATGTAACCAAGTCCCACTACTGAAAGCTTCATTTGTTGACAGGAGATGACTTGTAGGGGTTTCATCTCCCTCATTATTGGGAGACCTCATTGGATCACCTTCATATAATTTAGGAAGTTTCCACTGTATGGGGTTTTGATGTCATCCCTCAATTTCAGTCTTCTCTCCCTACATTCCCTTTTTTAACCCTAACTACTTTCTCACTTCCTGCTTGATTCTCCAGTTCCCATGCCCACTCACCCCCGCCCCCAGAATACCTGTAAAATCTACTTTATTTCCCTCTTCCAGGAAGATCCTTGTGTCCACCCTACTCCCTTCCCTATATCTGCTTCTCTAGGTCTACTAATTGTAGGTTGCTTATTTTTTAATGGTTAAAATCCACTTAAAAGTGATTACATATCATATTTAGCTTTCTGGGTCTGGAGTAACTCATTCAAGATGATTTTTTTCTAGTTCCATCTATTTGCCTGCAAATTTTATAATGTCTTTTTGTTTATTTGTTTCTGTTTTGTTTTGTTTTCAAGACAGGGTTTCTTGTGTTGCTTTGGAGCCTGTGCTGGAACTCCCTCTGTAGACCAGCCTAGCCTCAAAGTCACAGAAATCTGCCTACTTTGCCTCCAAAGTACTGGGATTAAAGGTGTGTGCCACCACAGCCTAGCTCATGATGTCATTTTTTAACACCCTAGTAAATACTCTATTGTATAAATGCACAACATTTTATTTATCATTCTTCTGTTGAGAAACATTGAGGTTGTTTCCAGTTTCTGGTTGTTATGGATAGAGCAGCAATGGGTTTTTATGGTTGAGCAAGTGTCCTTGTGGAAGGATAGAGCACCCTGAGGTAGGTTGACTCTCATCTTTCTAAGGAATCCTCATACTTATTTCCAAAGGAACATAGAAGTTTACACTCTCACAAGAAATTGAGAAGTGTTTCCTTTGTTCGACATTCTTACCCGCATAAGCTGCCACTTGTGCTATTGATCTTAGCCATTCTGACAGGTGTAAGATAGAATCTCAAAGACCCTCTTTAAATCTGTTCTCCATATTTTGACTTTTGATACCTAGTTTCTTGACTTGGTGTATCAGGGTAACTGAGGCATCATAAACTGAATTAAACAATGTTCCCATGGAACAATTTAAGGAATATTGGGAATAACTCTTCCTTTATTCTGCACTAAAACCATCTGGCACTGGGCTTTGGGGGATGTTAGTAGAATTTTAAGTACTGATACTCTTTCACTAGGTGTTATATGTCTGTTTAAGTTGGTTATTTTATATTGATTTTGTAAGTGGTAACTTATCAAGAAAACTGTCCATTTCTTCTTGATTGTCCAAATTGGTGGAGTACAGGTTTTTAAAGTGTGTGCTTATGATTCTCTGAATTTTCTGTCTGTTGTTATATTTTGCTTTTCATTTTTGATTTTGATAATTTGGATATTCTCTTTCTATCTTTTAGTTTGGATAAGGGTTTATCTATATTTCATTAATTTTCTCAAGGAACCAACTCTTGTTTAAATTTAGCTTTATCATGGAATATCTTATTCATATTGTTTAAATTTAACTTTATCATGGAATATCTTATTTTCTCCATCTATGGTGATTGAAAACTTTACTGTGTATAATAGTCATGGCTGGCATCTGTGGTCTCTTAGAGTCTGCAGCACATCTATCCAGGATCTTCTGACTTTTAGAGTCTTCATTGAGAAAACAGGTGTAATTCTAATAAGTCTTCCCTTATATGTTACCTGGTCTTTTTCTCTTGCAGATTTTGATATTCTTTCATTGTTCTATATGTTTAGTGTTCTGATTATTATGTGCTGGAATAGTCATCTATCTCTGTGTGCTAAATTTACAGTGTTCAATCTGGGTTAAGAAGCTATTAATTAAATAAAGTAAGTTGATGTATCACCATTGCCCACTTGACAGTTTAATAATTCAAGCATCTAGCTTTAAATGCTATAAAGAAGGAAAAAATTGTACATTCTATCAGTGTGTGTGTGTGTGTGTGTGTGTGTGTATGTGTGTGAAATTTAAAGAAGAGTCGTATTAGGAGTTTAATAAGGCCATATGACTCTTCTTTATATTTCCCCTTTCTTAAATATGCCATTCAAAAGAATTTGAGTACAGTAAAATCTTCCCTGTAACATCAATTTAAAAAACCTAGCAGTTATTAACTATGTTCAGAAGTAGAATCAATGTGATACGCAGTTATATATGAGAAGGTCTTAGTGTGTTAGTTTTGTGCTGTGTCTGCCCAGTCTGCCCTCTCTGGTATCTGACCTGGTACAGTCTCAGATGCCTTTTTCATGAGCCCTAGTCTTATGGAGGACCAGCCTCAAGTATCCTGTAAAACATTCTTGTCTTGTTTGTCTCCTACTTAAGCCAGAAGAAAATAAGATGTTTCTAAACAGGAAAATAGCATTATTTAAATAATTTGTTTTAAATAGCTGCTTTCTGTGTGAGAGAAAACAAACATTAAAAACCTTCACTATTCTTCACATGAACAGATCAGGTTTTATTCAAACCATGATGCAGCAGGGTTCAGTTGTACATTGTGATTCTTATGACTATAGCAATTTTCATAAGAATCACAGAGCCCTTGTAATCTGGGGAAGCATTCTTTCCCACGATATACCAGCTTTGAAAATACCAGATGCCGCCCTGTTTAGTTGCTGAGGAATCCCATCTGGACGGGTGAGTGTGTGCTATCCAGGAGTAGAGTGTCCCGGAAGAGAGCACAAACCCCCCTC
>NC_022030.1:43138717-43142452 GCF_000317375.1 Microtus ochrogaster
GCCCTAGTAGCCAACAAAAATGATAGTGAAATGGGATCTCCCCACACACACATTGCCCCTCATGGTTAGCTTAACTTTCACCTGCTCAGACTGACATTTAAAGACATAGCAGTGACCTCTGGGAGGTCAGTGTGAGCTCTGGAAACATCGTTTGCCAATAAGAATCTGTTGACCACTCTGACATAACCAGAACACTGAAGTTCATGCTGTGTTAGAGGAGGGGCTGCTTATTTGTCCCAACTGCCCAGAACTAAAATAATCACACAGAAACCATATTATTTAAATCACTGCTTGGCCCATTAGCTATAGCTTCTTATTGGCAAACCCTTACATATAATTTAATCAATATCTATTAATCTGTGTATCATCACGTGGTTGTGGCTTATCAGCTAAAGTTCCGGCATCTGTCTCTGGTGGGGCTATATGGCTTCTCTCTGACATCGCCTACACTCTCCCAGAATTCAGCTTAGTTTTCCCTGCCTACCTAAGCTCTGCCCTGCTATAGATCCAAAGCAGTTTCTTTATTCATTAATGGTAATCACAGCATACAGAGGGGACTCCCACATCAATTCTGTCTGTTACTGCAAACACAAATGAGTAGAGAAAAGAATTCGATCTTTAATTTTGCTTTGTTTGCAGAGCTGGCAATGTGTAAATAAAGTCAGTTCAAACCCTAAGGAGAGACCAAGGCATGCCTTAGATCTCATCTCTAACTAGCAGGTTACATAGGAAGGGAAGGCAAAGACAGTCAATCATTCTTATGCCTAGTCCTGGCCCTCCAGTCAGGCAGTCAGCCGTGTTTCTGGACTTGTGATGTCTATGACATTTTAGTTATCATCTTTTGCACACTTCCCTCATTCTCAAGATGTCTGGGCTCAAGCATTTCTTGAAAGCCCACATTTAGTTAGTGGCTGCCAAAATCAAGCCTTATACTCCTCCAGGACCACCTGGGTTGGAGAATTAAGTCAGAAACAGCAAGCCATCAACAGTGTGTTTGTGCTAAGCTATTAATAACATGCCCGTGCACCTCCACTATACAGTATAAAACATAAAGTGCCCCCATCATTTATATAAAGGTTCCTCTGTCTAGTACCCTCCTCTATCACTAAAGACATGAGCAAATATAGCACTCTCTAATACTCAATCAGTTTTCCTTTTTTGCTATTAAATCACCAATAAAATGATTCATATAAGCTATCAAAATCAAATGTAGTTTTAAAGCAGATTAAGTCTAAGAAGAGCTGAATTTAAATATTATTAGCATTAAATTAAGAGTTGGTGAAGGGTGAGAATGCTTATCCATTGCTCTTAGCTTCTGCCATTTATAGTTACCACCACTGAGTAGCTTTCATAATAGTGAATGCGTAGAATCCAACATAAACATCATCTTTAAATGCCAAAGGAATGAGTAATCAAAAGATAAAATGGTTAAGTCATTTTGCAACAATACAATGAGCAAATTTTCAGGATTTCATGAAGTAGTCTAAGAACAAGATTTATGTGTTTGTATCCAATTGTATATTTTGAGTAGAATTCAAGAGAATTTTTCTTCAAAAATTACTTTTTATCCTCACAGTCGGGAGATATTGGGAAATAAAATGATTTTATATAAAGCCATAGTCCCATTATTATTGATTTTCCAAAGGATCAAATTTATTGGCATTTCTACCATCAAAATGGTTTGATTCTCATTTATTCTTACCCACTATTGATTTGGTTTACTATTAAACTCTGTTAAAGTAAGCTTTAAAATCCACAAGTATGAAAGAATCATCAAGGATATCAAAGCAAAATACAACTGATTCTGCTACTTTGACCTGCAGCAAAGTAAAAAGTGCCTACAACTGCGTCTGAGTCTCTGAAGTGGGGACATTGACTCCCTGGTATGTGACAATGAGCAAGAGTTGATCCCTGAACACAAGATTGTCATTTTGTTTTGGTCTTATGATGGTGGAAGAACATTTCTGTAGAGCCATTCTAGGGCATTGTGTTGTTGTTTTGTTTTTGTTTTTTCATTTTCAGTATAGTATTTTAAGGAAATAACATGGCATATTCAACAAATTTTATGTCTAATTGACACAAGGCATAGTCATTTGGGAGAATGGAAACCTCCACTGAGAAAACACTCCTACACGACTGGCCTGTGGAAAAGTCTTTTCTATATTTTTTTTGATTGATTGTTGTTATAAGAGGGCAAAACTCACATCAGACTGGTGATTCTGGGTGCTACAATAAAAAAGGCTGAGCAAGCCATAAGAAGTATGTCATTAAGCAGTGTTTCTCCATGACTCATGTATCAGTTCCTACCCCCAGGTTCCTCTTGAGTTCCTTTCTTGACTTCCTGGCAGGAACTTTACACATTATGGACTACAAACTGTAAGCTGAAATAAACCCTCTTCTCCCAAGTTGCTTTTGGTCATGGTGTTTTATCACAGCAATAGTAGCCTTAACTAAGACTGATGGTTCCATCCAAATACTGGCTAAGTGTTCTGAACAGATTTGATATTTGCTAAGTACGCTATGATATAGGTTAAATGTTTCAAATGCATTTTTGAATTATAATGATTTATCACAATATAATCTAATCACATCGTAAGTTGAGGAGTATCGACATATGATAAAAATACATGAATAAAGATTGTACTTAGTTCTGAGAAGTAGGTAGACCATATTACTTATTTACTTATGTTAATTCTAAACAAGTGTAGAGAAGCCATCTTTTTATCTAAAATGTCTCTGGAGGCATAGAGAAAACTAAACAATGGACTCACAGTTCTTAGAGGAGCTAAATACAGAATGGACAGAGTAGGTCTAATAGAAAAAAGGTGAATGTATCTCATAAAATCAGAGGTTTATAATCATTTTATAACTTTCAATCGGTATGAAAATAATGAGTTCTGTTATGATATTTTATACATATATCATTGTATGCTTACATGCCTCCCATTGCTTTCCCTACCCCATCCACCCACATAACCTTCTTCTTTCTTGTCGCACAAGAATGTATTGTGTATGTATATTTATATTTACATTTAGGTTCTGTGTGTGGAAGAGAATATATTTTAGTCTTTCCCCCCACTATACTCTCTTATTCAAGGCCTCTCCTCCCCCACATGGTCCCTCTTCCACTTTCACATCACATTTATGTGGTGATGAATGAATAGATAGATAGATGATAGATAGATAGATAGATAGATAGATAGATAGATAGATAGATAGATAACAGATAGATTACAGATAGATTACAGATAGATGACAGATAGATGACAGATAGATGATAGATAGATAGATAGATAGATAGATAGATAGATAGATAGATAGATAGATAGATGATAGATAGATAGATTAAAGATAGATAGATAGATAGATAGATAGATAGATAGATAGATAGATAGCTGATAGATAGATAGATAGCTGATAGATAGCTGATAGATAGATAGCTGATAGATAGATAGATAGCTGATAGATAGCTGATAGATAGATAGATAGATAGATAGATAGCTGATAGATAGATTACAGATAGATAATAGATCGATAGATAGATAGATAGATAGATAGATAGATAGATAGATAGATAGATAGATAGATAGATAGATGATAGATAGATAGATAGATAGATGATAGATAGATAGATAACAGATAGATTTCAGATAGATGATAGATAGATAGATAGATAGATCGATAGATGATAGATAGATAGATAGATAGATAGATAGATAGATAGATAGATAGATA
>NC_022030.1:43142578-43187487 GCF_000317375.1 Microtus ochrogaster
GATAGATAGATAGATAGATAGATAGATAGATAATAGATGGATGGATAGATAGATGATAGATAGATAGATAGATAGATAGATAGATAGATGATAGATGGATGGATAGATAGATAGATAGATAGATAGATAAATGCAATCACATTTATCAGATCCTGTGCTGTTGAGTTCTTTTCAGAAAGTCCTGTGTTTTTGTCCTGAGATGCCTCCCTTGTCTTTTGTTTTACCGGGTTTGGGTTTTAGACCTTACAGTAAGATATTTGATCCATTTTGAGTTGAGTTGTATTACAGGGTAAGAAATTAAGACAAAACTTTATTCTTCTAAGTGTGGATATTTAGTTTCAGCAGCATTAATGCCTGAAGAAAGCATTGGGCCTTAGTATAGTTCTTGGAAACTCTTCAAAATTCAGGTGGTTGTTCTTGGGTAGCTTTGTCCCACGCCTCTGTTCTCATCCTGTCTAATCTACATATGTATTTTTATACCATGCTGATTTTGTTACTGTGAGTTGGTGGTATTATTTGAGATCAATATTGTGATCATCACGGCATTGCTTTTTCTGTTTAGGATTATGCTGACTATTCAGGGTCTTTTACCCTCCGTGTGAATTTCAGGATTGTTTTATTTTGTAATTCTGAGGAGAATGTCATTGGAATTTCACGGAATCTGTAGATCACTTTCAGTAACACAGCCATTTTCACAGTATCACTTCTTCCAGCCCCTGAGTATTTGAGATTTTTTTTTCCATCTTGTAACATCAATTCATTCTTCAGTGGTTTTACATTTTCACTGTGGAGCTCCTTGGTCTCCTTGGTTAGATTTTTTCCCTATGTTTTTGTTTTGTTTTGTTGTTTTGTGTTGGTTTCAGGATATTGTCAATAGGATGCTTTGTGGGAGTTATTTTTGTTTTTTCCTGATCTCGTGAGCAAGTTTGGTTTTAGTGTATAGAAAGCTACTGATTTTTATGTGTTGATTTTGTCTTCTGCCACTTTGATGGAAGTCTATCAAAACTGTGAATTTGTGGTGGGTTTTCTCATGTTTTCAGTGCAAGAATGTGTCACCTAGGAGCAGAATAAATGTCTTCTCCAAAAACATCAACAATTTAGGATAAAGCAATTCTGAAACATGTAAGGTTCAGTAAGGTGGCAAATAAGATAGTTTTCTTCCTAATAAGTATAGCATATGAAGTAATTTTTAAAAAAACTGGCACAACAATTGATTTCAAAGAAGTGGTAATGAATTATTTCAGTTCTCTTATTATTAGAAATTCATGTAAATCTCTGTAATAGTTTTCTATGGTCACCATTATAAGTTACCACAAAGTCGGCATCTTAAGACAACCCTTTATTTCTACATTTCTGTAGGGGAAGTCAGCAAAGGTCTGGTTGGTGTCTATGAAGTTGCTTTTCTTCTTGGAAGCTCCACAGGAGGTGCTTGTTTTTATTGCTCTTCTTGTTTGTTTTATTTTGTTTTTCTGAGACAGGGTTTCTCTGTGTAGCCCTAACTGTCCTGGAACTCACTCTGTAGACCAGGCTGGTCTTGAACTCACAGAGATCCGCCTGCCTCTGCCTCCCGAGTGCTGGGATTAAAGGTGTGCACCACCACCACCTGACAGGAAGTGCTGTTACTTTGCCCTTTCCAGCTTCTGTAAACTCCAAAAGTTTCCTGGCTTAGAGCCCCTGCCTCTGTCTCCAAAGCTGGGAATAAGAGATCAAGGCCTCCCATCATACGGTCAGTCCTCCCTCCTCTCTCTTTCTTCTCCTTCCACTTTTGAGAGCCATTGCGGTTAAGTAGGTTCCACCCAGATGATCTAAAATAATCCCCAGCTGATCAGCAAATCCCAGTTTCGTTTGTAACCTTTGTTTGCCTTCACCATGGAACCTTATGCACTCATCAGTTCTGAGGATTACAATTCAAACATCATCAGTGTCATTTATGTGCCTGCGTTGTCCAAGAGTCATTCTTGAGCATTTAAAATATTAATGTATGGGTGCAAACAATGCACAGAAACTCATATTATTCATATGTATATTATTCATCTGCTTCCTAATATTTAAAACTAAAGTTCTTGGGTATTGGATATGTTTTACAGTATGTGCTGTAAAATGAATGTGTTTTCATGTTATTTATCAGGCACAATAAAGAGATCCGGTCTAAACCATTCACGTTTACCTTGGGCAATAACTATTATCTCTGATATCAAACTCTTATTTGACTGCAAGGAAAATACAGTATTAATATTGATTTCAGTAAATCCTACAATTTAAACCTCTTGCACCTGGAACTTCTGGTCTTTGAAAACTGACAAGCCTCTGGTCCATGAGCATGCAGCACTTTACAGTGATCACCTAGAAAGCAAAGCTTTGTATCATGTGATGCGGATCAAAGTATAAGGATGGGTTTTCCTCTAGTCATGCCTGTTATATAAAGAAGTTGTAGTCTAGCCTTAGGATTTGGAGAAGGTAGAAAGTTAGTATCTTTCATGTCCTCTAAGGACATCCATTCCAAAAATCCCTTATTGTTACAGTGACCACGAAGGCAATTTATAAGAAGCAAAGATAAAAATGTAACTTAAAGTTATGATAAGAATGACATAAACCAAGCATTTCTATAGAATATTTATGTCACAAAGTTCTTTTTTAATGTGTTTTTTTTCTTTTCTATCATTATCATCTCTGTGAAGTAGACCAAAAGTTCCTATATTTTTAAATTGACCAACTGAATTATAAAAGTTTTTTCATTTTTAATGAAATTAAAAATGGATTGATTGAATTATAAAAGAAACTAAGTTATTAAAGTCTGCATAAACCGTCTATGACTCAGCCCATGATGGCTCTCTCCTCACAGGTGGGCAGCTCAGGTAGGCAAGAATGCAGAATTGAACTATGTGGATTAGGTAAGCACACTGGCTTCTCTACATGCTGATTGTAAGGAAGTGACTCCGCGCTAACACTCAGAGAAGGAAAGAAGGGAGACACGCAGTATAGAGCACCTAATCCATAACAACACCACTGGTTCTGTTGAAGCCATCCAATAGTCTGAGAAATAGCACTTCAGCTGTGTTGTTTGCAGCTCAAAATACACTATTCATTTGTCTTCTGCATGACTCACACACTGGGATATATTGCAGTACAAAGTCTTGGAGCATTCTATACATAAAAGGAATTCATTAAATTATTTCATAGGTTAATGTGTGTGTGTGTGTGTGTGTGTGTGTGTGCGTGTGTGTGTGTGTGTCTACTTGTAAGTGCATAAGACTCAGAGTCAGTAGACAACATCTGAAACCACATTCACTCAGTGACTTGGGAGAAGCTGATGCACCTTGTGAGTCATTGTAAAAAAAACATTGGCATTGGTAAAACCTACTCCAAAATTACAGTGAGCTAATGCTCGCAAAAACCCTAGCAAAATACCTGTGCTGTAGGATGCACTCAGTAAATGTTTTCATAACTGAAATTGAGAATTTGGCAAAACATGGGAGTTATGTGCTGGGAGCCGAAGACTTGGGGAAAGAACCTGTTGGTGGCTTCTCAAGAATGATTGTGCAATAATGAAAGGAAACTGTAACGACCAAAGGTGTATCTTTAAAACAAACGTTTAATCTATCCCCCATACCATCTGTCACATAGCAGACAACAGAACAGACAAAGATGCAGTGTGGGTTAGCATCAGGATGCGCGAGCCCACACAGAATCAGCTTTCAAACACAAGGTCACTGACTGAGAAAACCTTTGACTTGTCATGGCTTACGAAAAAGAAGAGCAAGAGAAGATTTTGGCTCATCATACAGGGGATATTCAAAGGAAAAACAGAGTGGGTTTCTTTGCTCCTAGAATCAATCATAACTGTCAGGAATGTATCACTTTACTAATGCCCAGTCAATTGATTTTCTAGCATGTCTTAGAATCTGTCTTCCAATGTACATTCCTTGATTGCTCCACTACATAGTCAAGATGAGTGCAATCATGGAAGTTCACTAAAATGAGAAAGACAGAGATCAGTGGTTGCTTTAAAGGAAAGTGGTGCAAACTTACTGATCTTATCATATTCAGGGTGATATTTCTGAGAGAAAGACAGAGCCAAGCATTTGAAACCTTTTCTGTGCAAAAGAAGTAAAATAATAAGAACCACAGAGAAAGTACTAATTTTAGGAGGAATAATGCCAACGTAAGTTAATAAACTACCTCAATAATACCCTTTTATGCATGAATACTTTTAGTAGCCAGCTGGTGGAAAGTGAAAATGTTTAAGCAAAGCGTTATTCCAGAATTCCAGTCTTCCAGCTTGGGTTATCTCCTACACCAGATCCGCCAAATCACTGGAGCCACAAATGGTGACTCAGAAACGTTCGGTTTGTCCTTTGCATCCTTCGGAGTCTAGGATGAACACCACTGGCCTGGAAGGCCCCCCTACTGGAGTATCGTCTCCCTGCCTCCCAAGACCTTCTTCAGTCTCCTCGGGGGTGGAGTGCGGCTGACAGTCCTGCTCGGAATTACTCCAGACGTAGCCAGGCAGAGTCACATGGCTGTCGATCTGTCCGCTGGCATTCTTGGTGGGTTTGCCAGAGAAGAGCACCAGTCGGGTGCCTGCCCCCATCTGTGACTGGCTGCTGGTGCTGTGAGTGACAGTGGTGAGCACTGAGCCGTACCTGTGGCCACCACAAGGTGGCGTGCTTTTCCAGTCGATAGACAAGTTCCACCGAGTCCACATCTTCTTCATCTCAGCCTGCACCTGCAGCACAAGAAACACGCGTGCACCTGTCAGAAACCATAAAGGAGTCCCACGCACCCACGCCCGAGTTATAACGAACTTTACTTGGATCTTAGTGATAATAATAATAATAATAATAATAATAATAATAATAATAATAATAATAAACATAAACACTGGTTGAGGTCCCTCTGTGTTCAGGGACTCCACAGATCTGTGCCTTCCATACCCTCAAAGAGACCTTTTCAATCAATGTTACTTTTAGTATTTAAATAAGACCAAAGCGCCGCTGATACAAGCAATTGCCTTATCACCAGGAAAAAAGAATTCCGGGTTTGAAGAGTCTGTGCAGAGCGGGGAGCACAGGACTTTTCATATGACAAGTCCATCTAAACAAGTCCATAAAGTCTCGCACACCCCAGGGATAACCTCAGCCCTCCTGGAAGTGTTTGAGAAAACCGTAAAGCTTCAGGGAAATCCTGCTGTTCATCCAAGCCAGTGGACCTGATAAAAGTCCCCTGCCTTCTTCCTCCAAACACTTTCCCAGAGTACCCACATTGTCCTGACACTCACTCGGAACTCCTCCCTAAGGCCCAGTAGTCCCTAGCGGGCACAACCAGCTCGCCCCAACCCCTGAACTCTGCCTAGTTCTGTGCTTTTTCATTTATGCCTCTAAGCTCCCAGATCTCCATTTAAAATGCTCTGCCTAAATGAGAAGAGATCAGCTCTTTGCCTGACTCTCTGTAGCTACTGAATCAACACCACCCGAGGCAGAGAAAAGCCAAGGAAGGTACCATGCTTGTAAGGAAACTGCCATATTGTCAACCCGCAAGAACCAAGAGGAGGGGGGAAGAAAAGGATAGAGAGAGACAAGTAGACACTATAACTGCACTCTGAGGAGATGGGGCTTGCCCTCCACACCTTCTATCAAAGTGTCCTTTCTACCGACTCTTTCCTGAAAGCACCGGGGAAAGCAAAGACCCCAGGGGAAGCAAAAGCATATAAGTTGGTGTCACTTGCGCAACACACGCATCTCTTCATTGGGGGTTAGGGTGGTGGGTGACACTGACACACTTAGCCCTGCTGAAAATTAAGGTAAAAATAACACAGCAGTAAATCGGGATGGTGCATTGGTAAGTTGCCACTCAAGCGCCTTATGCAGAGACCAATATCCTACAGAACCAACGTTCTCAGAAGAATCTGGTGAGCCACTGCAACAGCAACTGTCATTGTCCTTCTGGGACTTGGAGCAAACTGGAAATCTGAGAGAAAAAGGAGGCAGCCACCCAGGCAACAGCAAGGCATGCTGAACCCTCCAGGGTCATCTGCATCATCCACATGATGTGTAGTTGCTTCTCTCTGCCGACTGCCAAATGGGTTGAGATAGTGCTATCCTCAACTTATCCTGAAAACCTTATCTGTTTTAATTGAATTTATTTTCATTTAGATTCATCCTAAGGAAAGCAGTTGACTTTTTATAGAACTTTATGTGGAATAAAAGTTTTAGTATTAACCAGAATTGATTTAGAATTAACTAAAATAAAAATCTCCGTCTTTGGGAAAGATCTCAGGGTTTTGAGGTCAGTCTCTTAGAGTTCCCTTGCTTCTACCTTCCATCATGGGATGATGTAACAAGAAGGCCCTGGTCAGATGTGGCCTCCTTGACACAGATGGCCCCACATTTAAATCTGTGAGAAACAGACCACTATCTCCCCTGTGTAAATTACTAAGCTTCCTGTGTTCTGTCAAAAAGACACAAAATGGATTAAAACAAAAATTGATTTGGAGCTCATCTTCAGACCTACCTCTCCATTGCAGTAACAGTAGACAATAGACACGAAGAAACCCTGAAGAAAAAAGGGCTAGATTAGTCCTCCGGCAATTCATGAAGCACACAGCAGAGACTGGACTCATATCAAATACCTTGTACCAAAATGCACCAACTGAAAAGTTGGCTTTTGATGATATCTTCAGAAAATTACAGAAATTATTTCCTCCTAATATTTCTGAATATTGTGTTTGTCTGGGTGACCTTTCCTTGGTTTCAACCAAACCAAGCACCTGAGCAAAATACTCCAAGGTTCACAAAGAACCATTTCCTATGATGTGGTTTTATTTACATTACTGCTTGAGGATCGCATAAACCCATCCCCTGCTTGGTAAAATATGCTTCTATTTCTCAAAAGCTAGCAGCTACCGACATTGAATATTATATGTTAAAGCACAGAGAACACTGTTTTCACTCTGAAGTATCTATTGAGCTTAACCACTGGGCTAAGAGTGACTCAGCATAACAGGGGTGAACGTGCGAGACCCGCATATAAAAACATTAGCCAACAGCCACATGAGAAAAACAAGGCTGTGAGGGTCTTGTGGGTAAAATCAATGTTACCGGGAACAACACTGGATGAGAAACTCAGCCAAGACCTCTCTGGGGCAACATTTAAGCTGGTCAGAGTGACAAGAAGATGTCAATTGGATGAACCTGGGGGAGTGGGACATTCAGGGAGAAGAGAGCAGAGTGTGATGCCCGCGTGCCCACTTCCACCTCCACCTCCACCCCAGGCACGCTGGTGAAGCAACAGCCAGGTCCTGTGAGTTCTGTGGGAGATTCGGTGTGTGTTGGCAGGCTCCAGGCCATGCAAGGCTGTGTGTGGCAAAAAAATGACACTTGAACTTGACACCTGAATGTTGAGTGCAACATGAAATCTTTGGAAATTCTTGACAAGTAAGTAATACATCAAATGTAAACTCTCCAGTTGTTCAGGCTGCTGGGAACTGAAGTTCCCTGACCAGGTTACAGATGCTATCGCCTTATTAGAACGTCATGCCTGTGGAGAGTTGGCACGCTGCTGATTAAGAGCCCAGGTCACCTTGGGCTATTTTCAGTTCCCCCAAGAGTCACCCACCTTGTAGCAGACCTACACCGCTTTAACCATCAGGTAAAAATCTCTAGAAAGTATTGATTTAGTAAGCCACTGGCTCCCACACCAAGAGCTCAGAGCACTCTCAGGCTGCACCTGAAGTCCATGGTGCAGAGCTTTGACTTCGTGGTGACTCACCTACATGATGTCCACACCAACATACTTGATAAACACACTGACATGACTCCCTTTCATTCTGTCATAACCACTTCTAGGAGGGCAGCTGCCATCCGTACTCTCAGGCCATGGTTACTCATGTCTGCCTCAAACTCTCTGTTGCTCCCTCTGGTATAAATGCATCAGTAGATTCAAGTTGAAGAGAGGAGGTATGGTCACAGTCTTCCTCTTTACAGTGGGATGAAGGGATGGGGAAAACTTTTTACCTTCCTGTCTCTGTCACTCTTTTCCCTGCTTCCCTGCTTTTGTCTTCTTTTTATTCTATTACTTTCCACACACATACTCAAAGGAAAGAGAAAAAAGAAAAAAGAACTGTGCCCTGCAGTGATGTGTGTTCTCCAGCAATGTGCCTTGTTATCTTGCTACCCAGGCTTGTTCCTGTGCCAAACAGCTCCACACCAGTTCGCTCTGGGGAAAGAGAATTAACCTGATCTCTAGGAGGTAAACACATAGTGTCCTCTCCAGGGCCCTCAGAAGACAGGTACCTAGAACCAGAGCAAAGGGCAGAGAAAGAGGTGGAGGGAACTAACAAAAACTAATCCCACACCACAGACGCTGCTGGTCACCTGGAAGGAGTTGAAGAAGAGCTCACAGTGCATGCGGATCTCCCACCAGAGCCCGGAGAAGGAGTGCGGCTGGCAGATGAACACGATGTAATGTACACCGAACACCAGCACCAGCACCAGCGTTGACTTAGCCAGTTTCCTGGAAAAAAACACAAGGTTTTCTATGAAGCAACCTCGGGTGCCTTTGGGAAAACAGCTTGTTGCAGAAATGAGTCAGAGATTCCTCAGCTGCCACTTTGCCCTTTCTCTACTTTTGCTGTTTGTGCGTTGCTGTGTGTGTGTCGTGTGTGTGTGTGTGTGTGTGTCTGTGTCTGTGTCTGTGTCTGTGTGTGGTCTGTGTATGTCTGTGTGCCATTGTCGTTTTGTTGTGTAGATGCTTATGGGGTGAGTATGTGTTGTTTGTGATGTGTATGGTTGTGTTGTGTGTGTATGGTTGTGGTATGCATGTGTTTATGTGTTGTGGTGTGTGTGTATGTGTTATCTATGAAATGTATGCATATGAGTATACAGGTGCTCAGGCACTGGCACAAGCAAGCAGGGCATTTGGTGTCTTCCTCTAGTTCTCTCTACTTTTTTTTTTGAGACAGAGTCTCTCACTGGACCTGAAGCTCACCATTAAAGAAAAGTTGTCTGTCCAGTGACCTCTCAGGATCGGCCTGTGACTACCCCCTAATTCTGTGGTTACAGGTATGTGCAGCCATGCCCCGTTTTTATGTAAGTGCTGGGGAATCAAACTCGGGTCCCCATTCTTGAAGAGCAAGGGTCTCCTCTCAGAGCCATCTCCCCAGAGCTGCCTCTTGTCCCTTTATAGTAAGTCTGGCGGTGATTCTCACTTCCCATGATCAGTATCCCCTAGGTCTCTCTAATTTCACGTCTATTCTTCTTGATGGTAGGCTGCTGTTTTTATGAAGTCATTAAATGGCCTTGGTTGATGTACTATGTCATCTTTAACGTTGGTGTTTGAGACTGAAGCATTTCCTCGATTTTACACCTGAGGTTCAGGGAACATCAGGGAAGAGGGGGCAAAACATTTTCTAAGAACTGGAAGACCAGGAAGTCTGCTGTGAGACGGCGCCATCTGTGAATGACAGAAAAGGCTACACACATGAAATCTCAACAATATGGCTGCCTAAATAAGACCCGAGCAATTGCAATGCTGGTTGACATTCCAATGTGGATGGGTGAAATCCCATGGGACCCCATGCCTAGATTAATGACTGCTGAGAGAGAATCGGTCTTCCCCGGGGATGAGCCCTCCAATTGGTTATCCCTAATACCAGGGGTCAGCCCTAAGAACTTATGCACATGAGCACCAGTAAACTGATTCAGCAGGTTATATTTATAAATTTTTTATTGCAATAATAGCTAAGAAATCTAATGATAATTAGTGACAACAATAAAGGAAAGCTTATGAATTTGAGATAAAGTGAAAGGAGCATAGGAAGAAGAGGAAGGGAAGAATGATATAAATAAGGTACATATGTATATGAAATTTTAAATATTAATTAATTTTTTAAAATCAGCTACTCTTAGAGATACTTTGCAATTCTTATGAGTTATATGCGCTCAGTCCTTCCTCGTAGTCTGAATGTTCTGTCAATACTCTGTTCTAACTACCTGTCGTTCTGTTTAGTTCTCTGTGTGTCTCTCTCTCTGTCTGTCTCCATCCCTCCTTATTTTTCCGTCTTGTTTTCTGTCTGGTTGTTTGGTTTGTTGGCTGGTTTTTTTTTCTTTTCTTTCTTTTATTTTGAGAATGGGTCTCACTGCATAATCTTGGCTGGCCTAGAACTCACAGGGATCTGGCCTATGTCTCTGCCTCTGCCCCTGCCTCTTTTGCCTCTAGAAGGCTAAAACTAAAAGTGTGAGCCATCCCTGCCCTGGCCTGTATATTTGAAGCAATCCTGAGTTTTCTGATGTAATGGTGTGGTATTTAGTTTTAGATGTCAGTTTGCCTGGGATGCACAGATGACAGGTAAAGTATTGTCTCAGTGTGTCTGTGGAGGATGCACAGATGACAAGTAACGCATTGTTTCATTGTGTCTGTGAATGAGATGGTTACATGCGTGGCTGGATTCAATATGAAAGGTCTGCCCTCAGTGTGGAGCGATGTGGGATTCCCCTCTGTATATTGTGAGTACCATTTGTTAATAAAGAAACTGTCTTAGGCCTGCGCAGGGAATAGAGGTAGGAAGAAAAAACTAAACTGAGTGCTGGGAGAAAGAAGGAGGAGTTAGAGGATAGCCATGGAGCCACGGGAGACAGAAACGCCAAAACTTTGCTGGTAGGCCACAACCACATGGTGATGCACAGATTAATGGACATGGGTTAAATTAATATGTAAGTGTTGGCCAATAAGAAGCTAGAGCTAATGGACCACACAGTGATTTAATTAATACAGTTTCTGTGTGATTATTTGAGGTCTGAGCTCAGGGCAGCTGGGAAACAAACAAGCAACCTCCCACGACAGTGGAGTGTAGGCAGGCACCACCAAGCACCTGGGCTCACTGCTTAGTATTCATAAGGAGGACAAGTACAGGCAGGTTCTGAAGTTTGGAGCACCAGTCAGTTCCAACAGGCCCACTGCTTATCAGCAATGCTGCCTTGAATGAAATGTACAAATGTGGAATTGTAAAACTGAAGGAACTGTAGGCAAGGCAAGGCTCAGATCAGTGGATAAAAAGTCCACAGGCTACAGGGGAAACTGCGAGTGAGGGGCAGGTCACTGTACCAAGGGAACAAACAGTTTTGACAGAACCAGAGGGCAGAGGAAAGGTCTGTTTGCTTCTCCTCTTCTGCAGCTGGACACAACTCTCCTGCCTTCTGCCTTCCAGGCACAGCAGCCTTGCATCTGGGAGTTGTGCCTGTAGGCTATTGAGCTGTTGAGTGTCCCTCTTAGGCTGAGGGTTACACCATTTGTTTCCTTGATTGTAAAACATTGAACTCTAAACAGCATCCTGGAACTCTGCTTACTGAAGGCTTGCCACAGACTTCTCAGTCCCCAGACTCACAGGAACCAGTTCACCAAGTGTTGGCTCGTGTATCCACTTCTCTATAACTGCCCATCAAGTTGTAAATCTGTTTGTGTCATTTGTACGCCCGTGCGTATCTTGTCAGGTCTATTGATTCTGTCCTGAGAGAACCCTTTCCTGTACAGAGTTAATCTAAAATGGTGCCCCCGATCCCATCTCTTGATACTTACATTCTTGTCATCTTTTCCCTGAGTATGATCAGGTTGGGGGATTTCTTCTAATAGATTAAGGCAACAATGAAAGAATATCACTTCTGGGACTGTGCTGCCTAAGATCTAACTGCTATCTCCCTGGTCTTCTGTAGCAAGACAAGCTGCCACATGGTGAGCTGTTTTCCTGAGAGGCTCATGTGACAATAAACAGTAGTACATCAGCTGAGAAGCACCCAGATCTGCCACCAGTGGTCACACTCACTCAGATATATTCTCCCCAGTTCAGATTTCCCATAATGCCACCACCCTGATTGACATTTCAGTTGCAACCCTGTAATAGCCAAGTAGAGGAGGGGCACAGAGACTCTTGACCTACAGAGAATGAAATGGAAAATATGCTACATTAAACCACAAAGTTGGTAGCAAGCAATTCATCCATTACCAGGACGCCAAGGGCACCATTTTCCATTTTGGGGTAACTTTTGTTTTGTTTGCACTCTTGATCTAAGAAATTGCCAAATGTAACCTATTTCTTTCTCATTTCTCAAATTCCCCTTTGTGAATCATTTACACCCAAGAATCTTGAACAACTTCTTCCATCCTTACCAATTTCTCCTCTCATTGCATTATTTATTTATTATTTTTCTTCTTGTAAACAAGCTGAGTGGGTGAGACAAGATCTCACTAGTCTAAGACCAAAGAGAACTAGACTCAGAATCCCAACTTGATGTTTTCTAGCTATGGAATACTGATTCGTTTATCTGGTCTCAGAAATGGGGCCGGACTTACAAGTCTCTAATAGTTCAAAGCTCTCTTGGCAGTCATCATTCCCATCCACACACTGTCCAGGAGAGATGGCTCTCTGGAATTCCCACGGGTTCACATGGCGGTGACTAGCTCAGACGTCTAGAGCTGTCTTCCTCCCTCATCGTCTTCAGTGTTTCAGTAGTGTTCGAATCATCTGTTCCCTTGGCGCTGATCAGCGACCTGCCTCTCACTCACAGCTTCCCCTGTAGACTGTGGACTTTTCATCTGATGGTCTGAGTCCTCACCTGCCTTGCCTACAGTTTCTTCAATCTTATAATTCCGCATTAGGCCATTCCATTCAGGAGAGCATTGCTGATAAGCAGTCAGTATCTGGGACCTGATTAACACTCTCAGTGCTCAGAACCTGCCTATACGTATCCTCCTTCTAAATGCTGAGTAGTGAGCTGAAGCTCCTGTGGCTGTAAGTTTAAAAAGGATGTTATAAACACCTAGGGCATTTTATACAGGCTAGTTAGATTCGGGAATTGCATTAACTGCAGTTGTATAGTCTTAAAACTCTAGTTATCTAGTTATAGTATAGTCTAACATCTCTCTGGAAAAAAAAACACATTCTGTTTTTAAGATGCAGTGTAAATTCCCCTGGAGAATGCTCTCAAAATCAAGCTAATTTTGCTTGCTTCTACTTTTGTAGCTAGGAACCAAAAATGAGGTTCAAAAAACATTAAATCAGAGAGATAGTTTATGAAATGGTCACAATGCAAAAGTTTTGTCACCATTCAGTTTAATGCAGACGAGAGAAAAATTGCATTAGGCAATGAAATCCATTTGTTATCCTGTTAGTTCTGTCCCTGGAGTTCTCTCTTCTTGTCTATGACTAAGCTATTTTATAGTTCTGTAGGGAAACGGGATCTTCTGTAAAAAAAAACAGTAATTGAATTCATCTCCGGTGTGCTGTATAGCAAAGTACCACAAAGTCCCTGCCTTAAATGAGACTCACTCCTTTCTGTTGATATGCAGTGATAGACATATAGATCTAGAGCTTCTCAAAATTGAACTCAAGGTTTCATCTAGGGTTGGGTTCACATCTGTGTCCAAAACACAGGCTCTCCCAGGCAGGGCAGAGTCTGTGTAACATATCATAAGACTGACTAGCACTATTTGTCATATATGTAACCTAATCAAGGGAGAGAACAAAAAAGCCATCATAGATCCTGTCCTTATTCCAGGTCCAGGTGACAGAGCAGGTATTGCACGTGACACAGATAGGGTACCAAAGGCTAGAGATCCCAGTGGCATTATATAAATCTGTCTTCCACAGTAATGCAAGTCATTCCTGGCCACTGAAACACAAATTGTATCCAGCAGAGTGTTAATGTCTCTGACTGTAGCCCTGTAGGTATTAACAAGCTTTGCAGTTTGCATCCCTTTATAAATTCATTCCAGCATGCATTTCCTAACTATATGTTCTCTTTTGAACCAGGTGAAATGTTTTATTATTGTCTCCTTCATTAATTATGGAATTAAATAAAATGTTTGAACTGTGTTCATGTTTATATATTACCTGTGATTACATCCTCTTTTAGAATTTATCCTTCAGAGCAGATGACTACCACAAGGGTACACATAGGTCATTATCTATTCATTGCAGATCGAACACAAGCATCTCTGGGGCACTGATGTTTATTAGTGTCCATATGATCAATCATATACACTATACAGCTTTATAGCTTGGCTGTCTACAAAGATGCAGCTGTGTAATGAGATGATCTGGGCATATAACAACTGATATAAGTCTTCTGGCTTGCTGGAAGAACGATGATTGTTCCAATTACAAGAGAAATGCAATGGAGTTAGGTGGTTTGGAGACATAGTGTCCTATTTTGATGTGGGCTGCCCTTCTCTGTATATGTGTTGCTTTTATTGGTTTATGGTTTGGTTAATGACTTAGCAGAGTAAAGCCAGGCAGGAAATTCAAACAGAGATATAGAGAGAGAGGAGGTGGCGTCAAAGAGCCATCATGTAGCTACCAAAGGAGAAAGACACTGGAACTTACTGGTAAGCCACAGCCTTGTACTGACACATAGATTAATAGAAATGGGTTAATTAAAGATGTAAGAGCTAGCTAGGAATATGCCTGAACCATGGGCCAAACAGTGTTGTAATTAATAAAGTTTTGTGTGATTATTCAGGTCTAGTCAGCCAGGAAACCAAAGCACTGTCTCCATTACATAACAGCACCCAAACATTTGCGAATAACAATTTCCACATAGAGCTTGAGAAAGCGTTTTTGTTTTGTTTTTTGTTTTGTTTTGTTTTTTTAAAAAAGGATTCTTGACAAACAAGAAGAGTCAAGCTCAGCTTTTTGGTAACTGCAGCAGCTTCTTGGTAACTGTCTTTTCTCTGGTAGACTCTGTCCGCAACAAACAGAGGCATCACTCCTTTAAGAGAGGCTTCCTGACTCAACATTAGGGGCAGGAACCTAACAACTCTTTTAAGAAGCCCTGCGGGGGGGGGGGGCCTTAAATGGTGTTTATGAGCAGCCAGAGGCATATTTCTTGATGGGGGCATGGACCTAGAAACTCTGCAGAGTTATGGCAAAAAAAAAGCATGACTCTGGCTAGTACTTCTGCCATGAAGTTAGACTCTCAAGAAGCCAAGGAATGGGGTGGAGCCAGCCACCAAAGACACAACTTTAATCCTAGCCATATCACTTAGCAGGTTTAAGACTCATGTACTCAGGAAAGATAGATACATACAGTAAAGATAGATTCAGAAGAATAAGAAAATAACCTCTAAATGGTTTATAATGTGTTTTAAAATGTACAAAGTCTTAGGAGAGAAAAGAAAAAGGATAGAGAAAGTCCTTCAAAAAAAAAATAGAGTAGTCAGGTGTGGTGGCACACACCTTTAATCCCAGTGCTTAGAAGGCAGAGGCAGGCAGATTTATGTGAGTACAAGGCCAGCCTGGTCTACAGAGTGAGATCCAGGACAGCCAAAGACAGACAGAAAAACCCTGTTTCAGAAAACCAAAGCTTAAAAAATAAAAGAAACAGAGAAAAAAATCAAGATGAGAAATACACAAAGAGTCTGGATTAAGTGTTTTATTGTGTTTTCCTTGAATTTTTTGACTGTGAAGGAGCTAACTACTAAGAGACATTTCATTGTGTGGTTGCTAAGCTAAGCAAACATATATATTTTAAAGTTATCTTGATCTCAAAATTTAAGTCTAAGGACATGTTACTTTGGAAAAGAGGTTTTGCTTTTGTTTTCACAGAGGATAGAAAGCTGTGGATTCCTTAATGGCTAATGTGGTTTGATCAAACAAGACCTCCTGAAGCAATGACCCAGGTGGTCCAACATCTATGACAGCTTCAAGACTGCTAGCTGAGATGGACCAACCACACAGGATATCCCATTTAAAAAAAGTACCTCCAATCAGCAGGAAGTAGTCTAGAGAACTGTGCTCAAATTCCCAAATATTGTTTTTAAATGTTTCTCTTCACTTAAAGAAGATTGATAAATGATTAATGCTCACAGTCAAGGTCTTTCTAAAGAAAAATGGGGGATATGATATAGAAATGAATACTTTATATTAGTATGGACTTTGTTTTTTGCTACAAATTGAAGGTCAATTTTGTTATATGTATGTTTCTACCCTTGTTGAAGGTATTATGTTTATATATAAACATTTAAAATGTAATATATAATTAAAGATTATTTATTAATAGATAGTAATAGATATTAATAGACCTGTAATAGTCAAACTGTAGTCATATTAGATTTTCTAGATGTGCAGAGATATATTTCAGATTGATAAGTATTCTTCAAACCTTTCAAAGACCTACAAAATTTGGCATTTAAAATGTTTTAAGAACTTAGATTTTTCTCAACAATGAGATATATCTGCTTCAGAGAGGTTGAGGGTCACTGAAAAAAATCGTTATGGAATTTGCCTCCAATGTGACAAAGCTAGCCATTTGGGCAAGAAATTTCTCTTGCCTGGACTGCTTGCTGGTATGCTGCATGAATTGAACATGCAGAACACACAGAAAAGTGACTGCTGAACTTTCCAAAAGATGGGATGATCCTTCAGGGTTCCTGTTTCACAGAAGATACTGGCAGACATTCTGCAGGACACAGAAGAAAGAAACTGATAAACTTTGCCAGTACAAGGCAGAACAGAACTTCAAATTTTGTGTTTCACTAAAAAGTCTGCCAGATATTATGGGCCTATAGGCTAAAGATGGATGCCCCAACATTACAAAAGAACTTTGTATGACTGTCCAAGCAGCAAAATGTCTCTGTCATTTCTAGAACTTTGGAAGTTACGATGTACTTCCTGATTACTTAGGTAATATTATATCATTCTGGGGCCTTTGATGGAGTTAAAGACTAAATAAATAGTTACAATTATAGCTTTCCATAGTTATGATAAAAGATAAATTAGATATAGAACTTTAGTCTCACAAAGATAGGCTAAATGATAGACTATTTTCCTTAATTAGTCAAATGTAAATGGATTAATATTATAACTATAATTCTTGCTTAATAAATGTTTTGTACATATACTTTTACTGTGTTAAAGCTAACGCCTTTCTTTTTAATTAGACAGAAAAGGAGAGATGAAGTGGGATGTCTTTCTGTGTATGTGTTGCTTTTGTTAGTTGATGAATAAAGCTGGTTTGGCCAATGGCTTATCAGCCAGGCATGAAATTTGAACAGAGATAGACAGAGTAGGTGGAGTCAAGGAGATGCCATGAAGCTGCCAAAGGAGAAAGAAGCTGGAATTTTTCCAGTAAGCCACAGCCTCATGGCAGTACATAGACTAATAGGAAAAGGTTACTTTAAGCTATAAGAGCTATCTAGGAATACACTTGAACCATAGGCCAAAAGGCATTGTAATTAATATAGTTTCTGTGTGATTATTTGAGTCTGGTCATCCAGGAAACCAAAGCACAGTCTCTGATTACACTATTTAGAAAATAGATGCTCATTTCATACAGTATCTAGCCTGTATCATTCACTAGGTAAATTCATACATAAAAACTCTAGTAATCTTTGTCAAATCATATTTAACTAAAACAAAAAAAAACAGGCTCAGCAACCCTGTCTATCCTAAGCCTTTCTTGGTTCCTCCTGGCCTTAAGTGACATTTTCATGTCTATGAAAGTGGGTTTTTTTTTATTTTAGTTTAATTTTTTATTCTAAATTCATTTATTTATTTATTGGCAATTAGTTTTTTCAGGTTTCTCCTCTTTAATTGGCCACTCAACTTATATACAAACTTTACAGTGTACAGGAAAAAAAAGCCAGTATTTAAATCAAATAGACACAGCTGCCCATATAAATTTTTCACTTAACAACTTCACAATTCAAGAAAAACATGCAAATAGAGTTTTATAGATGCATTTCTGCATATACTTTCCTCACTTCAAGAAAAACTTCTACAAGATCTCAGATTCTCTCTCTTCCTTCTTCTCTCCCTCCTTCCAAGAGGGAAGTATAGTGAATGAAACTGTATGCTACTTTGCACTGTGCTACTATAGCATCCTGCAGCTGCCTCACTTCTTGTAAGAGAAGCATATTATCCATTTCAGCTGAGGATAGAAGTTCAAAGAAAGAAAATACCTATAAAAATTAGACCATAAGTGATTATTCACCTTTAAATCTCTCTGCTTTGCTGTCATACTGCATTGGTTTTATTCTGATGTTAAGCAAACATCATATTTAATGGCATATTTAACATCGTATTGAATGACAAATTCCATTAGAGAAAACATTCAAGTGTTTTCTCCTTGAACTCTTTTACACATCTTTATCAAGTTCTGACAACTCGCCTTGCTTGTTAAAGTAAATTAGAATAAGGCAGAAAAGACTAATTACTGGACATTGGTTTATTTCGTGCTTTACTTGAAGCACCTGTGTGTGCTGTCTATTTGCCAAGCATAACTTCACTTGCTATGGAACAGAATGACCTGAAGGAGTAGCTGAAACAGTGGGTCATTTCCCTTAGCAACCCACTGACGGCCACATACCTACTACAGTATTTCACTTGCTTTCTTCCAAGTATAAAATGAGAATACCATCTGGATCTTGGATCAAAGCCTTTCAGAAGCTATCCTGGCTTCGGTCCACAGATAACATCTCTCTTTCACTCTCATTGGCACCAGAGTGCTTACACTAGAACGATTCTGGCTACATTTCTGGAGGCCCACAGTGAGATCTCCCTCACCAAGACCCCACTTAGTCCAGAGAGGCTGCTTCTCCCGGGCCTCAGCCCACTGAAGGGCTCTGGAACTAGGAAACACATGCCCACAATGGAATTCTGGGGTTCTTGGAAGATTTGCCTGACACTGCACAGAAAGCTGCTTTAAGTTTCAGGTGCCACGTTGTTTTCTGCCTCTTATTGTCTCCTTATTCAATGGATGTGCATCCATGTAGTCCCCACTCAGCCTCTCTGATCCTGTTGCATAAATTAGTCAGGAGGACACCCTTGATCCAGGGAAAATTCAATCAATATAACTAACACCAACTCCACTTCTGGAAGAGTTCTGCCATTGCATGAAGCTGTAAATGTGAAGCCTGGATTGCCCTGGATACCTCAAGATGTTAGAGATACCTGAGCTGTGGGATACCTGCCAACAAGAGCTGATAACAGAGAACCAGCCCAAGAGAAAGAAGTATGTTGCAGTCAACAAAGCTAAAAGGAGTTGGAGATCTGAAGGGTGTTTTGACATCAGACATGGAGATATAGAGTTTGGAGTTTGCCCCATTGGTTTTTGGTCTTGCTTGGTATTTTCTCACTATGCTCCTTTTCCTCCATTTTGGAATGGTAATTTATACCCTGTGCCATTATGTTGGAAGTATATGATCTGCTTTTTCATTTTTATTTTATAGGGATTAGAGATAAGAGCTTGTATAAGTCTCCAAAGAGACTTTGGACTTTTAAAAAGGATTGAGACTGATAGACTAGGGGGACTTTTGAAGTTCTGAATTCTTTTAGCATTGTGATATGGCTACCAAGCCTATAGGAGCCAGGAAGTGAAATGAGGTGGTTTGAACAAAAATGGCCTTCATAGACTCCTAGGGAGCGGCATTATTGGAGGTGTGGCCTTGTTATAGGAAGAATGTCAATGGGGAGTGAGTGGACTTTGAGGTTTCAGAAGCTCAAGCCAGGGCCAGTGGCTCACTGTCTCTTCCTGCTGCCCGTGAATCCAGATGTAGAACTCTCAGCGACTTCCAGCACCATGTATATCCACGTACCACCATGCTTTCTACTTGACTAAATCTCTGAACGGCAAACCAGCCCAATTAAATGTTTTCCTTTATAAGAATTGCCATGGTCGGGCTGGAGAGATGGCTCAGAGGTTAAGAGCATTGCCTGCTCTTCCAAAGGTCCTGAGTTCAATTCCCAGCAACCACACATGGTGGCTCACAACCATCTGTAATATGGTCTGTTGCCCTCTGTAGACAGAATATTGTATACATAATAAATAAATAAATAAATAAATATTTAAAAAAAAGAATTGCCATGGTCACAGTGTCTCTTCACAGCGATAGAACATTGACAAAGGAATAAACATTTAAGTAGTATACTCTCAAGTTAGAACTAACTAATACTGAGACAAGAACACAAATTGTTTCCGATAATTATTTCAATAATCTGGGGTTTCTGAAACCGAGTGCTGAGCTGAAAATATAAATAAGCATCCTGCATTAAGAACTAAAAATCTATACCACTTACAAATGACATCACACTTTTCACTTTATAAAGAAGAATGAAAGGTTTTTTATACCCTCCCCACTATGCCATAATTCTTGGCCTATATCTTTACTGATGGAGTATAACATGGGACAAGCTATATTAATTAGTACAGCATAGGCATTTATCTATAGATTCTTGGGCACAATGTATATCACAATACTACCACTGCAACTCACAGAACATAGCTGGATTGGAAGCTGCAGGTTTGTTCATACCCTGCATCCTAAGACAGTACCAGCCATCCCCGCCATCTTTGCTGCTGGACAGAAAAGGCTGACTGCACGTTAGAGGAGAAGGAATCAGTAAAGAATTTGGAGAACATTTGTGAAATAAAATCAAGGTGCCGAACATGGTTTGCTCCTTCCTGTATCTGAGAGAGTACTTCATAGCAAATTGGGGTAGAAGTTGTTACCTATTTAAAAGATGTAAAACCTAGTCCATATCTACCTGATTACTAGATGTGTTAGTTCAATTGGGTACAGGCCATTATTACTCAGAATCACAAAAATGGCCAATGGAAGGAATGGGCACTCACATAAAATGGACTGATAGTGATTATAAACACTCAGTTTGTCATGAAAGACAAAGAAAAGGGACTCCTCCAATCAGTGCATTTGAAACATTATTAAAATTTGCATTTGGTGGGTACCAAGTCACCAAAGGACTAGATGAAATACAACAGATGTACCTGCTTGATTATTTTCATAAGGACATTTTTTAAATGCAGACAGTTGTCTAAGATAATCACAAGAGATTTTATATAAATTCATATAATTTATAGAAAATTAACAATCTGCTAATAACAGACAAAAATACATAGAGAATCCAGGCACAGTAAGAAGGTTTGGAATATTTGCACCTTGATTATAGATAAATTATAGATAATTTCTCCAACAAATCACAGAAGTGAATGAAACAAGAACACACAGTCATAGAGTAGATCCCCCAGAGACATTTCAGACTAGCTCATGTGGATTCTTTAAACAGCAAACAAAACATTTCCTCTGATGGAGGCACTCTGGATTACCTGTACTGCTTCCTCATGTCGTGCCCAACTGCATTGGTCTCCCAAATCTTGGTAGCGAGAACTCTAACTGTATTCAGGAACAGAATAAAATTCAGCTGAAAGAAAAAAGAAGGCAATGTCACAAAGAAATTAAGCTACTCTTCAAGACATTTATAGAAATTGAATAATTTGAACTTCTTTGTATTGAGACTAAGAATTACTCACTCCATAAATTTGAATAAAGAATCTAAAATAAGACAGTAAAAACTACTAATTCTCAATTTGCCTTCATTTAAAAAAATAAAAATTAAATATTTAATAGAATTAGAAACCAGAAATATCAGAGAATTTTCTACCAGGATCTAATTTCCAAACATCACATGAAATTCGTGGTAGGTTGGTAAGACAAAATTAAGTTATTGTACACACAGGACTACCTTTCTAAAAAATAAATACCTGGCTTCTGCCTCTGGGTTGAAGAAGAGAAATAATGGAATTATTGAGAGAATTTTATTCTTTCCTGTGATGTAGAATGTACTAGGAAATGCGTGTTAAGAATATTTTACAAGATGCTGTATAAGGAAAGACACCTGGTATAGAAAGTTACATTGTATTTGAAAAGTAATGGGTGTGTGAACCACTAGAGAGGACTGAGCTCTGTCTTCAAACAAGGGATACAGCAGAAAGTCGTTGAGATGAGCCCTTAGTTGGTTCAGGAGGCCATGTTCTCCTAGTGTCCTCTATCCCCTCTGACCCCCACAATCTTTCCTCCCCCACTTCCTTGGAGTTATAGTAGGTAGAGCTAAGCAATACTGTAAAACGACAATAAAGAAACAGATCATGAAAACTCAGACTTTGAGAAACCCACAGCTGGCATTTAAAAAAGAATCAGAGAACTAAAATAAGAAATCAGAGGCGGCCACTCACTGACACATTTGAATTTGTATGCTTGTTTTTTTTCTGTAAGCTGTAGTTCATTTTCTGAGAACTCTTCAGAATAAGCCACAGGATCAAAGAATGGGCAAGGTGAGAACCATTTAAAAGATGTTTTCTTGATGGGGATTTGACGATGAGAGGGTAGAGATCTTCACATTTAAAGAGCCCTGCATGAATCAATGCCACTGTGAGAACTTGCAGACTGCAGTTTACATCAAAAATGGGACTAAGAATTAGAAAAATGTGGATCAGAAGTGTGCACTTCTTAGGAGCCATTTTTATTGTTCTGTCTTTACAATTCTCTAGACATTTACAGCATCAGTGTGCTATGGATCAATTTCTGTGCATTTAAGAAGAACCAGCTCCTCAGAAGACTAATGATCTACTTTGATTTGTAGCTATGCCTTCATTCCTGGCACAGAAAACATGCCCCATTCACTTACAACTCATTTTCTTTCTCCTAACCTGTCAATTCAGTATCTCAGATTTCTTTTTTATTTATTTATTAAAAATTTATCTTTTCTCATTTTACATATCAATCCCAGTTCCCACTCCCTCCCCTCCTCCCATTCCCATCCCCCTTCCTCTCCTCAGAAAGGGTAAGGCTTCCCCTGGAGAGTTGGAGAGTTAACAAAGTCTATCACGTTGCTTTGAGGCAAGGACCAAGGTTTTCCCCACTATGTCTAGGCTGAGCAAGGTATCCCTCCAAAGATTCCAAAAAGCCAGTACAAACAGGGATAAATCCTGGTCTCACTGCCACTGGCCCCACAGTCTTCCCTAGCCATACAACTGTCACCCACACTGTCAGCGGGCCTAGTTTGGTCCTATGCTGGTTCTCCCACTGTCAGCAAGCTGTAGGACTCCCATTAGCTCAGGGAAGCTGTTTCAGAGGGTGTCCCCAACATGATCTTGACCTCTTTGCTCATATTTTCACTCTTCCTACTCTTCAACTGAACTTTGGGAGCTCAGATCAGTGCTCTACTGCGGGTGTCTGCCTCTGCTTCTATTAGTTTCTGGATAAAGGTTCTATGGTGACTGATGTGATTTCTTATTAATAAAGAAACTGCCTAGGCCCCTTGATAGGCCAACCCTTAGGTGGGTGGAGTAAACAGAACAGAATGCTGGGAGGAAGAGGAAGTGAGCTCAGACTCGACAGCTCTGCTCTGGAGCAGACGCCATGCTCCCATCTCCAGGGCGGACATGAGAGCTCTGCTCTCTGAGGCAGACACATGAAGCTCAGACCCAGGATGGACGTAGGCTAGAATCTTCCCGGTAAGCCACCTCGTGGGCTACACAGATAATTGGAAATGGGCTAGTCCAGGTGCGAGAGTTAGCCGAGAAGAGGCTAGATAGAAATGGGCCAAGCAGTGTTTAAATGAATACAATTTGTGTGTTGTTATTTTGGGGCATAAGCTAGCCAGGCAGCCGGGTGCTGGGGACACAGCCCCGCCTCTCCTATTACTACAGGTGACATTTAAGATATCATCAATGTGACTACAGGGCAAGGCCAGTTTGGCACCCTCTCCACTATTGCTCAGATTTCTAGTGATACCCAAGCCCTCTCTGCCCCACCAGGAGCATCCTCAAAGCCATCTCAAAGGACCCCATGACAGTTGGCTCAATCTCTTAAAATATACTTTTCCAGCTATTATTTTAATCCTTTTCTACTGATGCAGGCCTTAAACTTGGGTTTTAGCATCTCTGTGAGTTCCAGTTTATTGAGCACTTGAATCAGTTGTGGATGTATTAAATCTACCCATGGGGTAGTCACTGCTCCTTCCAGGCCTGACTGGCTCCTCCTGCTGCATCCCTTGCTCCTCCACCAGGCATCCCTGCTCTTTCCAATGAGGCTCTGGAAGCCCCAGCATCTAAGCATATGTCCTGGTTTTTAATTTTTGAGACAGACTCTCCGGTATCCCAAACTGGTCTTGAATTCTCCTTGTAGCTCATGAGAATGACTTTGAACTTTGCTCCTCCTGCTTCAGGCTGGAGACTGGTAGGATTACAGGCAAGAACCATTGCCAAGTCTGGTTTATCTATTGTTAATTAGAACATATTCCTCTTGTATTTTGGTGCTATGTAGGAGAATTTAAAGGCCATACTCATCAACATAAAGACAGTGGTCTTAATAACCAACTGTCTCATTTGGGATGCTTGTTTTCATAGCAAAGTATTATTTTCTAATGACTGGCAGACTCTCTTACAGTTTTCAACATGGGAAAACAAAACGAAACAGGAAAATGCTCGGCTATCAGTCCCACCCTTCCAAAATCAATCTGATCCTTCAACATTTGTGCAGAAGTCAGCATTCATCTGGAAACCTGGGTTCTCTTACACATCTTATGATTGCCCAGAACTGCTTTATTTCCTTGAGCATAGCTTGCTCCATATGTCACTGAAAAATTCTGACTTCATTCTACCTGGCTCAATTCTCAGAAATAGAAACATCCCATTAAGAGAAACCACATTGTTACAACAGCCAAATCCAGAGTTGGACTGGGACCCGGTTTGGTTTGAAGATTCTGTGCTACGTTTCTTGTGATTGCACACAGCAAGCAGGTCTGTTTGCATGATGCCATGGCCCACTTGGACAAAAGACCAGAAAGAAAACAAACCTGATATTGTAAAGGAAATATATTTTTAAAGCATAAATATACCCATTAAAATGGAAAAATTGTTTTTGACAAGAATTGTTCAAGACAGAATTTGGCATGTTCTGAGTGAGGTGAAATAAACAGGGCAAAATGCAGGCTGGGCTCTTTCTGTCACACTGCTGTATGACCTCTGTCTGCAGGGCTGAGGTTTCCATCCCTGAACAGAAAAAGATCTGGTGAGAAAGACTTGGAATTTCTACACATGTGTGTGCTTTTCCTTATTCTGCCTCTCTTCTATCCAAGGACACCTACTTTGTACAGATGGTTGGTCATCGATCCAGTGGCCACTGTGTTCCAGGAAACACTCAAGATGCATTAAGAATGTAGATGTTTAAGAAACAATTCACATACACCACGCTGCAAGCTGACAGTCAACAGACAATGAGAACGCTTCCATTTTTTTTTTTTTTTGAGATTTGGGGCCATCCAAAAGGCCTAATTGAAGCTAGGACATTCCATGGAGGCAAGAGAAACACAAAGGCTCAGAAAGGTATGAGGAACAAGCCAGCATCAGCAGAGGTGGACAAGTTCAAGTTCAGGTAAACGACATGTAGGGTGTATGCATGAGCAAAAGAGTTCTCGATGCATACCCAGGGATCTTGGTTTCTGTTAAAGATGCCTGGAGTCCACTAGGTAATAATGTATATCCTGACATTACACTCTCAGTGCTCCTTACTTGGCAGAGAAGCGGCTTGGTCCACGGTTAGTTATTGTGCCTGTACCCAGCCCATGCCTGGTCTGCTGTTAGTTATCGCGTCTGTACCCAGCCCATGTTTGGTCAGCTGTTATCGCGTCTGTACCCAGCCCATGCTTGGTCCACTGTTAGTTATTGCATCTGGTACCCAGCCCATGGTGAGCACCGTGTCATATTTGTCACCATCTTCATCCTTTCTGCTTTCAGAGCACAGAAACACTCAGAAAGAAGGACCACTCTCTGGACTCTACAAGGGAGCTCTAGGCTCACTCTTCCTTTTATACTGTTAGAGGATACGGGATGCCTGGCATGAAAATCCGCAAAGGTCTGGAATCCCAGGACAAAACCTAAAAGTCACTGCAAGGCACTTTTACATTCAAAGTAACCGGTGGACTTCTGCTACGGAGTTAGGATACAAACAAATACATATTAAAACTTGTCCGGGGCGAAGATGGGGGAGGAGATTTTCCCTCCTTCCTTTTCCTCATATTTCTAAGCACTTTCTCATAGCTCCAAAATATATCATATTGAAGACCTTAGGATGACTTTCTTAAAACCTTGGAACCAAGGTTTTGGAACCAAGTTCTTTACACACAAGCATCTCCTGGTTTTCTTGGGGAGAGAAAGAGCCTAACTTCTACAGGTAGGCATCTTCAAGGTTCAAAGCCACCTTCTGCCACAAAGTGTTGAGTTTACTTTCCTTCTGCATAAAGGTAGTTAACAAACACAGATAACCGTGCCAAGTTTAGGAGGATTCATATGTGCCTAATGGTGTTGATGAGCCCTCCTAGATGAGAATCAGCTGTTGTTCATCCTGAAAGTACCTATGCAACAGCTTGATTTTGTTAGCCACAAAAAACAATGAGATTTATATGCCATTGCAGTCTCTTAGCAAATGACCCGTCATGCACAGGGCATTCTAGCTTCATGACTTAATATTAAAAGTATTTTCTTCCTGAAATTGTAGGCAGCATTTCAGCAACAGGAGAAAGTTCTGGTTTTTCACTGTGCCTCCTTAACCAGGTGTGGTGTTCCACCTATAATCCCAGTAACACACACACACACATACACACACACACACACAAAAACACACACACAAAAACACCAAAAAAAAAAGATTTCCTCCATAGCAAAACCTCATTCTTATCATCACAACAAAAACAGTACTTGGTAATCAAAACAGAAAGGAAGGAAGGATGAAAGGAAAGAAAATAAAAGAAAAAGCTTAAAACAATAAAATGATCAGAGAGCAAAGCTACAGGGTAACCAACTAATGTAAAACCCATGAAGACAGGAACTCCGTGGAGAGATGCAGACTGAGCACTTATTTTCCAGAGTAGGCTCCCAAACCTGCTAAAATCTTGACAAACTGCACAAACACTAAACTACGTGAAAAGAAAATAAGAAAGCAATCTGATTCACAATAATAATAAAAAGAATAAACTAGTGGGGACTCAACCAAGGAAAAGATTTGTAAACTGGAAGCTATAAATACTATGGAAGGGAATTAAAGAAGACACAGATGAATGAGAAAATATCCCATGTGAATAGATTGGAGAAATTGGCTTGTTGAAATGCCCATACTACCAACAGAGATCCCCATATTCAATGCAATGCATATCAAAATTTCTAATACATTCTTCACAGAAGTCATAAAAGAAAAAATCCTAAAATTAATTTGAGAGTAACTAAAGTCCTAAATAGTTGAAACAATCATGAGTATGACCAAAACTGAAAGCATACTACTTTGACTCCCAACTATTTTACAAAATCACAATAATCAAAAAAGTATGGCAGTATCAAAGAAAAACACATGTGGCCTACTAGAATTAGAGGTCTCACAAGTAAACCCATGTATCTATGGTCAAATAATTTTCAAGAAAAAAACATGATGAATACACAATATGTAAAAGAGAATTTCTTCAATAAATGGTGTTAAAGAATCCAGCTATCCATATGCAGAAGAATGAAACTGGACCCTCATCTCAAAGTATACTAAAGGCTTAACTGTAAAAACTTTAATTGTAAAACTGAGAGGGAAACAGGGAAGAGATGCTTCATTTTATTGGTCTTGGAAATAGATATTTGTATATCACCCAAACCACAGACAACAAAGTAAAACCTGAATGGAGAGAATCCTAACAAAGGCAGTCTAGCCCCAAAGTCTACTCTCTATGACCCAAGATAGGGCAGAACTCCCTGGGGATTCATACCATGTTAAGGTACAGAAAAAAATAGACAATATAGATCAAGTCTGATGGTATGTACCTGTAAATGCAGCACTCAGAGCATAGAGGCAGAAGGATCAGAAGTTCTAAACCAGCCTTGGCTACATAGCAACATCCTGTCTCAAAACAGGAAAAGGAACAATTATAGCTATACCAACAAGCCATGCATTATGGTGCCAATGCTCCCCGTCTCTTCACACCTCCACACAAACTTGGTGAGAAGAAACCTAGGGCTTCCACACATGGGTGTTGACTGACTGCCTGGCCAGATTGCCAGGGAAGTAACTAGGAAGCTAGTTTCTCTTTTTTTCTTTTTTTATTGATTTTTATTGAGCTCTACATTTTTTTCTGCTCCCCTCTCTGACTCTCCTCTCCCCCCTTCAACCCTCCCTCAAGGTCCCCATGCACCCAATTCACTCAGGAGATCTTGTCTTTTTCTACTTCCCATGTAGATTAGATCTATGTAAGTCTCTCTTAGTGTCCTCATTGTTGTCTAAATTCTCTGGGATTATGGTTTGTAGGCTGGCTTTCTTTGCTTTATGTTTAAAACCACCTGAGTGAGTACATATCAAATATTTACTAATTTCAAAAATGGGATCTCACCTGAAAAGCAAGAAAGTGAAAGTAAAAATAGGAATATTACTTTATGTTTTTCCTTCATGAACCACTGAGTCATGAATCATGAAATGCCACATCAGAAAAGTTACAAAATAAAGGCTTACTCATTTTTTCAGAATCTAGGTACCTGTGCTTTGAAGACATAACACAGCTTTCTACTATCAGAAAGCATTCATACCAAAAAAAATTTCTGTTTGTTTGCTTACTTGTTGAGATTATAACTTATATAACTGTAAGGCAATTTTTCATTTGGGGTATACACTTTCATGGACTTTTTTTACACTATCAAAGCAAAAGCGTGCCAGCCTTCAAGCGTATGAGAAGAAAGAAAAGTCTACCAGCAGAAAGCTCTGCACAGTAGGAGGACCCCTCAAAGTGTCTTTGTCGGACAATGGGGTCAGGAGCCAAGAAGAGTTGCTGAGAGGCCTTCTGTGTCTCAAGGACATGCACAAGCATTAACATTATTGTGGTCTAGAAACCAGCCTTACCCTTTATCACTCTGTGGGAACGCCAGTCTTTGCCCAGTTGTTCGTTCCAGAACACAAGAACCTGGAACTCCTGGCAGGTCCTCCCCAACCTCCAGTATGACCATGACCCCTGAGCCTACCCGCCCTCAGCACCTAACTCACTCCCAATCTCCTTCATGCTGCAAGGGACTCTCTGAATGATAGCTCTGATTCCAAGGCTCTCCAGTGCGAGAACCTTGGGTTCTCACCACTTGCAGGATTCTGTCTTAATTTCTTATGAGTCATAAAAACCTCCTCAAGCTTCCTCCCCAACATCCCTCATCCTTGGTTCCTGATGCCCGCACACAGAACATGAAGTCAGAACCAATGCATTTCTCCCCAGACCATTACCAATCTTCACAAATGAATGAAGCCACCCCATCAATCACTAATTTTCTTGCTTGTGTGGTGTGGAAAGTCCTTCTCTATAGTGTTGCTTTTATTGGTTAATGAATAAAGCTGTTCTGGCAGTGGTTTAGCCGAATAGAGCAAGGTGGAAATTCCAAGCAGAGAGAAGAGGAAAGAAGATGGAGTCAGGGAGAAGTCATGTTGCCACCAAAGGAGACAGACGCCAAGAACCTTACCAGTAACCTTGTGGTAAGATACAAAATAATAGAAATGGGCTAATTCAAGATGTAAGAGCAAGCTAGGAATACACTAGAGTCACTGGCCAAGCAGTGTTGCAATTAATACAGGTTCTGTGTGATTATTCCGGGTCTGGTTTTCTATTATTAATCTCTACATCCTTTTGAAATAGATATGAAATCACCTTTCATTTTCTAACTGCCAATTTTACTTATAAAGTACTGGTCTTCAGAATTGAAAGGAAATAATCCCTTCTTGGAGAATCTAGGTTCTAACATACATTGAAGGGGGTTTGCTGTGTATCTTCTTACTCTCGACTGTGCTTTCGGGACTCCTCTCTGTCATCTCCACCAGTAACTTCACAGCCAGTGTGGCTATCCAGGCGGGCACTTCCTCAAGGGGTTGTCTGTTATGACTTAATCTCTTGACTCTCAGGATAATTCCTCACTTTATTAGAAATGCTACTTTAGGGTTTCTCTTTGTATCTCTGGCTTTTCTGTCCCTTAGACTTCTACTTGCCTTTATAAATTTTCTCCCTTATAACCCAGCTTTCACCAAGTTATTGATAGAAATAAGGGAGATATTGATTTCCAGTATAATTTCTGGCATCTGATGAGAACTTTCTGATACATTAACAGCCTAATAAATCATAAAGATTTGAACACTTCTTTTATCCTTGAATTGTAATAAATAAATCCTTGGAAAAACCCCAAAGGCAATTCTCACTGAGTAGAAAGTTGCTATCTAATGTCTTCAATGATTTATAAAACTGACTAAAATAACTTTATCATATTGGGCATAGTAACCAAGGAGTCTTGGACTGGACGGTGGCTTGTTGAGTAAAGTCCTTGCCCTGCAAGAGTTAACCCCCTGTCATTTACAGAGAAAAAGCCAGGCGTCTGCATACATGGTGAGCAGCAACACATGAGACCCTGGACCTTGCTTGTCGACAAGCTAGGTGAATCATCAACATGTTCCAGGTTCAACAACAGAGCCGGCCCCTAAACAAATGTGGTGGGAACTGGTAAAGAGACACCAGACACCGACCTCTGACATCCATACACATACATGAGGACCTCTCCCACACACAAGTGAATACACACAAGCATACACACATACAGAGACAAAGAGTTTGTGATTTTAGTTGAAGAAGAAAATGTCCTCCACTTTCCTTCATCAATGTGCCTATTTTATAGTTCCCTAATTCTAAGTTCCCATTTCAGCTTAGAAAGCTCAGCGAACAAACTCTTCATTCGTGTAGAAGATAGCAACTTCAACCAATAGACAGACAACACTTTGGGTTAAAAAAAACCACTTTGGTGAAATATGACCAAATGCTTACTGCTTTACTTCAATTCTAACAATCCTACAAAGAGCTCGTGGACTCAGAATCTCCATCCTTTTATCAAATAAAAACTCAAACTGCTGCTGTACAAAACACATCCATTTAGAACATTAACAAAACACAAGAGCAGTAAGATATCCATTGCTGCCCCTAAAAAAAGACAACAGAAAGACATGAAGGAGCAAACACTCAGAGGAGAAACTAAAAATATGGGAAAGGGGTGGCAGCAGAGAAGAGCAGAGAAGTCGAAAGGAGAAACCAGCAGAGAACAGCAGACCCTTTGTGGAGGTTCATGAACGCTGTCTCAGAGACACTCTGCATCTCTGGCTTGTCACTAGATTGGCAGGGAAGCATTCTGTTTACTTTTTAAAAAGCAACAATTTGTTAAAGTCACTTATTCCTGTATTCCAGACACAGTTTTCGAACTTCTGAGACACACAGGCTAGTTTGACAAAACAATGGCAAGGTACAAACAGCCGTCCTAAACTTATCCCTGCACCATTTCGTTTCCCTCTCTGAGCATCACATCCACAGGCTTGGGGGAGGTTCTCTCTGACCTGCACTATTGTTATTTTACCAGTTTCCCGATAAGCAACATCAACTCCTACTGGCTGTCTAGATGAGCCTCGACCTATTAACCGCAGCCCGTCTGGACCCAGTACGGTTGAGGCTGGGAAAGTGGGTGATGGTTGTAAGGAAAGGGGCAGAGGGGGCAGAAAGGCGGGAAATTGAGGGGGGAGGAACAAAGAGAGAAGAAACATGATCAAAGAAAGGCAAAAGTCGTAATTGGGCTTTTGAATTAGTTTCTAATGTGTTGACATCTATCTAGCTGTTGTGTTTTTAGGAAATGCATCATCTTGTATTACATATTACATGCAAGAATCAAGTGAAGATAAGCTAGCATAATTTCTTCATCAAACCACAGAGAAGCTGATGCCATGGAGACATCTGGAAAAGTGAAGAGTAAGCATTTTGCAGAGTCTTGTTGGCCCAGCTGTGTAATTTTGTTTCCCTCCGCACCCCAGATGCAATGCGCAGACGAAACACTTAGACACACAGGGCTCGCGCAGTACCCCCCAGCTCTAGCCTTTCACTCTGCTACCCAGTAGACAGGGTCTTGCAAGGCATCTCTTTATGGGGACCGGACCCACGTCCATGGAGCAAGCACAACCAATAGAAGAGTCAGGCGGTGCTCTAGAGAGGATCTCACCACCACTCTTCTCACCCCAAACTCCTCCCTCTGCCGTTATTCTAACTTTCCCTCCGTTCACTAACAGGTATAGAGAACATTAACTCCAGGTGCAGTTGATGAGCAGGGCCATAATTTAGGGCCATAAATTCCTGCACATATAAACACGCACATGTGTGATGGAGCCTCAGAACTGCCCACAGGGCACCTGGGTGCCCTGACTCAAAGAATGTCAAGCTCTGTCTGCAGCAGTCTTGCTGTCAGCCACAAACGGGCTATCAGGACGCGTGTGAAAGTTCCTAAATCCCACTGTACTGTAAAGCACCACGAAGACTTACCCGGAGTTTCTGTAGCAATTTTGTTTGTTTATTATTTATTGAGGCTACATAAGATTTTAAACTTACCCCAATAGCAGCTAAGATTGGAGCCTGGTAAATCCACCGGTCTCCAGCACTAAGTTCCCAACACCTTAGATAACAAAAGAAAAGAAGAAAGGAATAAAGGGAAAGGGGAGGGAGGGAGGAGGGGAGGGGAAAGGGAAAAAGAAAAAAGAAAGTTTGATGAAAAAATTAGCAAAAATAAATGAATGAGAATCAACTCTAGCCCCAGTTTCTTCTTTTGGGGAAACACGTTTTTTAAATTCTTATCTTAAAGTGTCCAGACCACTGAAAACACATTGTGAGTTCTGATCTCCTTACCATGAGGAGACCATATATGAGTGTTATAATATCAGGGAGTTACTTCTATAGTGATCAGGTCAAGACCTTGTTTCTATAGCCACACACACACACACACACACACACAAACACAAACACACACACACACAGAGTTGCCTAAGTGTGGCACAATGGTAGTTTGTTTTTATCAGCATCAAAATGTGTAGACAGAAGGTTTTGTCCTACCTGGTCCCGCAGCCATTCATTCCCAAGGAAACATATAGAAGCTTATATTAGTTATAAATTGTTTGGCCTATTAGCTCAGGTTTATTATTATGAGTTAAATTCACCCATAATTCTTGTCTATGTTTAGCCACATGACTAATACCTTTTTTCAGGAAGGCATTCTCATCTTGCTTCCTCTGCATCTGACTGGTAACTGATTCTCTACCTTTCCTCTTCCCAGAATTCTCCTAGTCTGATTGCTCCACCTATACTTCCTGCCTGGCTACTGGCCAATCAGTATTTTATTAAACCAATATGAGTGACAAATCTTTACAGTGTACAAGAGCATTTGAAGAAAAAAAAAACCTATCTCATATGTTAGAGCAATTTTATTTCATAGTTTATTATTTATAGAAATACAAAAGAATTCTGCATTGAAACTATCTGGTCCTGGGCTTTTTTTTTTTTTGGAAGGGAGATTTTTGATAACATTTTATAATTCTTCGCGACTAACAGGTCTATTTAGATCGTTCATCTGGTCTTGGTTTAGCTTTGGTATATGGTACTTATCTAAAAAAAATGTCCATTTCTTTTGCATTTTCCAGTTTTGTGGCATTCAGGCTTTTGTAGTAAGATCTAATGATTCTCTGAATTTCCTCTGTGTCTGTGGTTATGTCCCCCTTTTCATTTCTGATCTTATTTATTTGCATGTTCTCTCTCTGTCGTCTAATTAGTTTGGATAGGGGTTTGTCAATCTTGTTGATTTTCTCCAAGAACCAACTTTTTGTCTCATTGATTCTTTGGACTGTTTTCTGTGTTTCTATTTTGTTGATTTCAGCCCTCAGTTTGATTGTTTCCAGTCTTCTACTCCTCCTGGGTGTGTCAGCTTCTTTTTTTTCTAGAGCTTTCAGCTGTGTTGTTAAGTCCCTAATGTATGCATTCTCCATTTTCTTTAAGTGGGCACTTAGTGCTATGAACTTTCCTTTTAGCACTGCTTTCATCGTGTCCCATAGGTTTGAGTATGTTGTCTCTTAATTTTCATTAAATTCAAGGAAGACTTTAATTTCTTTCTTAATTTCTTCCTTGACCCAGTTGACTGTTCAGTTTCCATGAGTTCGTCGGCTTTCTGGGGGTAGCATTGTTGTTGCCTTCTAACTTTAATCCATGGTGATCTGATAAGACACAGGTGGACACTGATATTTTTTTGTATCTGTGGAGGTTTCCTTTGTTTCTGAGTATGTGGTCAATTTTCGAGAAGGTTCCATGAGCTGCAGAGAAGAAGGTATATTCTTTCCTATTTGGGTGGAGTGTTCTATAGATGTCTGTTAAGTCCATTTGCTTCATTACCTCCAATAATTCTCTTAATTCTATATTAGGTTTCTGTCTGATTGACCAGTCCATTAGAGAGAGAGGTGTGTTGAAGTCTCCTACTACTAGTGTGTGTGGTTTGATGTCTGCCTTGAGTTCTAGTAATGTTTCTTTTACATAATGGGTGCTTTTATATTAGGGGCATAGATATTCAGGATTGAGACTTCATCCTGATGAATTGTTCCTGTTATGAGTATAAAGTGTCCATCTCAATCTCTTCTGATTGATTTTAGTTTGAAGTCAGTTTTGTTAGAAAGTAGTATGGCCACACCTGCTTTTTTCTTAGGACCATTTGCTTGAAACACCTTTTCCCAACCCTTTACTCTGAGTAGATGCCTATCTTTGTGGTTGAGATATGTTTCTTGCAAACAGCAGAATGTTGGATCCTGTTTTCATATCCAATCTCTTAGCCTGTGCCTTTTTATAGGTGAATTGAGACCATTAATATTAAGTGATATTAATGACCAGTGGTTGTTTACTCCAGTTATTCTTATTGTTTTTGGTAGTAGAGTTTGTGTGTCTCCTTTCTTTGAGTTGTACTGGTGAAGGGTCACTAGATGCCTGAGTTATTGTAGGCAGTGTTGGCAATGTTGGATTCCTTGGGTTGTGATTTTCCTTCTATTACTTTCTGTAGGGCTGGATTTGTGGCTACGTATTGTTTAAATTTGTTCTTATCCTGGAATGTCTTGTTTTCTCCATTGATAATGAACAATAGCTTGGCTGGCTATAGTAGTTTGGGTGTGCATCCATGTTCTCTTAGTTTCTGAAGTACCTCTATCTAGGACCTTCTGGCTTTCATGGTTTCCATAGAGAAGTCAGGTGTAAGTCTGATTGGTTTACCTTTATAAGTTACTTGCCCTTTTTCCTTTGCAGCTCTTAATATTCTTTCTTTAACCTGTATATTTTGTGTTTTGATTATTATAAGGTGAGGGGATGTTTTTTTTTTGATCCAGTCTGTTTGCTGTTCTGTATGCTTCTTGAATATTCAAAGGAATATCTTTCTTTATGTTGGGAAAGTTTTCTTCCATAATTTTGTTAAAAATATTTTCTGGGCCTTTGAGCTGTGACTCTTCTCCTTCTTCTATTCCTATTATTCTTAGGTTTGGTCTTTTTATTGTGTCCCATATTTCCTGAATGTTTTATGATGAGAATTTGTTGGCTTTGCTGTTTTCTTTGATCAGTGCATTTATTTTATCTATGGTGTCCTCAGAATCTCAGATTCTTTTTTCTATCTCTTGTATTCTATTGATTATTTATAGAAATACAACAGAAAATTGAACATAAATGGTTCTTATCATAGAAATAAAAACAGCTTTGGTGATATACTATAACTCATAAGTGTCCTCTTGACTAGTTTTTGCATTTATTTGTAAATCTTCAGTATTAAATTTTGTGAGTAAAAGTGGTTCAACCAGGTCTCATTTGAGCAAATGTAGCATCTTCCCAATCACTCATTGAATAGAGAGATAAACATTTCGACAGGTGTTCATTTTATATCTATATACAATTTGTGATTTTTATCTTTAAATTTACAGTTTATTTTTGTAGCGTTAGTAAAACATACCATGCAATTTAGCTATTTGTTACAATTAGTTCCTAACTGATAACTAAAATTTAAGTAACACATAGTCAGAGATCAGTGTGGGAGGCGGCAGGGGTGTGGTGAGATATTCTAAGTGCCCAGACTCTACAGAATGCAGGTGGTCATTACATATTTGTTTATTCATATGAATAAGTTGAATCCAAAATAAACTTAAATCAACCTCACCTAATCTAGTTTGTACTGGCAAAAGCCATACACTAAATATTACAGAGGTTTCTTTTTGAATTGCTTCTACTTGAAGTTTTAATGTAACTCTGAAAGCAACTGTTTTAAACTTATAGACATGGAGGTAAAAGGCTTCCATTTCTTTCTACTCAGACAAAATTCAGCGTTGGTTATACCAATAGAAAATGATATAAATAATTTGTGAAAATAAAAATGTTAATTTTTCAAATTCTAGATAATAATATTATCAAGAAATTTTACTTTATAAATAACTTATAGATAGTGAAATGCTATTTATTTCAACAATAAGATAAAATATTTTTCGTTCATATCTACAACTATGTGTTTTAGAGTATAGTTTTCATACACAAGTCATACATTGTCACCAAAATCCATAAAGTAGCGAAGACATAGATACTGAGACTCTGATCTTCCCTGCATTCTCTCACTTATTTTATTAAGTGCTGACAGTGCCTAAGCTTTTCTAAACAAATACAAGCATCATACTCTTTCTTATTGCTGTATTTTAGATTTTAAATTACTCTCCAGAATCCCATATGTCAATGGCCTTGTTCCAGCATCTGGCATTACTGGAAGGTGGTAGGACGTCTACAAGGTGGGGTCGAGTGGAAGGAAGTTGAACTGTTAGGAGAAAGCCTGTGAGGGAGAAATTGAGAGCCTCCACCCCCCTTTTCCTTTTGATTCCCAGATTTCATGAAGCTCCTTCTCATTGTGAGGAAACATATAAGCCCAACAAGAAGGCCTAACAGCCATGGGTTCAAACGTCTGCGAGTCAAATAGAGACTTCCTCCTACTTTTAAGTTGAATGTCTTGAGTGTTTCATCATAGTCACATAACTCTGTAAAGACTAATACTGATTATCAGCACGATATAATCTGCAATCACCTACAGAAAACCTGTGGTCTTGTCTGTGAGTTTCTCAGTGGGTGATTGATTTCTGAAGCCCCACCCTAAATATGAGTGGCACCATTCAATGGGTGACAGTTCTGAACTGAACCAAAAGAGTACAGCTAGCAGAGCATCCATTTTCATTCTTCTCTGTACCCTGGCCACAGAAACAAGGACCAGGCACCTCATGCCCTGCCTTCAGGACGTCTCACCCATGATAGACCACGCCCACAAACTGTGAACCAAAATATATCCTGCTTAAGTTCCTTTGTCTGGTACTTTTGTCACAGGAACAATAAATGGAACCAAAACACTAACATACTTATCTCATAAAAATGTAATGTATATGCTACTATGCAATTTTATTTTTCTCTTGAATATCCATATAAAATTGCATATATAGATTTCCATACTGGTACCAAAATATATCAGTCACACATATATGTTGCAAGACTGTAGCATAGAGAACAACAAAACCCCTACATCAAACTAATTCTGGTCCCTCCCAGCTGAAGTCTGCACAACTTGGAATCGTTATAGAATGGAAATCCAAGACACAGAATTGTTACACTTGCACATTGAACATTGAATTGAACATTTCCAGCACTGTGTACAAGCATCTTTCTTTCACATTATTCAATAGACAAGAAAGATAAAAGAGTGTTACTAAGTTGTACACATCATGGATCACACTAATCTCAAAAGCCTTCATCTATGACCAAGGTCTTGATGTACCAGTAACAAGGCTTTTTGATTCCATACATTTTCATTTTAGTTTTTATCATTTAATAATATTCTCACAAGCTTTTTTTCTCAGCCTCACTGACATTTTAGCATCAAGTCTCCGAACACATGGGATTCAATCATGCAATTCCAACTCTACAAAATCATTGTATTTGGAAGTAGGTCAAAATCGGCTATCTCTAAATGCATCAAAAACTTGACTTCGAAGGGTTAGATTGTCAAAGTTTCAAATTTTCTCTTTTGACGAGAGGCAAAGTGAGATTTCAAACATTTTCAAGAAAATGTTATAACTCCATATTTTAAATTAATTTTTCAGTGGTCGACATCATACACAGCTGAAGAAGTAACTCTGTTCAGATGCCTTAAAATAGATTTTAACACTCTAAGAAATGAAGTTCTGAACGTTGTAGTTTCAGGCTCAAATGTTTAACAAGAAGAAAAAAAATATATATATATATATGTATATATATATACTGTTTATATATATATACTGTTATATATCAACATTGCCATAGTGCGTAACTCAGTTCCTACTTCCCCCTCCCTACTTCTACCCCCCTCGCCACCATATTCAGTAAAAAGAGGAGGCCAAAGGGACTGGGCCCTGGAGAGTACGCAAATATTAAAATGTTTGAGTGCATCTTTTTTCTGTGTTTTCTACTGCACAACCCAATGGTGAAGCTAAAAAACAACAAAGGAGTTACAGGTCTCCCATTCACTGTCATCCTTTATCTCTTCTAAATAAAGCAAGAACAAAGTCGGTTTGTTTCTGTTGCTGTGATCAAAACCCCCCTACAAGAAGCAATTACAGAGGTAGTGGTTTATTTGGCTTACATTTCTAGGGAGAGGAAACCAAGTCAGGAGCTCAGTCAGCTAGTCACATCCCATCCATAATCAGAAAGCAAAAACAAACCTAAATAATAGAATTTTAAGACTAGAAGAGACGTCTTTTGTATTTCCAATAGTGTTTCAGATACCTTTTGAAAATCTGTCTGGTATGCATATTTCTAAATAGCCAAGATGCAGAAAAAAATCAAGAAGCTTTTAAAGGATCAGTTTAGGGCTGAGGGTGTGTTTTAGTGCTAGACTGCATGCCTAGAAAGTACAAGGCTGTGGGTTCGAGCCCTGGCATCACACACACAAACATGAAAAAGCAAACTCAGAAGTTGACTTGGAATGTTAAAAATGATGGATATAGACATGTTTTGGTCATCAAAGGTTTTTAGTTTGTTTACATAAATCACAAAGTTCAGCATCTGAATCTACTCTGCGAGCCTTTCTGTTCTCTGACCTAGGAGCTAGACAGCCACTGGGCAATGCATTAGAGTCTACCATTGCACACAGGGGATTTCATACGACTTCCCCAAAGGACGACAGCATCAGGAACAGAAACCAAGTAAAAGCCTGAGTCCACAGAAATCCCCACCTCCACCCCGGTTTGGTTTCCACTAACCTGGTGTCTGCCAGAGTGGCCCGGACCACCGCCCAAGCAACAACAAACACCGCTGGAAATCCTGTAACAAGAGAAACATTTGGAACCCATATTTACTTTCAGATCGAAGATTTTTTTCTCATGTGCCTATAATATTAGCAGATGAGAAGAAAAACAGGCACACAAAAAATACTGTTGTGATTGAGAAAAGGCACGTAACACCATCTCATAAGTTTGAGGAGTGAGTGATAAAATAAAGGGCCAACTGTCCCTGGAAATCTAAAGACAATGATGTTTGGTCAAGTTTTCACAGCAGGGATGGAGGGAAAAAAAAGCACATTTGGGGGAGATTGAAGTTCCCAAAGCCGTAATCATGCAGAGGGTGGTACACACAACACGTGCTTCCAAGGAGCTAGGCAAGGATAGAGAGAAGTTGGGAGAAGCTGTGGGCTTAGAAACATTTCACTGTTTGCATTCTAAAAAATAGACCTCAAAGAGAAGCTGCCAGAAGGTTTTAAAGTCAGGAAGGCTCTGGCTTTGTCCTTTTGGCTTCTAATCCTGACTCCAAACATTCCCACTATACTTGTGGGAATGAATTGACCAATCAGAATACAGGTATTACAGAGAGCATCCTGTATCCTTGGCTCAGTTTTCTGCTTCCTCCCTCAGCACTGCTCTTTCTTATATAACAAACTCTTTGCCACACTACCCAGAGGCTGATGCTCTCAGACCTCTAGAACTATTTGCTTGCTTCCATTTATTCTTTGTAAATTATCTAACTTCAGCTACTTTGTTATAGCAACCTAAAATGAACTAAGACAGGGATGTTAACAAATATTTCTATATTTAATTTACCATCAAATGAACAATTAAAATCTATTTTCTAGACTGAAGTCACATATATATGTGGAATACGTTATATACAGGTAATGAAGTATTTATACTTGCTGTTAATTTTCAAAAAATACATAATGTGAATTTTTTCTACCTTGAAGGGATGACAACAGGTCCATAGCCAGATTGAATGACCAGGAAAAGAACGTTATATAATAACAAACAGACATTGGCAGTTTTGACAGTTGAAGGTGAAGTATATAAAAGTTAAATATAATAGTAAAACCAAAAGGCGAAACCTTTTAAATACAAAATTAAATTACAGAAAGATATGTAGATGAGAGAATGAACGGAAGAGTAGAGTATCATCTGTGGGAGAACCGAGGCAAACAGAAAAACGTCAGGTGTGCTGGGTTGAAGACAAAGGCTCACTACTTTATTCCTCTCTACATCACTTTTTATTGTGGGCTATGTGTGTGTGAAAGTGTGTGTCATGTGCATGTGGACTAGAGGCATTGGACCCCTGTGAACTGAAGCCACAGCCTGTGGTGAGCCACCTGAAGTGGGTGCTAGGAATTTAACTAAGGTCCTCCGGAAGAATAATCTGTGCTCTTAACTGTTAAGCTGTCCCCTCTCTACAAACTGTGGTTGAATCTTATAAAAGCGGTCACTTTAATATTTGCCTTTAATCTAGAAATGGTCTGATATACGTTGGTTCCTCTTCAGATTCTAACTTTCCTTTCCTTTCAATGTATTAATTAAAATTACTTAATAATTTAATTATTACTATAATTAAATTATATTATTAAATTATTGTTTATATTATATCATATTAATAATTAAATTGTTGATACTATTAAAATAAATTATTAATACAATTAGATTTAATTATTAATATAATTAAAATAATTTAATTATTTTAAAAATCAGTGTAAATAGTGTATCATTACAACATCAGTAGCAGAGTTCTGAGTACTTGCCTAGCTGCAGAGAGTTTAAAGCCATAATAGGCGCAAATAAGTGATCAAAGAAAGCAGCCAAGTTCCCTTCTACAAGAAAGTCGATAAAACATCATTGAGAGAAAATATGCGATTGGATTCTCTGTGAATTTTTGTCACAAAGCATCGTGCAAAGCAGATGTCATGTCTGTAAGCATTGGAAGAATGGATTTGTAAAAATAAAATCAGCCTCTCAGTTGCGATACAAGAACAGCAATCTATTAATCAACCAGATGTAGATATGTACTTTTTTAAGGTTTTACTTTAGGATCCAGGAGTTTGTCTTAAAAAGCTACTACTATTCTTCTCATTAAATATGCCCTAAAACAGCATTCCTCAACCTGTGGGTTGTGATCCCTTTGGTGGGTCAAAAAAAAATTTTACAGGGTGACATATCAGTTAACATACATATCAGATATTTACATTGTGACTCATAACAGCAGTAAAATTACAGTTATGAAGCAGTAACAAAATAATTTTATGGTTGGGGGTCACCACAACATGAGGAACTCTATTAAAGGGTCACAGCAGAAGGAAGGTTGAGAACCACTGCCCTAGGTTATCCTTTAAAGACTGGAGTTGCAAAGAGAGAGTCAGAAGATAGAGTTTGCTGTCATGTAGGATTGTGCTAAGGAAATCTACCTAACACTGGGTAAAGGATGCTCCGTATCCTTGTCTGTGGAGCTCCTATGTGCTTTAGTGTGCTCTCCACCTCCCTGAAAAAACAGAGATCTCAAAGGACCGGGCGTATTTACCACTGCATCATCCCAGTGACAGAAATTATTGTGAGCAAATTTAACAAAAGTTGTAAGAGGAAGTTAGAATCCTACGCTTGCATGAAAATATACTAGAAACCAGTCACTTTTATCCTTTTTTTTCCAGTTATTGGAAGATCTGAAATCAAGTCTCCCAGGTTTCACTGCGATCAACTCCCGCCTTTAATTGGGCAAAGCCAAACTGCATTGAATGGCAAGAACCCAAACAAAGAGCTGGTAAGGAGGCCTAAACCTGTTCGTTATCAAGCCATAAGAAATTAGAGAAAAATTAATTCATAGCGCACACAATCGATGTAGAAACTCATAAAAGAAAAGAAGCAAGCTGGCTTCATGGACAAAGCTTTACCCATAAACACCATCTCAAAATTACGGCAGCACTAGCCAGCTGGTGTTTTGTCATCCTAAGGCCTCGGTGAGATAACCAGAAGTTCCCTTTTCCTTATTCACGTTTTCAGACACTGCGATAATTTTAAGGCAAAATGTGCAAAAGAAAATGTGCCTGCTTCATTGGGAGAGGAAAACAGGTCTTCCAATTTAGTTCTGAGCACTCATAATTCAAATGTTAAAGCAGCAACTTAGGTCAGTCTGTAAGTGTTCAACCACTTCAGGCTTTCCTTTCCCTGAAATTTTAACAAGTACATGGCATCCTTTTCTTTATCTCCTGACTGATCCAGCAATTGCCGGGTACTAGTAAGTAATCTGAGAAATGTGAGCTAAAGATCAAGATTTTAAATTTACTCTACTGAAAATAACATGAATAATCACCTTCCCAGAATGGTAAGGCTTCATAATTAGTTCATAACTTTATGTGTTAAGTGCAGTCGAACGGTACTATAGATGCTTTTCTGACATTCTCATTATTTGACCTATAAACACAATTCAGAGACACAGTGTTGTATCTCATAAATTCAAACTTCAAAACTGTTAGGAAGAAATCACTGACAGGGCAGACACAGCACAAGGCAGGGGCCAGGAAGGTTTGAACAAGTACAGTTAGTAATGTGTTCTTTCTAGTTTCTTCCACAGAGTGCTGGTGGGAATTTGGCCTACAAACACTAACTGCAGTTTAAGTTTCAGAAGTTTGTCAAACGTATTTCATTAACAGAACAATTAAACAAAACGAAGGTAATAGAGTAAAATGGGCAGGATCAGTTTAGGGAACTAGCTGAAGGAACGCTGGTGACGAACAAGACAAAACATACTCAGTTCCATAACCAAAGGAAAGGTAACGCAAGTACTTACCCCAGCCTATCAAGATAAAGCCCCACAGGTATTTGGTGTCCGAAAAGAAAGACACAAAGATTAAGTTATGTAGGTAGAGCCCTTCCACCAGGATCCAATAATAGTTTGTAGCCAAGAAGTAAACAAACATCACAACGGCGATCTTACACCCGACCTGTTACAAACGGATCAGAATTGCATTGAATTAGGACATTTTATTTTGCTTAACACCACCCTGAGACCACTAAAAAAATAATTCTTTGTTTTACCTTCTGATAATCAAAACTGTCTTAATTCAATGACAATGCTAAGAATGTTGAAGAGACCGGAATCTAGTTGTCTTAACAGGTCTCTACAAGCTTCATACTTGATTCTGTTTTTAAAATAAAAGTATCTTTTTTCTTCTAGTAGTTATCAAATTTCATAATTCTTTCTTTTTGTAAAAATAATGTATGATCATCAGGAAAAACAAGAAGGATAAAAAAATAAAGAAAAATATTATTATTAGTCATATTTCTGTGACAAATTTGTTTCATTTCAGGTTTTTCATGTGACTACAGCAAAATAAATCACTAAAAGGAGTAAACATTTCGCATCTGAAGAATGACAGAAGGACTCGTGGCTCTGCTGATCTGAGCTGGGCTCAGCTCACCCTCCCCAGACGCCCTCATAGTCTCTGCTTCATCCGGTTCTCTGACATTTACTCCACAATACCAGGGAAACAAATCAGAGGCCAGGCCAGGATCACACAACAGAACGACAGAGTCAAAGGGAATCAGAGAGACAGACGGCCGTTCACTGAGACTGGGGAAAAAAATCAGGCTACTCTAATTAAGTGCTAGGTGCCAACCTAAGTTGATCATCTCCCATGATCAAATTTACTGAACTACTTACTATGTGACTCTAAACTCTAAGACTGGTGCGTTTAAGAGAAAAGTCACATGCCTTGGGATTTTATGTTGGGACAAGACTTCTAGGGTACAAAGGGAACTGAATATGGTATCCTTTTATGTTCCAAGCATCTGTTTTGGTTGATGATATTTTACTTTTAAAACTGTCTGTGACAACCACTGTGATCCATACATCAAATTCCATTTGCGATCATGCGTTTTGCAGAATTTTCTTGAAGAATGAGTTTGAATGAGTAACTAGATATGAGAGAAAAGTTTTATTTATAGACAGATAGGTAGGAAGGTAGGTAGACAGATGATAGATAGATAATAGATAGATGATAGATAGATGATAGATAGATAGATAGATAGATAGATAGATAGATAGATAGATAGATAGATAGATGATAGATAGATGATAGATAGATAGATAGATAGATAGATAGATAGATAGATAGATAGATAGATAGATGATGGATGGATGATGGATGGATGAATGGATCCCAGTACAAATTAATAAATGTTTAGTGGAATATGAAATAGAACATATTTATAAAAATCCTATAGTGAGAGAAAATGAGAGCACTTACATACTGAGATTTGTCCACAGCAGGTCCTCTGATGAAGTTCTGAAGGTCACCCTGCATCACCAAAGACTGCAGCGCCTCTATTCCTAGGTGAGCCTGGGCCACTCTGTCCTTGACAAAGATGCTCACAGCTCTCAGCATGAAGGACACAAACAAGTGCAGGTGGATATAGTTCCTAGTGCAGTGCAATCGTCTATGCAAAAAAATATTCATTATTCAGATTGGATAAAATTAGAACAGAGAAAGAAAATATGCCCACCAAACCCAAACACTTCCCCCCTAAAGGAAACCATGGAAAACTCAAAAGTGAAAAGTTATTATTAGGTTTCTTACAGAAACAACTTTTGTCTACAATTAAAATGTAACTTGATGAGTAATCATTTCAAATATATTCTACCATCGTTGGGATCCAATTTTTGCTGTTAACTATTGTGCTATGTTATACTACAGTGCCAATACAATGTTATCTCTCTCTCTCTCTCTTCTCTTCTCTTCTCTTCTCTTCTCTTCTCTTCTCTTCTCTTCTCTTCTCTTCTCTTCTCTTCTCTTCTCTTAATTTGTATCCCATCAGTAAGAGTCTGCTACTTATTTGCTAAATGAACTGAGAGTCAGAAAATACTGAGTTCTCACGTAACAAGATTTTTTTTTTTTTTT
>NC_022030.1:43187587-43200629 GCF_000317375.1 Microtus ochrogaster
TGTAGACCAGGCTGGTCTCGAACTCACAGAGATCCGCCTGCCTCTGCCTCCCGAGTGCTGGGATTAAAGGCGTGTGCCACCACCACCCGGCAACAAGATTTTTTGACTCAAACGTGGATTCGATTAGTCCTACCCTGTCTGATCTTTCTTACATCCTATATTTAGGTATCACTTGAGGTCTCAGTAGGAGACTTTCCTTCTCCATTTTCTATCCTACAAAACCACTACACACTGGTTGGCATTGTGTAAATCACTGTGTACTACCTTGGGGCACTTATAGCCCATCTACCACTTCTTCCATCAACTCCTTGAACTCACAACCATGTGTATGGTAATACAACATGCTGTTCTCTGCTGTAGTTCAATTTTGTTGGTCACAATTTTGTGTCAACTTAAATTATATAGAATTTTATTGGTCACAAATGTAGTACTGTTTTATGTGTTGATATAAAATAATTTAGAACATACTTTTGTCCAATAGTACCAAAATAATTTTGGGAAAATGAGATACTCCACTGTGAATGAAAATTTTTGTTAAATTGTGTACAATAGCAACCACTCTGCAAACAAATATACTGAGCTAGAAATTTATTAGCCTTAAGACTTCATACACTTGATGCCTTCAGATTTCAGAAAACATAAAAATGAATTGTCAGAGACAATTAACAATGTTTCATTAATAATTTCATTAATATTATTATTAATATGTAATTAATAATAATATGTTAGCCAAAGAGAGGAATTGGAATGGGATGTAGCTCAGTTGGTTGAGTGTCTGCCTAGCATTCATGACACTAAAGTCAATCCCTATGACCATATAAATCATCTAAAATATTTAGACTGCAATCCCAGTGCTGTATAAGTGGAGGCAAGAGGATCAAGATCAGATAGATCATTATTCGTGTGGTGATTAGAAAGAAAATGGCCCCCAATGGAAGCAGTACTATTAGGACGCCGTGGTCTTGTTGGATGAAATGTGTCACTGTGGGGGGCGGGGTGGGCTTTGGGATGCCTTTGGCTCATGCTTCCCTCAGTGTGACTTTCAGTTGACTTCCTATTGCCTGGAAAATGTCGCTCTCTCAGCTCCAACACCACATCTGCCTACTCCCTGTTGTCATGATAACAGACAGAACCTCTGAAAGCATAAGCAAGTCATCCCAATTAAATGTTTCCTTTATAAAAGCTATTGTGGTCATGGTGTCTCTTCACAGCCATAAAAAAAAAAAAACCCAGTTAAGACAATTAGCCACACAGTGAATCTGAGGCCACTCAGACCCTATCTCAAAAAAAAATTAAATTTCAATAAAAAAAGGATAGAGAACACAGATTGTAAGTATTAGATGTCTTTTACATGAAGACATTAGAACATTTCTTCTAGGAGAAAACTAACTGGGAACTACTCACCTGAAGTAGCCAATGATTAGAATGGCCACAGCCAAGGAGCCAAAAGAGATAGAGTAGCCAACAGTATACAGGACATAGAGGCTTTCAAAGAACTCTTGCTGTAGAGGAAAAGAGAGTCAACATATGCAAAAGAAAATGATTCAAAACAATTACATTATTTCTGGAATATTGTGTCTGGTTCTCTCTAGCTTTTATGGGCTGTAATTTTCATGCTATAAAATAGACAAGTCTAAAACAAGCTGCTTGACAGGTTTTGACACACCAAGTTCATTTGTGCCCCTTGCTAGTAAAAACCACCCACTGTCCACCTACACACAACTACTATCCTGATGTTAGTCACCACAAATTAGCTTTCTCTGTTCACACGCTTCATATTCTTCCAGACTGTTCTTAGACTTAGAAATTAGAAAATGTGTGCTCTTTTGAGACAGCTTTTATAATCTTCTATAGTGTTACATGTATTTACACTTTATTTCCTGATAAGTTTCTTCATTTAAAATAATAGAATCACAGAATATAGAAAATTGAATAAGCAGTGTTATTCCAGGTATCCTCTATGTATAGAGGTTACATGTAACATAATTATACTAAGATATGCAAAACAAGAATCTACATTTTTGCAGTGTACTGACCAATATATCTGAGTAATTGTATCACACATGAAAATTTTCATGACTACCATTGAAATCAAGACACAGAAGCCATCCAGCAGTGCAAAGATTTACTACATTGTTCATATGTGGCCATGTCTACCCCCTTCTTCCCCAGCATCCAAACACCTGGCAACTTTGAATCTGCTTTCTACCACACAATTTTCTTTTCATGGTCATATGCAAACCAACTGAGACATTAAAAGATTTACTGAAGAGTCCTTGAGATCCATCCAAGTTGTCATATCTATCACTAATTTGATTTTTTTCTTAGTTGCTGAGTAGTATCCATGGTGTGTTCATATCATATTTACATTATTATATTTGAGTGAGTTCTTTATCAATAGTATATAGTTGGATCATATTTTAACAGATTCAATCAGTTTATTTGTGTATTTTGAGTATATTTTATACAATATCTTTTCTGTTGTTATTTTTTATCTAAAAATTCTTTCTAAATTATATGTTGTTTGAACAACTGTAATGTTCTACTTTATTATTTTGTATATTATATTCAGTGTTTGTTTTAGGTATGACATTACCCCCACTGAGTGTAGAAGCTGTACTCCTACATTGAATAACTTCAAATTTTCAATGATCTCATATTCTGAGATCAACATTATAACTTTCTAGGTTCACATTTGGCATTTTACATAATATATGGTACTTTAGACTTTTATTTATTCAGTTTGAACGTTGCTCAGTCATGTAATTTTCAACTGTTTATGAATTGTTTATGTACATACTATTTTAATTTTAATTAATCATTTTATGGTAGGAGACCATATTTAGAATTTCAGTCAAGGCACTTATGGAGAGATTATTTAGACTGGTGTAAATTCTATCTTGATGAAACTTTGTGTGTGCTCTAAAAAAATGTGACTTTTGAATTATTGAGTATTCTATAAAAGTTGATTTGATCAAGTGTTTGAAAGATAGCTTATCTGTTGCTTAAGAATGGTATATTTAAAATTCAGCTTGGTGGGATGTGGGTATTTCTCATATTAACTCTGACAGTTTTTGTTTCCTAGCAACTCTGAGGATGCTCTGTAGCTTGACAGTCAAATAATGCTACAAGGAACATGAGTAAGTAAAAGTCTTTCCAATATTCGGATTGTATTTTTTTCGAATATGAACCCAGTAGTGGGACTTCTGGATAACATAACATTCGATTTTTAACCATTTTAAAGAACCACAATACTTGTTTCCACAATGGCTGTATTGATTTGCACTCCCACCAATGAATGATATAAAAGGGTCCCCTTCCTTCTTTCCTTCCTTCCTTCCTTCCTTCCTTCCTTTCTTCCTTCCTTTCTTTCTTCTTCCTTTCTTATTCATTCATTCATTTATTTATTTATTGGTTTTTTTGAGGCAGGGTTTCCCTGTAACATTGGAGCCTATCCTGGAACTAGCTCTTGTAGACCAGGTTGGCCTCAAACTCACAGAAATTTGCCTGCCTCTGCCTCCCGAGTGCTGGGATTAAAAGCGTGTTCCACCACCATCTGACTTTGGGTCCCCTCTCCTAAGCTCTTGATATTTTTCTTTTTGTCATTTTGGTAATAATTGTTTGAATAGATGCAGGATATCTATTGTTGTAGTTTTAATTTATGTTTTCTAATGATAAATCATTTACATTTTTCTGATTAGTAATGTTAACTATGTTTTCATGTCTGTTGGCTGTTGTTTGTTATCCTTTGAGAAATGTCTATTTACATCCTTAGCCTGTGAAATAATTGCTTTATTTCTTTATATGGAGTTGTCCTTTTCTGTATGTATCTTGATATATCCTCACAACATAGGCCAGGCTGGCTTTGAACTCACAATCCTTACCTGCCATATGATAGAACTAGAGGTCTGCTGTACCATGTCTGTATGGATACATTCCCTTATGGCTCTCGTGTAGGCACTCCTGCTCTGTGGGTTGTCTCTGTTCTGCAGATTATTTCCCTGGTTGGATGGATCCCTTTTGTATCTATTGCTGTTGTCTATGGTTTTGGAGACCACATCCAAAACCCAGATGAATTTGGTGAAGTCCCCCCCCCATATGCTCTTCTATTAGTTTTACAATTCTGGAAATTACAGTGATATCATTAGACTTTACTTTTGTACATGAAATAACAGTCCTTGAACTCTTCAGCATAGTGATAGGCAGCATCCCAACATCATTTATTGAAAAGGCGGTCTTTTCCCCAGTGTGTGTTTTCAGGTTCCTTTCTCAAACTTGGCCATGAATACGTGGATTCACTTCTAACTTCTCTATTCATTCCATAGGTCTGTTTTTATGCCACGCCATGGTTACTAAGTTTTGTGACACATTTTAAAGTTGAAGAATGAATATTCTAGGTTTGTCATCACTCAAAATATTTAAGACTATCTGTGTCCTTTTGTGAGGCTACACAACTTTTAGAATAGTTTCATCTAGTTCTATAAAAAGACAAATCTTATTTAGGCAGCCATGTTTTCCTCAGGTAACAAAGCTACAACACGACTCCTACAGCTGAAGCTTAAGAAACATGGTAGACAGGGCAGAAAGATTTTATAAACCAGGAGACCAGGAAATCTACTGTGAGATCGAACCTCCCAGTTATAACAAGGAAACTACACTCATGAAAGCCCTTAGAGACGTTTAACATAAATTAATAGTTGTATTCTAATTTGCATATATCTATTAGATAAGAGAGAGCTTACATGAAACTTTCTATAAATGCTACTCTGACATATCAAGTTCTAATGGGGTTAGCTCATCCACATGTGCACAGATGTCAGAGGTCAGTGTTGGGGGTCTTCTTGCATTCTCCATGTTTCCAAGCAATTAACTTTAATTATTCTTTTGTTAATTAAGTTTGTTCTTTGGAAATTTCATGTGTGCAAATTTTTGAGACAATCTCTCACTGAACCTAGAGTTCACCATTTTGGCTACAATGGTTTGACCAGCAAGCACAAAGAATCTGCTTGTCTCCAACACACTGCCCTTGAGTTACAGACACATCCTGCTGTTTTCCATGGGTGCTAGAGATCTGTAGTATATCTTCATGAACTAAGCAGTTTATCCACTGAGCCTTCTCCCTAGAACAATCCTTTGCGTTTTTTATACTGAGAAAATAAAATTACTTAATACTCACAAGATTCTTTACCTCTTAGTAACCTTCCAAATAATTTTCATATGAAATACTAGATAGATGATAGATAGACCATTATATTATAATAGATATTATTATTATTAGATAATAATAGATATACTAATATATGTAATATTATATAATGTTTTATATATGCATAAGAGCCAGAGTTTGGATTCCCAGAAGCCCACATAAATGTCAGTGGATATAGGAGCCATCTGTAATTCCAGCCTCAGAAGTCAGGAGATTCCCAGAGAAAACTGACTAGTGTGATTCACCATATGGACGAGCTCTAGGTTTGACTGAGAGACCCAACCTCAATGAACAAAGTGGATGAGTGTCTGGGGATGCAACTCAACACCAACCTCAGGACTTAAACTCCTGGGTTTATTAGCCATCCTTGATGATTATACTTCTTAAAATATACTGTAATCAGGACGAATGGTTGAAAATTAAAGTTCTGTGTAAATAAAGCCATGTTGATGAATGGCCCCATAAACACTGTGAAAGATGGGCGTTTGTCAGGTTTTTATACACAAAGAAAGATCAACACCAAGCACACAACTTGGCAGTGAGTGTTAACTTCCTTATTTTTCATACCCACATTTTAATGGCATTTTAAAATCACATTTAGTTATCAGTGAGTGCTTTTTTTCTGTCAAAGACTGAAATGATTTTGCAGCATCTCATAGTAATCACCTCAGTGTTCAATGAGTTGCCTTGTAAAGTGCATAGCAATCTCACATTGTCTGTTTAGAGTTTCAACCTGGAGGTACAAAACTAAAGGTTGAAAAATATCAAAGAGCACACTGAGGTGGTGAAACTTAGTCACAAAAAAAGAAGGAAGGAAGCTCTATTTTCACAGAATAGACTAAGAAAACTTCATCTCAAACACTTCCCATGTCAGGGTTTCTATTGCTCTGAGGAGACATCATGACCACGGCCACTCTTTTAAAGGAAAACATTTAACTGAGGTGGCTTGCTTACAGCTCAGAGGGTTAGTCCATTATCATCATGTCAGGAAGCAAGGCAGCAGGCAAGCAGACACAGTGCTGGAGCTGAGAGTCCTTACATCTTGATTCAAAAGCAACAGGAAGTGAACTGTCCCAGTGGGTGTGGTTTGAGCATGTGTGAGACCTCAAAGCCCGCCTTCACAGTGACGCACTTCCTCCAACAAAGCCACACCTCCTAATACTGCCACTACTCTCTTTGGGGGCCATTTGCTTTCAAAACACCACCTTTCCTCCTACAGTCCACCCTCCAGACAGAGCCACCATTGTATGGCCTGTTCTATGGTCTTCGTAACAGCTCTGGTACACCAACTTGCTACACTCATTTCTAGCTGCATGATCATGTGTCACCACACACTTTTGCTCAACAGGGCTGTGTGACTGGAATTTTACTCTGAGTTTTAAGCCACTGGATATAACTTTCTCACAATTACACATGGTTACAGCACCACACCACTCTAATAGGTAACTGGGACCCCAGAGTTTAGGCCTCAACCCTGCCATCAGCAAACCATCTCCTGGGTCCACACTCTTTCCCTGGTTCACAGCTGACTCATAAAGACCTATACACCGAACCTTGCTCAATATAATGCTATCGCTCCGATTCGTCACTTAAAATGAAATCATCAAATGTCATCTTCTGAGATAGAACACACTAAATATGCCATTCACTAAGATGAAAACATCCTTCAGAAACATAGTGGGATGAGATTTGGCATTCAAAAGTAATTAAGAATGAATCATGAATCATGTTGCTCACTACCTATTTGTACATATAATATATATATATTTGTATATAATATAGAATAATATAACAATGTAATAAAATAAATTGTGTGTGTGTGTGTGTGTGTGTGTGTGTGTGTGTGTGTGTGTGTGTGCCAGACAACTCTAGTGTAAGGAAAACAGGAGAAAAGAGAAAAGTTCAGCCGCATCTGATCGTGTCATTGAATAAAAAGGATTTTGTATATAATGGCTGACAAGCAAAAATTGTGCAAAAACATTTTCTTCATTCCCTCGGGGATTCAAAAACATAGAAATGTCATTACCTTTCCTATGCTGGTATCTGGCTGCAGAAAGCAGTCTGAATAATTAGCCCATGTTTTATTTGAGCTATGAATGAAATCCCACGTTCCGTTGGGGGTACAGTGCCGGAAAGCAACTCCTGGAAAGATATGAAAGACGCTGAGATCACAGTTCCCCACAAGTCTGTTATTAAACATCAAAGAAGAGAACAAATGCCTGGTTGCAATCAATCATCTCAAAAAAGTTCAATACCTTTATGATTGAAGTCATAAATATAAGGAGGGCATGGCACAGCTGATATTTTCCCCACTGTTCCTCTAGGCCAACAAATAAGTCCATCCCATTCTGGGAAGCAATTGCCTTCTGATAAGAAACGAAAATAAAGAAAGACAAGAAAACAATATTGAACTAATGCTTTCAACACAGAAAACTTCAGCTCAGCCCCTGCCTGGGATAAAATGTAAAACAAACTGCTAAGTTTGGAAACTAAACCGGAAGAGATGAGAGGCAAATGCCCCCAATTGTCTCATCATGGGCATATTAGCAGGAATCTGATCTGTTAAATTAAAGTATCTAAACCATACCAGTATATTCGCTGTAAAAGTAAGAACAGTTAAAGTATAAGAAGCCTTGGTAGCATATTTCTGCCAACTGTCCTACCTAGTAGTAGCTACAAAATTTACCTTAGATTTTAAAAAACTGCTGTTGAAGAACATGATACACAAAAGTGATTCAAGACTTGGGTTCTTTTTACTAATAACTATGAATCTCATGCTCACCTCAGACACAGCTGTCATAGCTCTACATTTGTCTCTTTTTATTTTTATTTTTTAATAATTTATTTATTTTTATTTCATGTGGATTGGTATTTTGCCTGCATGGATGTCTCTGCCAGGGTGTCAGATCCCCTGGAACTAGAGTTACAGACAGTTACAAACTGCTATGTGCGAATTGAACCCAGGTCCATTGGAAGAGCAGTCAGTGCTCTTAACCACTGAGCCATCTCACTAACCCCTCCACACTTTTCAAGACAAATGCAGTTTCTTCATTATTACAACTTCCAAGTTCATCACAGCTCTATCTAGAGTTACTAGATGAGTTTTGAGCAGGTCATTCTTACTGCGTATTCCCTCCATTTTTTCCTCTTCCTCTTCCTCTTTCTCTCCTCACGGCCCAGCCTCTCTCCAGGACAGTTTCCTACAGCTCTCCCCACCACTATACTCGTCCTGCTCCTGGTTAGCTGTGGAGAGCAATGCAACGTTCTGATAAACAGGAAGCCTAGCTAGAATAGGATGTGTTCAAGTCCTTCTCAGACTTGTGAAGTTCCCACAACATGTTGTGTGTTCCCTGCACTGTGTGTCTCACTGTAGGAAACTTTCTGGGGGTTTGACCATCTGGGAAATGGTAGATCTGCAGGACAGCGTCCAAACATCCCAGAACATTACCAAGTCTAGGCCACAAGCCACAAGCGCATGATGAACGCTTATTTTCTCTTGTCCTTGCTAACCTGTTCAGCAAGTAAAGCTACTTCCTGTTACCAGCTGTGTGTTTGGGTGTTTTCTCACCCAATGCAAACACAAATGGAACACTCACACTTATTCTTACCACACCAGCTCCCAAATCCCCCACAGCCCCCTGCCCCAGCTCACTCTGAGCCACAGTCTACTTCCTGGCCGGGTCTGAAGACCCTCAGGATCTGTCACTGGCTTGTCCAGGTACAGCTCAGCTGGCTCTTTTTGGGTTTCAGTGTCATTTCCTCTGACCACCTCAGTGCTCACTCCCTGGCATCCTCCAGACTTTTTCTCAAATGTCAACTTCTGAGTGAACATTCTCAATCTAAAACTGCATCCCAGTTCACCCCTCCCACTTCCCCTACTGTCATTCTCCATAGGCCTCGTCACCTCCCAGTAATATGTGGAGGGTTTTTCCTATTGTTTTCTTAGTCGCAGGACTGAGGAAACCCAAGTGGAGCTCTTTGGTCTGTTTTGTCTTGTGCATTAGCCATGCCTCAGGCACAGCCTCCTGCTACTTAGTAGAGTTTAGCAAATGCTCACTATCAGTGCTGAGCTCATCGGGGCTCCTTTGCTTTGGTCATATACTGAACTGCCAAGAAGAAAGCCTGTCAGCCACATCACACCCCCTCTTCCCCAGTAAAGACACTTGTCGTGAGTGCTGCATTCATTTTCTGTGACAAATTTCACAGTTTTAAACGAGGTCAGAACTCTGACTCAGTAAGGCATTTGCTTATGAACTCAAAGACCATAACCAAGAGCTGACAGGGCTATGCTCCCTTCTGAAGACTCTGAAGGTACACATGTATTTCCCTGTTCATTTCAGGAGTTGGCAGAGTTCAAGTCCTCCACTGTCGAACTGGTTTCTTTCTGGCTGTTAGCAGTGCACTTGTCCAACTTGTGAAGACAGCTCGCATAACTGTCCCCTTCCTCCATCTTCACAGTCAGCAGTGCAGACTGTATCCTTCTTGCATGTTGAGCCCCTCTGGCTAGTCTTTGCTCACAACTCAATTCATTCTGCCACCTTCCTCTTCCATTTTTAAGACCTAAATGATTATATTGTATAAACCCAAATAACCCAGAACAACTTCCATATTTGAATATAAAGAAGCTTAAGTCATCTACAACTACAACTTTGGGCCCTTTTGACTATGTAGCATAGCATTCACGAACATAACAATATGTGCAAGCCTTTGATATCCTTAAGGGCTCATTTTTCTGCTATCACAAGGACTAGCTAACACTCATCACATCAAATTGTTTGGTTTGAAAGTCAGTTCACTAAAACCTCATACAAATACTGATAATAATTTAGCCTCAACCTGGAATTAACTTCTCCGTGTCACCTTGTCACATAGAAACAAACATTTGAAGTTTTGTGTCTTGCTGAAGAAAGTAAGAAAAGAAAAGCGTCTTCATTCACCTACACCTTCCTCACAGAAGACGGTGTTTTCCTGGAAACAATCTCCCTTCCCTCACACGGTTTCAGCCTGACTTCACACACCACAGGCAACCCAGGAATGCATCCCACTGCCTCTTGCTTCTGATGGACCATTGTATCTGCCTCTCTTCCTGAAGCACCTACTTTTGCTGCTGATGTTGCCATTGCTGGATGCGATGGTGGTCCTTTGCTTTTCTCATTGTTCCCCGTGATTAGTGAGTCAATCTCACTTATCAGATTCTTTTACAGTGCATTAGAATTCCATATAACTTCCTACCCATTTACTTTCTTGTTAATAAGTCATGTTGTCTTCTCATATCTGGACTATTGCTAAGGTCTGGGTCTTAAACACCCCACTAAGTCCCATGGGTTAAAAGTTTAGCCTCACCTTGTGCTATAGGGAGGTGGAAGGAACTTTAATGTGTGAGTCCCCCCGTGGCGCATCATCTGGTGATTGGGAGTGGTCCCTGGAAGGGATGGTAGGACCAGGGCTGCTTCCTTCCTCTTTCCAGGAGTTGATTAGCTTTGCTCTGTAATGTGTTTCTGCCATGCTATCCTGCCATGGGCCCAAAGCTACAGAGGAAATCAATTATGGAATAAAACCAAAACTGTGCACCAAAATAAGCCTTTTTTCCGTGTAAGCTTGTTTATCTCCGGTTATTTGTTATTGTTTCAGAAGGCTCACACTACTGTCCAATCAATACGTACTTCACAAACACCACCACCTGGACCTAAAAGCATGGTCCTGTTTTCCTGTCTGGAAATTGCATGCTGGGGATGCATCACACAATGAATTAAAGGCTTTATACAAATTTAAAAATCTATGAGCTAGTGCATTGTACAACTACTCAGTATTTAAAAAGTATGAGCTAGTGCATTGTACAATTACTCAGTATTAAAAGGGACAGTTTTCTGGTTTCTGCAAGATGCCACCTGACACATCAATGTATACCGCCATAGACCTCACTCCAAAATTCAGAAAACCAACAGCCTTCAAAACAGTATATTATAGAACATATTAATGTCTCAGGTGTCTCTTTAATAATAAGAATGATAATATTCACAAAAGGTCATAAAGACTTGGAAACCTGGACCTCAAACATACAATGTGGATCTCTTAATTAACGTCTTCTTGGCCATCAAGTCCAATTTCAGCACAAAAGTAATTACCAAAGACTCAGCACGCTCCTTTTTACAAATTAGCACCACGAATTCTAACTCTGGCTCACATCTATATCCCAAGCAAAGCTAATCATTACTGAAGCTTGTTCAGCCCTGTTTACACAGAATGGTCTAAAATTTAGAAAATCCAGCTTTTATCATTTTAGCTCTTGTGTTACTCACAAAAAAAAAGTCAGACCATACTTGGCAGGAGAAACAGAAGGAATGAAACCTTCATTTTTTTATTTTAAATCCTCAGTAATTTTATGACTAGGTATTTGTATTTGCATTTGATAAACATTTAGAAGTTTTCATGTTCTTATTACATTTTCTAAATGTTCAGTTATTTAATTTTGTGTGTATATGTGTCTGTCTGTCTGTATGTATGAATTTGTACCACATGTGTACAGTGCCTAAGAAGGTGAGAAGGGGTTTGCCCTTGGAACATGACATGTAGGCGTTGGGAATTGAACTCGGGCCCTCTGGAAAAGAAGCCAGTGCTCTTAACCTCTGAACCATCTCACCAGCCCCAAGTTTTTTTCAGAAATACAAAAGAATACTATATAGTTAAAATGTAGAATTGATAGCTGTTGATATTTTATAATGCTTATTTTGGTTACCTTAGTTTTGCTATAGCTTTGCAGTGGTTGCATGAAGCATAATAACCCTTTTCTAAATATTTTTATATCTGTCTCTCAATCTTAAGATCATTTAAAATGAAAATTTCTTGATCCCACCCAGCTTGCATCCAGAAGCCCCCCCCCCCTTCTGCCTCCTGCCCCTCTTCGGGCACATAACATCACCCAGCTCAGCCTGTTTGGGCACTGGGACTGAGTGGTGAGGGCAACCAGGCGGCGGTAGTTCCTTTGTCTCAATAGCCTGCCTGCAGCAATCAAAGTAGGCCCCTTGGATTACAAGCTACCTAACCAACACGGATCTGATCTCGGCACCAGGAGAGCCATCCCTGGGAAGGTACATCAGTGGGCAAGGAATCTGATCCTGTAAAAGAAGATCCATAGGGGAGCATTCGGAGGAAGAGATGGGCAGGCGCCAATGCAAGAATTCACCCAGTAATCTGAAAAACAACATGAAACCACCAGAACCCAGCGACCTCACAGCAGGAGGACATGAACACCTTAATCAAGAAGAAGTAGAAAAAAATTGACTTTATGAAAGTGATAGATGCCCTTAAACTGGAGGTGAAAAACTCCCTTAATGAAATGGATGAGAAGAATAACAGAAAGTTTGAAGAATTGAGTAAATCTGTGAATGATAACCTAGGAAACCAAGGGAAAATAATCAAACAGATAATGGAAACAGTTCAAGACTTGAAAACTGAAATGGAGGAAAGGAAGAAAACACAAACAGAAGGCCGGCTGGACATGGAAAATCTAGGTAAACGAATAGAGACTACAGAAACAAGCATTACCAACTGAATACAAGAGATAGAAGAAAGAATCTCAGATTCTGAAGATACCATAGAGAAAATAAATGCACTGATCAAAGAAAACAGCAAAATCAACATACTCTCATCACAAAACACTGAGGAAATCTGGGACACAATAAAAAGACCAAACCTAAGAATAATAGAAGTAGAAGAAGGAGAAGTGCAGCTAAACGGTCCAGAAAATATATTTAATAAAATTATAGAAGAAAACTTTCCCAACCTAAAGAAAGATATACCTATGAAGGTTCAAGAAGCATACAGAACACCAAATAG
>NC_022030.1:43202616-43203938 GCF_000317375.1 Microtus ochrogaster
AATACCACTCTTGGGAATATACCCAAGAGATGCCCTATCATATTACAAAAGCATTTGTTCAACTATGTTTATAGCAGCATTATTTATAATAGCCAGAACCTGGAAACAACCTAGATGCCCTTCAATGGAAGAATGGATGAAGAAAGTGTGTAATATATACACACTAGAGTACTACTCAGCGGTAAAAAAAAAAAAAAAAACAATGACATCCTGAATTTTGCATGCAAATGGATGGAAATAGAAAACACTATCCTTAGTGAGGTAACCCAGACCCAAAAAAGATGAACATGGGATGTACTCACTCATAATTGGTTTCTAGCCATAAATAAAGGACATTGAGTCTATAATTTGTGATCCTAAAGAAGATAAATAAGAAGGTGAACCCAAAGAAAACATATAGTTATCCTCCTGGATATGGGAAGTAGACAAGATTTCCGGGAAAAAAAATTGGGATCTTGGGGGTGGGGTGGGATGGGGTAAGGGGAGATGGGGAGAGAAAAGTGAGAAGGGGAGAATGGGGGGGAACTTGGGGAAATGGGATGGTTGGGATAAAGGAAGGGTGGATATGGGAGCAGGGAAGTATATGTCTTAATTAAGGGAGCCATGTTAGGGTTGGCAAGAGACTTAAACCTAGAGGGGTTCCCAGGTGCCCAGGGTGATGTCCCAGTTAGTTCCTTGGGCAGCTGAGGATAGGGAACCTGAAATGGCCCTATCCTATAGCCATACTGATGAATATCTTGCATATCACCATAGAACCTTCATCTGGCGATGGATGGAGATAGGGATCGAGACCCACATTGGAGCACCGGAATGAGCTCCCAAGGTCCCAATGAGGAGCAGAAGGAGGGAGAACATGAGCATCGTTTGGCTAAGTTTGCAGCAGAACTCCACTGCCTGAATTAGCAGAAGCTCAAGTATCTGCGGTTTTGCAACAAAAGCGGCCACAGTGACAGATTTGGTCTGATACAAAGTGACTTGGTGGGGCTGTGGTGGTGCACGGCTTTGATACCAGCACTTGGGAAGCAGAGGCAGGCGGATCTCTGTGAGTTTGAGGCCCGCCAGGTGGTAGTAGCACACGCCTTTAATCCCAGCATTTGGGAAGCAGAGGCAGGCGGATCTCTGTGAGTTCGAGACTAGCCAGGCAGTGGTGGTGCACGCCTTTAATCCCAGCACTCGAGAGGCAGAATGGGAAAGTGTGGCCAAGTGTGTCTCAGACTTGACACTTGGGCCCGAGTCACGAACTAAAGAACAGCACCCAGGAGGGTGCTGTGTTAGCTAGCAGGCTACCCGCTTGAGTCGGGGGCAAAATAGCCCCACGTTGG
>NC_022030.1:43204288-43214442 GCF_000317375.1 Microtus ochrogaster
AGACAATGAGGGCTGATGAGAAGCCAAGGACAATGGCACTGGGTTTTGATCCTACTTCATGTTCTGGCTTTGTGGGAGCCTAGCCAGTTTGGATGCTCACCTTCCTAAACCAGGATGGAGTGGGGAGGACCTTGGACTTTCCACAGGGCAGGGAACCCTGACTGCTTTTTGGACTGGAGAGGGAGGGGGAGAGGAGTGGGGGAAGGGGAGAGGAGTGGTAGGAGAGAGAGGGAAATGGGAGGCTGGGAGGAGGCAGAATTTTTTTTCAATAAAAAAAAGAAAATTTCTTAAGTTAGCTAGTAAATTCAAAATGTCAGTCTAGTCTTTAACAACTTGAAAGTGTAGAATGTTTTACTTAATTTACACATAATAAAAAATTTTAATTGAAAGGTAGCTCAAAGTTTGCCACATTTAATTCTATGTTATTTCTGTATGAAAGAAGATCTTAAAGCAAGAGTTCTCTTTTTAATATTTATTCATGCATATGTGTACATATTCACAAATGTCAGGTGTTACACAAGTCAGTACATCCAGATAATGTGTTCTTGTATCTGATGTTTCTATAGTCTGTTACTAATTTATATTTACTAACCTTTGCTGCCCTAGCCCTATTCCTGAAGGCTTGTTTGATTGGATGGATGGATCAATGGATGGATGGATAAATGGATAGATGTATAGATGGATGGATAGATGGATGGATTTCTTGCTCTATCCACCTAACTCTTATCCCTTTAATTTTAAAATGTGATGATTATGCACCCAGGAAACTTTCCCTAACCCCTTACCGACTGAGATGTTTGCAGTGGTTCCACAGTTGTGAACGTCTCTGCTGTCAAAATTATGTACCATCCTGAAGGATGTCTACCACTCCCATGAAACCATCAAGTCCACAGAACAAAGGAGTCTTGTAGAAGACAATAAATAAATACATAAATAAGACCTTGAGTTCTTCCTCATATCTCATATGGCACATAAGGAAACAACTCATATCTCATATGGCAATAAGGAAACAAGGCACCAATGTGGCAGCCCTGGTTCACCAACAAAGTCTGTAGGTATACAAATTAATAAACACAGGCTATGGAAAAAGCATGTCTAGAAAAGCAAGAAGAGAGTCAAAGGTTAAAATTACAAAGGACTTAAAGTAGGATAGGAAGGTTTCTGAGCTTTTCAAAAGCTCAAAGCAATAAATTCATAAGCCAACTATAACACAATACTAAACACTGACTTTGGGAACTAGAAAATACTGGGAAGAAATTACCAATACAGCACAGAAACACTAAGAAAAAAAGACTATAAATAAGGCATAAATCCAGAGAGGTGGTACTGGGCACTCCCACATCTGTCTGCAAGAAGCTCTAGGTGGTGCTGGACAGAATGGAGGAGGTAAAATTTTCAGAAACCAATAACTTTCTCCTCATCAAATCACCAAATACCTGTGTTAATTTTGTCAGTGCTGTGGCAAAATACCAGAGAGCACCAGAACACATAGAGCAAGACAGGTTTATTTGGGCCCATGGCTTCAAATGTTCCAGTCCAAAATCCTTTGCTCTGTTGACTCCAGTTTATAACGAAGCAGAATATCATGGCTGAGTAAAGAAGTAAAGAATATTTACCTCATAGAGAGGGTGGAGAAAAGGAAGGAAAGGGGGAGGGTTGAGAGAAGGGGAAGAGGGAGATGGAAGACTCAGAGAAACACCAGTAATGTCCTGCTCCCTCCAACTCAGCCCACCTCCTCAAGTTTCCCAAACCTTTCAAAATAGTGCTACCAGATCAGGACCAAACCTTCCAGGGAGACACGGCAGAGCCAGATCTTAGTGACACAGATCCTCAGATGCAGAAACTCCAATGGTTTCCTACCTGGATACAGAGTAAAACTGAAAACATAAAGGTCAGAGGAAAGCTCTTAAAAAGACCCAGAGAGAAACAGATAACCAGCAAAGGCTGAAAGCTGATTCAGCAGCAGGAGCAACAGCATCTAGGATAAAAAATGAATGGTATGTTCAGGCACTAACAGATATATCTCAGTCAAGGATCATATATCCAAAATATCTATTAAGATTGCAAGTAAAAATGCCATCTCCAAGTCAACAAAATCGCATAGCACTATAAGCACAATTCCAAGTAAATAAATATAAAAGAAACAAAAGATATATTTGAGGAAGATGGAAAAACTAAACAAAACTAAGGTCAAACTTAACTCCTATGTGACAATACCCTACAATCTGGAAACAATTAAAATATCCAAATCTGCTTTAGTAATATGGAAAGAAGATATTATGATAAACTTTAAATTTTATTTCTTCTTCTTCTTCCTCCTCCTCCTCCTCCTTCTCCTCTTCCTCCTTCTCCTTTTCCTCCTCCTCCTCCTTCTTCTTCTTTTGGTTTTTTCAAGCCAGGGGTTCTCTGTATATCTGTTTAATAATCCTGACTGTCCTGGAACTCACTCTGTAGATCAGGAGGGACTCGAACTTACAGATCTGCCTACCTCTACCCCCAAATGCTGGAATTACCACCACCACCTAGATTAACTTTCTCAATTAAAATATAAATTTTTAATTCTATGGTAACCACTAAAGAAAGTAAGTATCCTACCAATTAGCTATAGATATTGGGACAGAGTAGAATAAAATAAGCAAAGGTGGGCCTGAAGAGATGGCTTAGTGGTTTGCAGACTAAGACTGTGCTTTTGTTTCCCAGCCTCCCAGACCCAAATAATCACACAGAAACTATGTTAACTAAAATACTGCTTGGCCAACAGCTCATACATATTCTGAGCTAGCTCTTTCATCTTCAATTAACCCATTTCTTTTCATCTGTATATCGCCACGAGGCAATGGTTTAACAGTAATGTTCTGGCATGGTATCTCTTTGACGCCACCATATATATGTGTGTGTGTGTGTGTGTGTGTGTGTGTGTGTGTGTGTGTTTGGATTTCCCACATGGCTTTACTCTGCTAAGCCATTGGCCAAAGCAGCTTTATTCATCAACCAATAAAAGCAACACATATACAGAAGGATCTCCCACATCAGTGGTTCAGTTCCCAGCACCCATGTGGTGGCTCCCAGTCATCTGTAGCTTCTGTTCTAGGTGATCTGATGCCCTCCTCTGGACTCCACAGGCATATATGTGATGACATACACATACATGCAGGTAAAATACTCATATACATGAGATAAATATACCTAAACTTTAAAAAAAAGCAAAAGTGTTTCAATCAATTCAAAATAAGATTAGAGAAGGAGAAATGGAAGGGACCCAGAGAGAGTCCAAAAAAGATGGTATTCAAATTCAAATGTTGTATGTTAGCACTCACAATTGAGGTAACCAGACTAAACTATTTGTTTGATGCACAAAGATTATTAGAATATCTAAACTAAACTTTGGATGCAAACTGTTTACATATTGATTTTTGTTGGGCTCTACATTTTTCTCTGCTCCCCTCCCTGCCTTTCCCCTCCCCTTCAACCCTCTCCCAACATGCTTTGATAAATCACCATCATGACAACTACATTCTCTGATCATAACAAATGTAAAAAATCAGTCACTATTCTTGAATATTTCAAACCAGTAAAAACAAATATTCATCTGCAAACTATATGAAGTATAGCCTTAACGACATTGTTCCATCCAATTAGTTGAGACTTAGAGGGCTCAGTAAATCAACTCCTATTTATGACCTGAATGTAGAAATATTTGAGAGATGACTTGAAAACTCAAGAAATAATTTCCTGAAAATTATTTTTATTTATTAATTTATTTAGAATAAAAGTATCATTTTATTCTAAAAGTTTTCTGTAGAAGATAGCTTACAGACTGGTTTGAACTGAGATTACAACCTGAGACTGTAGACAGTATCCACAGGGACAGAGTCTCCACCCTCCGAGTGTACTGCACTGTCAAGGGTAAGTCAACACACAGGCTCCCAACAACACGCAAGTCTACAGAGAGGCCAGACACACACATGTTCAGCAGAGACTCCTGGACTCATGAATCAGACCAGTCACTTCTGCCATAGGAAAAGAGAAGTACATGTGGCAAAAAGTGGAAGAACTTTGTTCTCTCTACATGCCTTCCACATGGAAACAAGGAATGTTTGACAAGATCTTTCTAGCACTTAGGGAGACTATTTGAAATTTTTGTGAAGATGGGAATGAAGAACACAAAAAAAGCACACATCTTGGCATCATTACCTCCTTCTTGGAGTTGAGTGGTGATGTTGAGCTCACACTGCACTTTAGCTTTCATAATAAGAATGATCTGCTCTTCTATAGTGATGATGCCATCAGAATCCAGCTGTGAAAGCAAATGAGACGCCGTCATTCCCCATCATATTAAAACTGATCCACTACCAATCAAGCGACCTGAAACTGCCTCTTATCAGAATACATACAATATTGTGGTTTCAATATCCACTGGCCTCCATAGGCTCGTGAACTGAATATGTGGTCCCAGATGATGGTGCTACTTGGGGTCACCTTAGAAACCTAGAAGATTGAGTAAAGCTGAAAGAATTAGGTCACCCAGAGGTGGGTCCTTAGGAGTGGTCACTTCCTATCTCCTTCCCCACTTCCTATCTTCTCCCAGATTCCTAGTTGGCCATAAAGTGAGTATCTCTACTCCACCACATGGCTGCACTGTTACACTGCTTTATCGAATTTCACAGGTGTCAAACAACTATATAGACTGAATCACTTGAGACTGTGAGCCAAAATATCTGTCATTCCTTAAGTTTGTTTTTCAGGATTTGGTCACAGTAATAAAAGGAAACATATATATATATATATATAATCTTTTTGGATAATTTTAATTGTAGTACCAGAAAATGTAAGAAACTTCTAAATTGTGATTTAAGTAATTACATTAGAAATAGTGTAACTAGAAGAAACACTGAAAATGCCTAACATGTTATGAAGGCACAATACATTATTAATTCTTTTACATTGTGGCAGTTCTGTTACATAGAAATAGAAAACTAAATTTAGCTCTACCAGAAAAATGATCAACAAAACTTGGACATAACATACAACATCTGACTTTGGGTTTATTTATCTATGAAAGAAATGGGTTATTCTAAATTGTCTCCACTCATCTTGTTGCCTTAAAAACTGGGAACTTTGTAATGCTAAGATATTCACCCATATACCTATTATCCACTTGATCAGTATTTATTATTTTCACATGAAAAATAATGTGCTTTGTGAAGAAAAAAGAATATAATACCAAGGACATTGAGGACACTTGTGCAAGCATTGTTCCTGACCTTAGAATGACATGAGAAGTGATAGTGTCATTAAAACAGGAGCAATCTTTCTCCCCAGTCCGGATTACTCCAAAAGCAACAATTGTATCCACAACAAAGTGCCACATTTAGAAAAACGGATGTTAGTCATTTGTTCTGGGTAAAAGATCATTTGTAATGTGAAATAAAACATTGAATTACAACGACAGAGACTTAAGATCTAAGAGAAACCCTGGTTTGATTGTGTGTGCTATCATGAAAGTTCATAAAGTTTCCACTGTAAATATGAATTCTTAATGTCATAATATTAAATTCCTCATGGTTACAATAATTACAATTCCCTGTGTATTCCATTTTCAAGTAGATACGATGCTATAAACTATATATATCCAAGAGGAAACACTCTGGAAATTTTAGGACCAGTAGAATAGGCATAGAATAGAGATAGATAGACATAGAAATCAGTATAGGTTATAAATGATAGATAGATGATAGATAGATAGATAGATAGATAGATAGATAGATAGATAGATAGATAGATAGATAAAATTAAGACACTCCCAAGAGGTGCAGAGAAGAAAGCACACCAGGCCAGGACTTTAGATCCTGTACAATGACACGGTAGAAGACTACTTGCATTTTCTTTCTGACTCATACACTATAAGTGTGCAGTTAAAGTAGTTGCAAATTCTGAAACACTGACTAAGATAAATTGGCCTCAAGAAAAGATTCTGAACCCAAGGAAGGAAAAGGACAAGACAGAAAACTTAGACATTAATAGTCTGACCCCAGTCAATTAACAGCCAACTGTGGGAAATCTGAATGTACAGTCTAACAAGACTGTCGGGGATACCCCAGTGACCTTCCACAGTGATGTGAGAGAAAGGAAGAAAACAAATACTAGCCTTAACAGGCTGCCTCTTTTACCCTCAACATCTGCGTGTCAATAAAGACCATGTTGGCAACCTAGGAGCAGGAAGCATTAAATGGAGTGAGACATGGGAGGGTAGAGAACATAAAGAAATGTGAGTACAATGACAAACACTAAATGCATTTCAAAGTCATAGGGAAACCTAGGACTGCAGAAGCTTCCCTATATACAGTTTAAAATGGAGTTACACTATCAAGGGGAAACAATGTCACTACTAAACACCACAGACCAAAATCCCATTGCAGGAATGGGTTACCTCTTTTGGAATTGTTGACCAATAAGGGCCCATAGATTCCCAAATACTACAGGTTATTGCCAGTGTTCTTGGTTACCCTCCAAACATTACAGTAAGTCCCTATTTTTGAAGACAGTATGTGGTCCAAGATGAAGAAAGCAAACTGGAACTCACCTGAAAGTTTTACCCCTTTTGTCTTGTTCCATGGCACTGGGCAGTTCTGTGCACACTATCAGACTGTGAGCTACAATAATATCGGGCCTGTTAAGACATGCCCACTGGTGCAATAGTGCCATCATGGGAGTAGCCAATCACTTTACGGTTGAAGTTAAAGCATACTCCACAAGATGAAACCCATCTCTGACCCAATCAATAGGACCAAAAACCTGTGGCTAGTCAGGCCATAGGCCCTAGGGGAACACCTGCTATTATCATTCTCCAAAGGTCAGTATTAAACTGACCTTTAATTCCTTATCATTAGTTCATCACTCAACCCTCATTACAGATGCTTCTGCTTGTCATAGATGGCGATTAACACAGAGGCCACAACTGGTCAAGATGTGAGACTTGAGAGACTGAGAAATGCTCAGAACTAAGTGCAACATCTCTATCACACTCCCTCCTCTCAAAGCTCAGGGATCATTGCTGAAGAGGAAGTAGAAAGAGTGTAAGAGTCAGAGGCAGTGGATTACTTCAAGGAAACAGTGTTTTTCAGACACGGCTGGGCAGCTACACATATAAACTCAGGTTAACAGTTTTTGACAGCATGCACAAGATCTGTACAAGTTCAAACAAGAAGAAGTTGCAGCGTGGTGAGCAGAGGGGGCTTCAGAGTCCCTCTCCTATCTGAGGACCTCCTAGCAATTGATAAATGCTGGGAAAGAGAGAGTCAATTCTCTTTAGTGGTATGACCCCTGGTAGGTTGATGTGGTAATTTAAAAGAAAATGACCCCCAAAGAGAGCTGCACTGTTAGGAGATATGGCATTGTTGGGGCAGGTGTGGTCTCACTAGAGAAAGTGTGTCTCTGTGGAAGTGGGCTTTGAGGTCTCATATATGCTCAAGACACACCCAGTGAGACAGTCTACTTCCTGTTGCATGATATATATAGGATTATCAGCTACTTCTCCAGCACCATGTCAGCCTGCACACCACTAGGTCCCACCATGACGATAATGGATTCAACCTCTAAGCTATAAGCAAGACACCCCATTTAAATGTTTTCCTTTATAAGAGTTGCCACGGTCATCGTGTCTATTCACAGCAAGAGAAACCCTAAGATGGTTGGCCATGTTCCACATACATCCAAGACTATAGGAGCTGTACAGATAGGATTTGTTGGGAATTAAAAAACAATTGGGTGACTAGGGAAGAATGTGGATCTGAAAGAAATGGAAGGAGGAAAGAATTAATCAACAAACATTTATAAGACTCTCAAAAAATTAATTTAAAGATCAGGAAAAAAGGGGAAGAGCAGCAGAGGGCTCTTTCTTTTGGCTCTTTCTTTTGTTAAGACTATCTTATGTGTCTTGAATGAATCTTGGTTGTAATATCTCATAATTTTGTTCTTACCATTTTTGTAAGCTGGATATCGAAGATATAGTATTTTTTTCAAATTCAAGTAAGCTTTTTAAAAACCGTTTTTATTGAGTTATATATTTTTTTCAACTTCCTTCCCTTCCTCTCCCATCCCCTTCAACCCTCTTCCAAGGTCCCCATGCTCCCAATTTAATCAGGAGATACTGTATTTTTCTACTTTCTATGTAGATTAGGTCTATGTATGTCTCTCTTAGGGTCCTCTTTGTTGTCTAGGTGCGGCGAACTTCCTGACCAGCAGGAAGGAACAGCCACCAGACGAGGATTCTTCTCAAATCACGCTTTATTGGAGCCTCTTGGTTGTAGGGAGAGCAGAAAGCAAGGGGCCCGGAGCCCTGAACTATAACTGCTTATATAGGGAGTCTGCCTAGCAACTTTTAATACTTTGATACTTTAACTGCTTTTCTGGAGACCCACTGGCAGGAAAAAAAGCAGGGGAACATCCCTGTCAGTTATAGACCAGGATGTTCCCCTGCCGGTCAGGGGAAGTGTGGGCAGCTAGATCACAACTCATCCTGTTTTCCGGTGGAAGAATTGCAACCCTAATATGGAGTTATCTATCAAGCGAGGCTGGGGCCAAATGCCATCTTGTAATGGCAGCTATTCAAATCGGCTCCCAGCAGTTCCCCCTTTCTGTTTTTCTCTTTAGGCCAGTGAGAAGGTCTTACTCCCGTTCAGGTCCTCACCTCATGATGCAAGGACCGATCAAAGGAGGCCCAAAACTCCTGGTACTCCTTCTCCCGTGCAATGGAATAAACTCCTGGGAGGTGCAAAGGCAGTACTCAGAGTAACAAATGCATACCTTCCTCAGTGCAATGGAGAATTTCTCCCTGAGAGTGCAAAGGCTATGCAAGGAACAAACCTACTGGCCTTTTAGGACAGATAACCATACTTGGGGTGAATCGCCACCATTCTCCAAAGCGGTTAATGCTTGTAAAACCGCAATCTTTTCTCGAAATGTGAGCTCGGGGGCGGCATTTTAGTCTAGGTCAGATTATCCATCCCAAACAAAAAAGGGGGGGAGCTTCTCACTGTCATGGAACCACCCCCTCAAGTCAAGCCCACCATCCGGGGTTATCTCCCCGGAAAGTCAAGACAAAGGAGAGGCTGAGCACACAGCTCTGAGGGGGAAGGAATAGCCCCCCTCAAAGTAGGGACTGGGGAAGCCTGCAAGAGCCAAACTGAACTTGCTGCCCCAAAGGAATCCACCAGTGTGTTACCCTCTGAGCAAAGTTCAAACAGGTTCAGCTGGGGCCTGCGAAACCGAAGTGGGCACCGAGCAGAACACAGCAGCAACGTCCCCGTGAAGGACTCAGCAGTCGAGCCAGGGTCAAAGAAGCTGCTTCAATAAACGGGGAAAAACGGCGGCATTGTGGCTATCAGTGCCTGCAGCCAAAGCAGCAGTGTTAACAGTCTTCATTGGTCTGATTATTAGATTCTTGCCTCCAGAAAATCCCCCAAGATCGAAAGATGAAGAAACTTCTTTTCCAGGAGGCACATAATGGACCAGCGGTAGAGCAGAGATTGCGGGGAACGAGAGGCGCGGCATGGAGCTCTGGACAACCGGCTTCTGCCCTGCGCTGCTGTGGGGTTGCGCGATGGCAGTCACGGCGACACAGGGAAGGGAAGTTGTTTTGTTGGCACAGCAATGAAAGGGGAACTCGGCTGGCTCATAAGCTGAGCGTATCTTCATTGAGTTTAAGTTCACTGTGCGAGACTGCAACAGCTTCCCGGGAGGCGCCAGCTCCTGTGTGCACCATGCTGTGGTGCTGTATGGGGGTGAGGAGCCTCTCATGCACTGCACGGTGAATGGTGAGTGGCTGGTGCCTATTGGGCAGTGTCTGTGCCAGGCGAGCTACGAGAAGGTTGCCGATGCCTGCCAAGCCTGCTCGCCGGGATCAGGAACAGCAGTGGCATCATCTTCGACCGGATCAGCAGTATCAGCATCCTGAAGAGCGGCTGGGTCATTGTCATGATAGACTTCAACAGTTCTGGTCAGGTGGCTCAGGACCCAATGAGGCACTTCTCAATCCTGGGGAAAAACACAAATAGCTCCCCTGGACCTCCGGATAATGGGGTCCGGGCTATACCATTTATTATCCAACACATCCTTCCACATCACTTTCCCTGCCCCTTCCGGGGAGGTGTGGG
>NC_022030.1:43215169-43251823 GCF_000317375.1 Microtus ochrogaster
TGATAGGCTGTCCTGGTGTGCTTGCAGTGCCCTCCTCCTTTCCCAGTGCAACCAAAAGCAGCACAGAAAAACGAGAATGATGAGGGCCACAAAGATCAAGCAAAGTACCTCAGGTGTAACCCCAGCAATCATCATACTTGGGAGACTCACCAACGTCGCAGCTCCGCGTGTCGAGTTCTGAATCCTATTTGACCCCTCACTCGGTACCAAAGCTTGTCCCAGCGTCCCAGGCTTCGGCACCAGTTGCGGCAAACTTCCTGACCAGCAGGAAGGAACAGCCACCAGAGGAGGATTCTTCTCAAATCCTGCAACCCTAATATGGAGTTATCTATCAAGCGAGGCTGGGGCCAAATGCCATCTTGTAATGGGAGCTATTCAAATCAGCTCCCAGCATCTAGGTTCTTTGGGATTGTGAACTGTAGGCTGGTTTTTCTTTGCTTTATGTCTAAAAGCCACTTATGAGTGAGTACATATTATATTTGTCTTTCTGGGTATGAATTACCTCACTCAATATAATGTTTTCTAGATCCATTTATTAGCCCGCAAATTTCAAGAAGTCATTATATCTTCTGCTTTGTAGTATTCCATTGTGTAAATATACCACATTTTCCTTATTCATTATTTGGTTGAGGGTCATTTATGTTGTTACCATGTTCTGGCAATGATAAATAATGCTTCTATGAACATAGTTGAGCACATGTCCTTATGATATGTATGAGTTAACATCCTTTGGGTATATACCTAAAAGTGGTATTGCTGGGTCTTGAGGTAGGTTGTTTCCTAATTTTCAGAGAAATCATCATACTGATATCCAAAGTGGCTGAACCAGTTTGCACTCCCTTTAGCAATGGAAGAGTGTTCCCTTTACCCCACATCCTTTCCAGCATAAGTTGTCATCAGTGTTTTTGATCTTGGCCATTCTTACAGGTGTAAAGAATCTCAGAGTTGTTTTGATTTGCATTTCTCTGATGGCTAAGGATGTTGAGCATTTCCCTAAGTGTCTTTCAGCCACTTTAGATTTATTTGTTCTCTGTTTAGGTCTGTACCCTATTTTTTTATTGAATTATTTGTTTGTTTGATGTGAATTTCTTGAGTTCTTTATATATTTTGGCGATCAGCCCTCTGTCTGATGTAGGGTTGGTAAAGATCTTTTCCCATTCTTTGGGCTGCCATTTTGTCTGTTGACCATGTCCTTTGCTTTACAGAAGCTTCTCAGTTTCAGGAGGTCCCATTTATTAATTGTTTCTCTCAGTGTCTGTACTGCTGGGATTATATTTAGGAAGTGATCCTGTGCCAATGCATTCAAGTATACATCTCACTTTCTCTTCTATGAAGTTCAGTGTGGCTGGTTTTATGTTGAGGTCTTTGATCCATTTAGACTTAAGTTTTGTGTATAGTGATAGATATGGATATATTTTCAGTCTTCTATATGTAGATATCCAGTTATGCCAACACCATTTGTTGAATATGCTTTCTTTTTCCATTTTATATTTTTTGTTTCTTTGTCAAAAATCAGGAGTTTGTAGGTGTGTGGATTGATATTTGGGTCTTGATTCAGTTCCATTGGTCCTTCTGTCTGTTTTTATGCCAATACTAGGCTGCTTCCAGTACTGTATCTCTGTAGTAGAGCTTGTAGTCAGGGATTGTGATGCCTCCAGAAGTTCCTTTATTGTACAGGACTGTTTGGGCAATCCTGGACTTTTTGCTTTTCCATATTAAGTTGAGTATTTTTCTTTCGAGGTCTATGAAGAATTTTGCTGGGATTTTGAGAGCATGGCATTGAATCTGTAGATTGTTTTTGGTAAGATTGTCATTTTTACTATGTTAATTCTACCTACCTAAAAGTATGGGAGATCTCTCCATTTTTTGGTGTCTTCTTCAATTTCTTTCTTTAAAGATTTAACGTTCTTGGCATACAGGTCTTTGCTTGTTTGGTTAGAGTTACTCCAAGTATTTTATGTTATTTGTGGCTATTGTGAAGGGTGATGTTTCTCTGATTTCTTTCTCAGCCCATTTATAATCTGTGTGAAGGAGGGCTACTGATATTTTGAGTTAATCTTGTATCCTGCTATATTATTTAAGGCGTTTATGAGTTGTAGAAAGGAAAGTATGTATTAGCTTAATATAAACATAGACAAATAGTAAATGGGAATGTAAACCATTTTTTGTCTTGGACTCAAATTTAGACAAAAAAAAATCTTTTTAGAACTAACATTGTATTGATAACCAAAGAAATCCGAGTCCCTTCTACGTCAGAACTCAAAACCCCTGTTGTGGGAACAAATGAAATGCGGTGGCCAGCCACATGATTGCTGCAACCCCAGTACTTATGGAAGATGTGGGCTCCCAGGACAGCTTCACAGTGTGCACTCTGTCATTTGGGGAGATTCCTGACATGCTCCATGACTACAGAGTTCATTCCATTTGGAAATGACAAGCAGACAAAAGTTACCTCTATGAAAGCAGTGCTGGCCTAATTTGATATGTGATAAACTGTCAGGAAGATCCTTTCCTCGGGCAGTTAGCAATCCGAATTTGAGATTACAGAAAATCAGAACATGGGCCAAATGATAGATGGGTACATAATAGCATCAAAGGCCAGTGTCCAAGCCATTTGTAACTAATGCCACCCCTGAGGCAACACATCTGCCACTAGCGCACAGCTGTGTCATCCTGGGAGAAAGTAGAAACTAGGAAAACCAGCATGACTGATATCAGTCAGCAATGAGAAGGCCATTTCGAACAGAAGCAGTAATATTAAATCACTACTAGTAATATGATCACTAAACTATTTTTTTGTTGTTGTTTTTTTTTTTTTTTTGAGACAGGGTTTCTCTGTGGTTTTGGAGCCTGTCCTGGAACTAGCTCTTGTAGACCAGGCTGGTCTCGAACTCACAGAGATCCGCCTGCCTCTGCCTCCCAAGTGCTGGGATTAAAGGCGTGCGCCACCACTGCCATCACTAAACTATTAACTTGTAAACAACAAAGGAAACTCCATATATGCACAGTAGTAACAACTGAGCATATCAATTAAGAGCATAAAGAAAACTTAACATGATGACTTGTAAATTACATAGTCTTCTATTGCCTTTTATAAACGTGAACCCAGCAAGGCTACAGAGGTCTCTCGAAGTGCTTGCTAGGCAATTGTGATGACTGGAGTTTGAATACCAGCACCCAAACAACAAGGGTAGTATCAGTTCACAACTGTAACCTACTCTGAGCAGAGAAGGAGGATCTCAGGGACTTGCTAGCTTTTGACCCAGAAGAAACAATGAAAGGCTTAGGTCCAAGGAGAAACCCTGCTTTAAATGAAAACATGTAGAGTCATAGAGACGGTCATCTGACATCCTCTTCCTCTCTGACATCTACAAGTATAGCCAGGGGCATTCATCCACACACACATGTAGGCATACACTCAACACAGATACACAGACACCCACACTCACACAGATATACACTACCAAATCACAGAAACACACACTCACAGAGTAAGCACATAAATCATTTTTAATGGCAAACCCAGGAGTTAAATTAAGCCTTAGTTTCCCCATTTTCCAACATAACGATGTGACTATCAACCTTTGTGAGTGAAAGGGAAGAAGCCAAAGAGAAACACTTCTCAAAATAGGTTAGATGTCTGAGCAGTGTAGTCAGCAGTTCTGGGAACAAGCAATGGCTTCTGGGAAAGGAAATCTATGTATTGTCAGCAAAGCCGGGTCCAAATGAGAGCAAATGGTTACACTTAACAATATTGTGAGATGTGAATGTACTTTGGGACAAGACACAAGACATGGTCACTTGAGAACAGGACATAGGTCAGGCTCATTTCCCCTCCTACTGAACTATCATCACCCCAAGTTTGTTTTAGGCGTCGTCTCCAATTTAGAAGCATTTCTAAAACTGTTGAACAGGTTTTTTGGGAGGAACATGGTCCAGTGTTCCATTTTGATCCCAGGAATTCTCACAGTCTGGAGCATGAGAGGCCTTCGGGGCACCCACTGGTTGAACTGTTATGACTGCCATTGTATTTTTGGTTGTGGAAGGTTCTCAGTTTTCTAGGATCTATACAAAGAGCAAATATTATGTTGTTTTTGAAGAGAAACTTGCCCAGTTGTATACTTAGCCAGTTAACATGAAGAAAGTCCTTAGCAAGTCTATGGAATTTGTTAAGCAAAATAGGCTCACAGAGAATGAGAGATTATGAACCTAAAGGTGCTGGAATTCAGTTTTATAATTTTCAGGGCATCCTTACTGTGTTTTCTGCTAAACAAGATGGCTATAACTGTTTTCTGATTCTCTGATTTGTCTTCAGGGTCAAAGAAGGAAGCTGATTTCATGGTTGGTTTTCATAAGAACTTACTTGCCACAAGCTAGAATCACCTTAGTAGAGAGCCTTCTGTGAAGAATTGTCCTGAGGGCCTTAACTGATGTGGGAAGCTGCACCCCAACTGTGAGCAGCACCTCCTGGTAGCAGATATGAAGGAATGGCAGAAGGACAGTTCTTAACTGACCTGATGACCTTGCTTTCCCTTCCCTCTGGCAGTTCTGATGCTGCTGATAATTCCTTTGCTGATATCAGAACTAGTATTTCCAGGCTTCCTTTGTAAAGTAAGGACCAAAGGACTCCCCATGAACCTTTTGGTTTTCAACACTATATCGGGACTGCTGAGGCTCTTAGCCTCAAGGACTAAGCAAGGACAAGGTTCACAGCCTCTCAGGGTATAATTCAGCTGTTGCTGCTATTTTAGCATAAGATGGAGGTTTAGAAAAATCTTTAATATCTTTAATAAATATATGTATTCATGCCATTGGTTCTGTTCCTCAAGAAAATCCTCACTAACACACATATTAATCAAATACTCTTACTAATATACACTTTATAATAGTCATAGGTGATATGGCTAATGGATATGATTGCTATCAGAAAGAAATCAGGTTCTAGAGCTATCGTAAGGAATAAAAGGGGAGCATGGCAGATAGAGGGAATTAATTCTCCCTCCTGCCAATTCAAAAGCCTGCAGCAGCACCTAATCTCAGCCAATCACTTTTTATTGAAAAGAGCTTGGCTAATCCAGTCAGAAGAAAAATACTTTTATTTTCTTCTTATTTGTACATTTTCAAATCAAGACTCTCACAATCTGTGCATAAATGATGTTATTACTGCTGTTTCACAGGGGGGGAAAGAGACTCAAAAGAGAATAAATGAAGTGCCACTTTAAATAAAAAAATAAAGACTAACCCAGAGAGGTGACAAAAGGGGGAAAGACTGGAGAAGAGGCATTTCGTGTTCTAGCAGTTGACCATATAACTGAAGCCAGAGGCAGGAAAATAAACCGGATGTCAGAGATTTAGTCACAAGGATTTGAGAAAAGTGCTAAGAAGTTAAAAATGACTTGGTGCATTGCAAAGAAAAAACAAGTCTAGCTCCCTTCCATCCCTTTGCCTCTGAGCTACTGGAGCTGAAGAGATGGCCCAGAGTTAGTGCATCCAATAAGAACTCCACAGAAATCCATCTTATCAGGGACATAAGATTTCTTTGTACTTTTCACTAGAAGACAAAGGACAAGAGCCCTGGCTGTGAGCAGGAGGGGAAAAAAACTATCCTCTGCACAATGGGGCAATAATCAACAGTCAAATTTCAGTCTGCTAAAACAAAGAGTGCCCTAGCTGCCCATGACCCAAGACTGTCCCCATAGCTCTGTCTACTGGTGCTGGCTCGGTGGTACTTCTGTCTCTTAGGACTGCCCGGAGAGACTGGGGCACAGAGTGTATAGCAACTACATGAGTTGATTTGTGTACTTTCTCCCTTACTTTGCACTCACAATTCTCTATCCCCACATATGTCTCTGTGAAACACGCCCTTTTATCTATACACGTTTACACAACATGCATTAGTACCGTGCATTATACATGTGTGTTAGTGGAGTTTTCTCATTATCCGACTTCTCTGTCACATCTCCTCCTGCTTTGTGATCTCATCACACTGGCAAGAGCATATTTAACCCATTGCTTTTTGCTGTGCACAGTACCCCATTATGAACACTCACATTGTGCCCATGTCTATAGCCGCACAGACCTGCTTTGGCGCTCATTATAGACAAAGGTGAGAAATTCTATGGGCTACCTCTCAGGGGAGAGCATTACTGAGCGAAGGGGGTGTGTGCACACAATGTAGCTGAGGGGTGCCTCCTGACAGCCACAAAAAGGGCCCCAGCAGGGGATGGAAGCTCTGAAGCCAAAGGGCAAATCATAGTTCTTTAATGGCAGCTATCTGCATTTGTACATTCTCTGACATCTCAGCCCACTTCCTCCATCTATAAAAATGTAAGTAATGACATTGCTTATCTCATGGAGTTATTGTGGGAATTAAATGGGACACCAAAGTGCTCAGCACATTATTGTGTGTCTAGTCAGCAAGTAAGTGGAGTCATAGGTTATCTTTTTTTGCCATCCACTAAGATGTTTGACCTTTCAGAAGACTGGATCTTCAGAATAGGTCTGTAGCGCTCACAGACCCCCGCCTCATTGCACGGACAGGGACAATAAAAGCAGAGAGAACTAGGTCTGTACACAGGGTTTACTGAAGATGGAGTATGATCTGAGTGTGTGACCCAGGTTCCTGAAGCTGTTCTTCCCCTTGCTAGACAAGGCCCACAGCAGCGCTATCACTCCATTCACAGTTGCAGTGGGAAAGCAGAATCTACCCACTGGTCTCAGCTTACATCAGGTATCACACAGGCTTTACATACTCCCATCCACAGCATGAGCTCCTGGGAGTTTTTCCAGACACCGTGATCTTTTATATCACGCTTCCCAGAATACACACTGTGCATCAGTCTATGGGCAGAGACTACTTTTTCATTCCTGGCCACCCAGACCCGAAATAACCTCACAGGAAATGTATTAATTGAAACACTGCTTAGCCAATCACATAAGCGTATTGCTAGCTAGCTTTTACATCTTAAATTAACCCATCTCTATTAATCTTGTGGCCTACCAGTAAGGTTCCGTCCAGCATCTGTCTCCTGTGGCACCTATGGCTTCTCTCTGACTTTGCCTACTCTCTCTCTACATCTATCTGCTTGGAATTCCCTTGCCTTATTCTACTCTGCAATAGGCTCAAAGCAGCTTATTCATCAACCAATGGTATTCACAGTTTACATAGGGGAATCCCACATCACCTTCCCTTTCCTGTCTAAATAAAAAGGAAGGTTTTAACTTTAACATAGCAAGATTACATACAACAACACAGTTCTCAAGCAAGAATTATAGTTACAATATTTATATCTTTATCTTTTATCATAACTAAGGAAAATGATATTTGTTATTCAACTCCATCAAAGACCCCAGAAGGATAAAATATTACCTAAGTTAACAGGAAGTGCATTGTAAGCAACTTCCAAAACTCTAGAATTGACAGAGACATCTTGCTGCCTGGACAGTCACCCAAAGTTCTTCTGCAACATTAGGGCACCCAGTCTTCAGCCTACAGGCCCATAGTATGCAGCAGACTTTTCAATGAAGCAGGAAATTCCAAAGAAAGTTCCACCTGTATTGGCAGTTTATCAGTCACTTTCTTCTGTGTTCTGCAGAATGCCCAGGCAGACTCTTTCATGAAGCAGGAACCCCAAAGAAGTGTCTCACCTTTAGTCAAGTTCAGCAGTCATTTTTCTGTGGGTCCAGTTCATATAACATAACATCAAGCAGTCCAGGCAAGAGCAGTTTCTTGCCCAAATGGCTAGCAAATTCCATAAGAAGCCTCTTCGATGCCCATCATCCTCTTAAAGTAGATTGGTGCTGCCAGGAGCAGATGTGTCTCATTGTCATAAAAAGTCCTCAGTTCTTAAAACATTTTAAATGTCATATTTCTGTTAGTCTTTGAGAGGTTTGAAGAATGCCTATGCATCTGAAATACATCTCTGTACATCTAGAAAACCTAACTAGCATGACTAGATGCTTGACTATTATAGATTATCTATTAACTTGTATTTCTTAATTATACATTATATTTCTAAATTAGCTTCACAAACACAATGCCTTAACCAAGAGCAGGAATGAATATATATATATATATATATATATATATATATATATATATATATATATATTAGATGTATAACAGAATTGACCTTAAGTTTGTATTAATAAACCAAGATCCATACCAATGCAAAGTATTCATCTCTATAGCATATCACACTTTTAATGTAAACAAACATTTATAAACAATATTTGGGAATTTGGGCATAGTTCTCTCCAAACTGCTTTTTGTTGAGTGAAGCATTTTGGGGTGTTCATGAAGAACTGTCAGATGGTCTTGGTTCATCAAACCACATTAGTCTGGAAGGAATCCACAGGTTCTCATCCTCTGTGGAAACAAAATTAGAACATCTTTTCCAAAACAAGATATCATTAGACCCAAATTTTGAAGTCAAGATACCTTTAAAGTATATATGTTGTGCCGGGCGGTGGAGGCGCACGCCTTTAATCCCAGCACTAGGGAGGCAGAGGCAGGTGGATCTCTGTGAGTTCGAGGCCAGCCTGATCTACAAGAGCTAATGCCAAGACAGGCTCCAAAGCTACAGAGAAACCCTGTCTCGGAAAAAAACTAAAAATAATAATAATAATAATAATAATAATAATAATAATAATAATAATAATGTATATATGTTGGTATATTCATAGCAGCACTGTCTGTCATAGCCAGAATCTGGAAACAACCTAAATGCCCTTTGACCAAAGAATGGATAATGAAAATGTGGTACATTTACACAACGGAGTACTACAGAGCAGAAAAAATATAATGACATCTTGAAATTTGAGGCAACTGGATAGATCTAGAAAACATCATATTGAATGAGGTAACCCAGACCCAGAAAGACAAATATCATTTGTACTCACTCATAAGTGACTTTTAGACATAAAGTGAAGAAAACCAGCCTATAAATCACAATCCCAGAGAACCTAGACAACAATGAGGACCCTAAAAGAGACATACATGAATCTAATCTACATAGGAAATAGAAAAAATACAATATCTCCTGAGTAAATTAGTAGCATGAGAACCATGAGAGAGGGTTGAAAGGGAGGTAGAGTAAGGGAAGGAGGCAGAGAAAAATGTATAGCTCAATAAAATCAATAAAAAAAGAAAAAAGTACATATGTTGCTCTAAATTAGCAGCACATATAATGAAATGTCTCTCTGTACTTATCTCCTTCACAGTAAAAAAAAAATTCAAAGAAAATACAATAATATACGTAACACAGTCTCACTGTGTATTTTCCATATTTACATGGCTTTTTTTACTCCTTTAATCTATGACTGTCTGTACTCTGTCCCTTTAAAGACTTGGCTTTTTTGTTAAACTGTTTACTTCTTTTTATAGCTTTTCCTTCTCTCTCCCAAGCCTATGTACATTTATCCAACACCGTGACCCATTTAGAGGTCTTTTCCATCTGGATTTGTCTTTATTGCATGTGTATCTGTAATTATTTTTGACTATTAACATGGTGAAGGCATATTCACTGCCTCTGAGAGCCATGCACATTGCCCAGCTCCAGGGTCACAGCAGTCCATATCACAATTAAGCAATTTGTAACATGCTGCTCAAGGAACCCATTTAAGTGCTCAGCCTCCTGAAAGAGCCAGAGCTGTTCCCACAACTAGCATGAATCAGGAAGCCGCCATTTTGAAACCATATGGGTTTTTTTTGTTGTTTGTTTTCGTTTCTGTTTTTGTTTTGATGCTAATGCTGAATTAGGAAGACCTCTCTTAAAACAGTTGTGACACCCCTGTTTGTCACCAGCAAACAGAGCCTATCCAGGAAAAAAAAAAAAATGTGGCTACCAAGAAGCCATGCTTAACTATGTTCTTCTGTGTCTAGAATTCCTTTCCAAGCTTTCTCAGGTTTTATGTGAATGTAGTCAGGCACATGTTGGCATCAGAGGCTGCTTGATTATTCCTAGCAACACAGACCCAAAATAACCTCACAGAAACTGTATTAATTAAAACACCACCTGACCAATCATTTAAGCATATTGCTAGCTAGCCCTTATATCTTAAGTTAACTCATCTCTATTAATCTGTGTATCATCAAGTAGTTGTGGCCTACCGGTAAGGTTCTGTCTAGTGTCCAGCATCTGTCTCCTGCATCACCTACATGGCTTCTCTCTGACTCCTCCTACTCTCTCTATATATATCTATCTGCTTGGAATTCCTGCTTTGCCTTATTCTGGGCTGCAATAGGCCCAACGCAGCTTTATTCATTAACCAGTGATATTCACCACATACAGAGGGGAATCCCACATTACCAGTCTGCCTTACAGCCAGCACCACAGATCTTAACTCTCTCCTGTTCCATGTCCTTTCATTTTTCCTGGCATTCCCCACTCCCTCAACAAACCTCTTACACCCTTATCTCTGACTCTAAGTCTGTCTCCAGGGAGACCCACTAGCACAGTAGAGAAATGCATATGGTGGCACTTGCTATCATGTGATCATCTGGCTTTAAGTCATGCACTGCTGCACTCCTCAATGACATCCAAGTTATGAGTGCATGAGTCTTAAATTGTGTCTTGAGGCAAGACTACTTCTTTACAAAAATGACAGCTATCTTTACAAGAATCAATGACCACTGATCCATGTTATCTATTTTGTGATGTGATCCAATGTCAATTGACAAACATTTATTCTATACTAGTCTATTCTACTTAAATTTGTCTTCTTTGGTGTTTTCTCAATATTTTATAATTTTTAAATATAGGTATAGCTCTGAATATATTCATCACTTAATTAGCACTCCAAAGATAAATCAAGACAGATGCATTTTTTTCATAAATACCTTGTCTCTTACTCTTTAGCTAATAGAATCAGTAGGTAACATTTGGTTAAATAATACCTACAATGTGTTTCAGCTCTATTATTATTACTATTAACTAATGAAATTTCAGAATGTATAATATCCATAAACTAATACAATAAGTCAAGAATTATAGAATTTTTTAAAAAAGTCCAATATAATTCTAAGACAAAAAACTGAAGGTCAGAGGATATATAAATATGTAAAGGTAACTTATTGAAACCTACAGTTTTTCTTTTAAGATTAAAAATGTAGTATGTAACATGTCATCATACTGTAGGTTTATGAATCCCTATACACACACACACAGAAGAAAAGAAGGTAAGAAAAGAGAGAGAGAGAAATCAGTGTCAAAAAAAAATAATTCCCAACCAGGAGGAATTTCAACACCCAGCGCCATCTGGCAATATCTGCAAATGTTTATTGCTGTCCCAGTGAAAGCCGGGGGGAGGCCACTGGCCTCTAGTGGGCAGAGGAAGAGCCTCTGCAGAATGTCCTACACCGCAGGAGACAGTCCAAGGGAAACAGGTACATCACTCAAACAGACAGAGGTGCTCAAACCGAGGTTCTACTTGTTTTATTGAGAGCAAAAGGCAAATGAAATATTCTGCTTATGATTTCACAGTGATTCATTTCTTTATTGAACTAAATAATATCTCTCATTTCTTGAGAGAAGAAACTTAGAACACTGAGTACCAGAGAGGGTCGGAGTAGATCTGCCCCTTAGACAAAAAGATGGTGGTTTTGAATTTTATCCAAATATCTTATTGGACAGGAATGTAGGAGGCTCCTTAGAGATCACAATGGAAATTTACGATCCAGTCTAGAAGGCTTTCCCCCAGACACCCATAGTTCTTCCGTTCGTTTGGAGGCTTCTTTCAAACTTAAAAGAACCTATTTTTAAGTACCCATTGAATGACACTATTTGGTTTTGTTGTTGCTGCTGTTTTGTTTTGTTTTGTTTTTAAACATAATAAGTCTCCATGAAACGTTCTGATATGCGAGGTAAAGGATAGTATTTTTCAGGACACGTATTTTCTAGAAATACCTTCTGATTTTATGTGGCTATGACTATGGCAGATTAGTTATTTTTAACTGTATCTTCTGAATTATTAAAATTTAAGCTGGTCATTTAAAAGTCAAAGACATCGTTTAAAATACCACAGGAACATATTCATGGGTGCATTTAACTGCCGAAGAAAATGTTTTTAAAAACAAAAACAAACAAACAAACAAAAAAAAAAACCTATTGAATCTTTATTTGATGATCAACGTGCGCCCTCTACCGAATCGGAGAGATATAATCTCGGATCTGTTTTAATTCTCAGGACTCAACCCGCAGAACACCACTGCAAGCATCTTTCTAGTTAGTTAATCTGAAAAAAATAAAACTGTGAACCCTATATATACTTTGACTAAAAAAAAATAAGTGAGGATGAACTGTTCCTTGCACTACATTAAAGAGCCCCATTATGAGAGATCTCCCAGAAAATCCCCAAACGACAGTGGCAATCGGAAAATTACAAGACCACCGCTACTCAACCCAAGAACCGAGTGGTATTTGTATTAGGTCTAGTTCCTTTGCTCCTGTATCAGAGAAAGAGAGTTACACTTTTACACTGTGCCATTGATCCTAGAAGTTTTAAGCTCTCAAACACAATTGTGAGTTAACAACAGACAAAAAAAAAATCTCTGAGGTGGTTAAAACAAATATCCCGGGAATTCCGTGGAAGAACAAAGTTCTTCCCATTCCAGCTGTGCATTCCCCGATCCCAAACGCTGGTAAAACGCCCGGAGCCCGGGACCTCCCGCCTAAAAAGGATGCTAGTGAAAGGCGCGGTAAGATAGATGCTGGAGAGGGGCTTGCATTGCGGGTTGAAGAAGCAGTCGCCAATACCCCAGTTCTTACCTGCGCTCCGACCAGGAGACAGCTGCGGAGAATCAGCCATCCACAAACGTAGGGTAAAGCCTCCAGCCAGGCCATGTCCGGAGCCGCCCAAGGCACAAGCAGCATCTGGGTCCCAGATTCGACTACTTGGCCAGTGTTAGGCAAACTTGTGATGGGGAGTGAGGTACAGTTGGGCAGCTGGAGCGCGGGAGCCACCGGCTGGGAGTCTCAGGTCTGGCCGCCTGCACCCCTAAGTCTGAGAACCCGGATTCCGGGTGTGTCAGCTCCGGGTGGTCCCGCCTTCCACAGTGCACAGCCTCAGGGAGGTGGTGGAGGATGCAGGAGCGTCCTTTGCCTGTCACTCAGTCCGCAACCCAGGAGCCCCAGACCAAGAGATTCCCGAGGCAGGGCTGCTGCCACACTAGACTCCCGCTGTGTATGCTTCTCTGTAGTGTGTTCTGAGTCCCCACGCAATCTGTGGGGACGCCTTGAGTCCTAGGAGGAGTAGCCCAAAACTTTCCTCCTTCCCATATGCGTGCTGACCATCCACCACCACGAAGCCACTGTGACAGTCTTCCGGGGGATGGGGGTGGGGCTGTAGGGTCGGTCTCTGTAGCTGTCCACTGCACAGTCTACATACAGCCCCCTGAAGACCGCTGATTCATTTTCTCTTCACTACAGTGATATTTCCTGGGTAGGAAGGAATAGAAGAGGACAGGTATGTAAGCAGTACGTGGAGTGTGTGAGTGTGTGAGTGAGTGAGTGAGTGAGTGAGTGAGTGAGTGAGTGAGTGAGTGAGTGAGTGAGTGAGTGAGTGAGTGTGGTTTCCACAAAAATTACTAATGAAACATAGAATTTGGGGTATAAAAGGTCATGAGACCTTCAATCCTGAGAAAGCTCACAGTCCCAAAGGAAATGTTCTGGTTACTTCTGGCAGCGTTTTTGCTGTGTGGCTTTTTGAGTTTGTTGGGTTTTGCCTTTTAGTTATCCATGAAGACACATTCTGACCAGCATCGGGACCTACCGGTGCAGTAAAATGCATGTTTCTTCCCTTCAGAGTCACTGAAACACCCCTACGATTGTCCTCAGATGGGGAGTTTTGTGCAGATCACAGAGGATTGTCTTCAGTCGTTTAAACGCAGTTCTTAAAAAGGTGTGCTCAAAATGGAGGCTTATTACAAATACTCGAACACCACTGGCCTCTTGCTAACCCTTCTCTCACTTGGTCTGATAGTAATTTTTAGAGAAGGAAAAATTTATTTCTACTGTTCTGGGGAGCCGGTGGTCTGGCAGAGTGGGTTCTGACTGCAGGTTCTTCTCAATATACCCTCACATGGCAGAAACTGTGAGGGTATCTACCAGATCCCCTCATTAGAGCTCTGCTGTTTATGAGACCAGGATGGAGCACCTCAGCCTCACTTCCTGGAGTTAAGCTGCAAGAGTATAAATTCTGGGAGAACATACATGTTCTGTCTATCGGTGTTCTCTTTGGGAAAGCTGAGCTTAAAATACCGCCTCCTCTAAGGGAGGAGCTCAGTAACTGTTGCAGTTGGACTTTCTTTGGACCTCCAACTCCCAAACAATGACAAGAAGACTTTTATGAATTGTGAAAGCTTGGCCTTAACTTGGACTTCTTCCCAACTAGTTCTCAAAACTTTAACCTATTTATATTAACCTATGTTTTGACATTTGGCTCTTTACCTCTCCTCAATATAGTAGGTCTCACTTCTTCTGTGTCAGGCTGGCAAATGCCCGACCTCTCAGACTTCCCTTAATGTTCCTCACTCTCCCTAGATGTTCAGCCTATTCTCTCCTGCCTGGCTGTTGCCCATTTAGCTTTTTATTAAACCAATCAGAAGGTGCCTTAGTTGAGACAAATCTTCACAGTGTATAAAAAGATTATTCCACAACAAAGTGTACTTATTGTGGTTAGTATTGCTGCTGCTTCTGATGCTGCTGCTACTGATGATGATGATGATGATGATGATGATGATGATGATGATGATGATGAGCCGGGGGGAGCGATAATTGTGGTTGAAACACCTCAATGGGCAAAGGGCTGTGGTGAACAGAATACTGTCTATATTAGAATATGCTCTCCAAATATTACTTGTACAACTTTATTCTCACCTTAACTTTTAATGTTTTGATCAATGCCAAAAGTTTCTCCTTTTAATGTATCTAAATCTACCCAAGTTTTGTCTCACAATGCTGTGGATCAAATCATGGCCTCCACGTGTAAGGTAAGACTCTACCACTGAGCTAACTCAGCATTTTAAATAGTTTCTTCTTTTGATTTCCAGCCAAGATATTGCATACTGGCATTTGCATAAACTAAAAAAGTTATAATCTTTTCATCAATCATCATTTCTCATTCTCTTGTAATGTTCATAATTTTAATGTTTAAAGTATCTATTTAAATGGCAATTTGACAGTTTCTCTAAGTACCTAGTAAGATCCCCACTATCCTACATTGGATACCAAAAAACTGTCAACATAAAAAAGAAGCACTTTTGAAATAGCAAAATTATTTCTCATTAATCAAAATACAAGGGACACCCCCTCCAAATTAAACTTGAGGAACGGGAAACATGGTCCTCTGTGAGAAACTTCATAAATCATAAAATAAAATGTCTCTAAATATTCAGGTGACAAACAGGCAGGACGCCCCCCCCCCGAAGATTCGGTGACTGTCTTCAATAAAGCAGGGTTTCCTGTAAGATAAGCTGCCAACCTCTGTCAAGTTCCTGGGGCAATAGAAACCAGAGTCCATCAAGTCTACTGTACATTTAAGACTTTGTCTTATGGACACAGCAAATGCCAGGGCAGATACATAGGACAATACGCAGAGCTTTGGCTTCTTGATCGACAGCACTACCTCTCTTCATAAATCAGGTTGTTCCAAGCAGCAAATTTCAAATAGTCGGAGGATCTTAAGTATAAAAAATGGCTACATTAGTCAATCAGCATAGCATCTATTGTTCATGTATGTGTGTATGTATATTCATGTATGCAAGGGTGGCTCTGTGTGTGTGTTTCCTGTTCTGTTTTGTTTGAAATAAAGTCTCTTATTAGCCTGGAACTCACCAAATAGGCCAAGCTGACTAACCAACCAGTCCTAAGGTCTATATGTCTTCAATCTCCCAAGTACTGGGATTACAAGTATGTACCATCTCTCCCAGACTTTTTTATTTCAGCAATCACAGTTTCCTCTCCCTCCCTCTCTTCCCAGTCCTTCCCCTTTTAATCTTCATCGACTCCTCCCCTTTTCTCCCCAGAAAAGGGCAAGCCTCCCATGGATATCAACCAGCTATGCTATATCAATTGCCCTGAGATGCTTCTCTTCTATCAAGGCCAAATGGGGCAACCCAGTAGGAGGAAAAGGTACCAAGAGTAAGCAACAGAGTCAGATTCCGCCCCTACTCCCACTGTTAGGAGTCCCACAAGAAGACTAAGCCACAAAACTGTAACATATGTGCTGTGCAGAGGGCCTAGGTCAGTCCCAAACACACTCCCAGGTGGGCTGTTCAGTCTCTTCTATGAGCCAAGGCTAACTGATTCTGTGGGTTTCCTGATGGTGTCCTTGATCCCTCTGGCTCCCACAATCCCTCTTCCCCTTCTTCTGCAGGATTCTCCGATCTCCACCTAATGTTTACTGTGGATCTTTGCATCTGCTTCCATCAGTTTCTGAGTGAAGCTTTTCTGATGACAACTGGGACAGGCAACAATCTCTAAGTACAGCAGAATGTCCTCTCATTGACTGTTTTTGCCAGGCATGCTGGGTTCTATCCGAGGTCTCTTAGTTGTGTAGCCTCAAAAGGGATAAGATCAAAAGCACAAGTGATGTGGAGCAAGGGGAACACTCCTACATTGCTGATGGGAGTGCAAACTTCTACAGCCACTTTAGAAATCAATAAGGTGGTTACTCAGAAAATTGAGAAGTGACTATCTCAAGATTCAGTTATACCACTCCCAAGCATTTGTCCAAAAGACACTCCACCATACTTCAAGGACAACTATATTCATAGCAGCTTTATTCACAATGAGCAGAAACTGGAAACAACCTAGATATCCATCAACCAAAGAATATGTATAAAGAAAATGTGGTACATTTACACAGTGGAGTATCACTCAGCTGTTAAAAACAATGACATCAGCTGGGCAGTAATGGTCCACACCTTTAATCCCAACACTCGGGAGACAGAGGCAGGTGGATCTCTGTGAGTTTGAGGCCAACCTGATCTACAAAGTCAGTTCCAGGACATCCAGAGCTGTTACATAGAGAAATTCTGTCTCTAAAAACCAAAAAATAAAAATTATATCATGAAATTTGTCAGCAATTGGATGGGACTATAAAAGATTATCCTGACTGAGGTAACCCAGACCCAGAAAGACTAACATAGTATGTACTCACACCAACCTGACCAGGCCTGTACACCACCCCCAATATACTCCTAAGTGGGTTTATTGTGTGTTTGTGTTTCCTTCTCACTCACACCAGGTAATTTCAGTAACTATGCTACAATCCACAGACCCAAAGTAGATAAGCAAGCAAGGAGGGCTCAAGGGGAAACAAGAATCTCATTGTGAAGGGGAAATAGAATGAACATCACAGGTGGACGGTGGATTGGGGTGGGGGTTCGAGATGGAAGGTGGGCTTAGGAACAGGAGGGATCAGGTCAGGGGAGGCTGGAGGTAGAGAGTACTATAAGAGACAACTGGAATCAGGAGCAATTCTGCGATGAGCTAGAAACCTAGTGGAATGGAAACCCCTAAGAATCTATAAGGGTGACCCTAGCTAACACTCCTACTGTCTTCGTTAGGGTTTTTATTGCTTTGAAGAAACATCATGACCACAGCAACTCTTAGAAGGAAAACACTTAATTGAGGTGGCTTGCTTACAGTTCAGAGATTTCGTCCATTATCATCATGGTGGGGAGCGGCAGGCTGATACGATAGCGGAGCTAAGAGTGCTACATCTTGCAGGCAACAGGAAGTCCACTGAAAGTCACACTGAGGGAAGTGTTAGCAAAAGAGACCTCAAAGCCCTCCCCCACAGTTGCACAACTCCTCCAACAAAGCCACACCTCCTAATAGTGCCACTCCCTTTGGTGCCAGTTTCTTTCAAACCACCACACCTAGCAATGGGGTATACAGACCTGAACTGGCCATCTGCTATAACCAGGCAGGTCTTCCACTGGAGGGATTGGGACAGCAACCCAGCCACATAACCTTCGACCTACAATTTGCCCTGCCTACAAGATGTGCTGGGGTAAAGGTGGCGCAGAAATTATGGGAGCAGGAAACTAATGAGTGATCCAGCTTGATCATCCATGAGAGGGAGCCCATCCCTGACTGTCCCAGACCTTTTTACACAGGCTCTGGAGACCAAACTCCAGTCATCAGACTTATGAGGCAAGCCCTCTGCCAGCTGAGCTCCCTTCTCAACCCGAGAATCTATCTTTTTAATGTGGAAGAGATATTTTAAAGGGGGACCAAGGACAAAAGTTTGATGATACCTCTAAAATCACAACTACAGCTCCTTGTGAGGGCTAAGAAATAAAGAGGGATTTACAGCTGAGTGAACAGAGCCTCTTGCCATTTCCCCAGGGAGGAATCCCATTCATCAATCCCAGATGTCAAGGACCTCTAGCAGAAAACTGGCCAGCTCCCTCTCCTGTAATATCTGAGAGTCAGGCCTGGAAATGCTCTGCCTGAAGCTCTGGAAGAAGACAACAAAAAGGGCAAGGAGAATCATGGGTATTTAAAGTGTGAGAAAATGGGGCTCTACAAGTGAAGGACCTCTGTCTAGAGCCCACAGTGGTGTGCATAGTTCACAGGCAAGTGACTTACTCTCTATTTAATCTGGAAAGTTTGCTATCAAAAATGACTGCTCACCTCACAGTGCTCATCTGAGAACCGAGGTAATGGCCATGCCCACAAAACTTCTTTCAGCTCGGCAGAATTATATAAATGACAGTATGCTAGGTGTCTGTGAGTACCTTCACATCGGCTATCAAATTCAATTTATAATTAACAATTTTCAAAGCCTATTATAAAGTACTTAGTAATTAATTTGTAGCTTTAGAAAACAATGAAAAAGAAGCCATAGCAAATCTTAATTTTTTTCCTCTATTAAGGATTAAAGGGAATAACTAATAAACATAAGGCCCAACTCAGTCAAGATTAAGTCTGAAAAAAATTAAAGTGTTAGACAATTACACATTTGGCAGCCCTTCCTTCAATCTGTATTTGCCCTAAATTGTAAAATAACAAACACTCGCATTTTTTCTTGAATAATTAGGTGAGAAATTCCTTGTTAATGCTGATAAACCACCCACGCACTCAAGCTTGCTCTCCTTGGCAGCCTTCCACTACCTGTTTTTCCCCTTCACTCCCCATTTGTGGTTTTCAAATATGTCCTCTAAATTCCTTGACATGTATTCTCCACTGAGAGTTGGGTCTGAGTCCTCTCTGTTTAAGGTCTTTGATTGCTCAGACTAGAAAATGCAGTAGAATCTAGCATAGCCTTACAAAACCATCAGCTGTTAACTTTAACCTCCAGGATTCACTCTCATGGCTGGAATTTCACAACCTTGCTGCAAGAAAATGGAAAATGTCCACAGAGAAGCCAAACAAAGACAACTGACACTCTCGAGTCTCCCTCCTAATAGTCCACACATCACTAGCAACCGATTCATTAGCCACAGAAAAGCCCCATTAGACATGATTCCTCTATGAGCTGGAGAGATGGAGCCATGACTGAGAGCACTGGCTGTTCTTCCCTAAAACTGAGGTTCAGTACCTAGCAACCATATGGTGGTTTTTAACCATCGATATCCATTTCAGGAGCTGTAGAACTCTTTTCTGACCTATGAGGACACCAGGCACAAATGTGGTACAACAGGACATACATACAGGCAAAATACCCATTCATAAAAAATGTCTTAAAATGAAAAGAAATGTATTGTGTCACTCAAATTGAACAGTCTCAGGTCATGTCGTATGAAGTGTCAGCGCTGCTCCAGTTGTAGCGTTCTGAACTCAGTGACTGTGCTTCCTGCCACTGCAGTGATGAGCAGATGCCACCCAGCTGCCAAACTCTTGTCCTTATGGTGTGACATAGACTATGTTTCACCACATGCAGCCAGGAGTGAGTCCTTTTGCCCTTTCAGCTCCACCTTCTCTTTCCAAAATCATATGGCTTTCTCAAAGATGGTTCATTTTTTGTCAAGATCCATCCCCCCACACACACTGTCGATCTTGAAATATCAGGGCTTGAAAAAAAAAGTCCCTCAGTTTCCAAGATTTCAATCATTCCTACATATCTCTGACCATATTTTTGCCATAAAAATAATTTTAATGATAAGAATATAGTTTGCATGGAAAATAGGTTTGAATGAGCCATCACCAGAGATTAAATGACCAATCGAAATAATATCTCACACTTTCTAGTTTTCTTATTTTACAAATTCCTTTCATAAGCATACATTTTGAAAAAAAAAAAAAGCATATCAACAAAATACCCCAATCTCCAAACAACCCTAAAACATAGGTTAAACTAAGTTCCTGTTTTAATGGTGGTACCCATTTAAATAGGAAAACTTCAGCTCAGAAAGCTGAGTAACTTGTAGATAGAGCACAACCGGAAGCAGAGACCTCAGCCCTGACTACTGTTTTCACTTCCTATCCTCCGCATTTGTCAGGAATCTCACAGAGGTAGTCAGAGCCCCCTCATTCAATTTTTCATTTCCCCCACAGAGAAAATTTCCTAGTCAAGTCACCTCTTACAAAGAGATTCTTGTCCAACCAAAGGTAGTCACATTTCAGGCACAATGCTACATCTTGGGTAATTTCTTTTGAGACTTTTGGACCAAATATCACTGAGACAAGAGATTAAGCTAGTTTACAAAAAATGACAGTCCTTTAATGCAAAAATAGATTAAGAAAGAACACTGAACAATCTACTATTTATTGCACTCTAAAAGAATGTTCTGGAAGCCTTGAAAAAAATAATCTGATTATTATTTTTAAGACTTAAGAAACAAAACAATTTATACTAGGTACTTTTTAGACACAAAATATCTCTCTGTAAGAAGTAAACAGGGATAAACACAGAAATACATTGATTTTAATATAAAGAAAGAATTATCAACATGAATAAAATAATGTACCTTAAAACACAGGTGTGAGGTAGAGAAGAGTTAGTTTGGAGCTTCTGTGGTGAGTTGAATAACAATGGCCTCATAAGTTTGTAGATTGGATTGCTAGGTCACCAGGGCATGGCACTGTTTGAACAAACTAGGAGGTGTGGCCTTGTTGGAGGAAGTGTGTCACTGAGGGTGGGCTTTGAGGTTATAAGAGCACATGCCAAGCCAGGTGTGTTTCTCTCTCTGCCAGCAGATCAGGATAGTTCTCAGTTACCAGTCCAATGACATGGCACCCTAATGGACTAAATGAGCCCCCAATTAAATGCTTTCCTTTATAACAGTTGCCCTGGTCACGGTGTCTCTTCATAGCAATAAAACAGTGTCTGAGACAGCTTCCAAGAAGAAATGGAGAAGATTTGAAAAGTTTCTCAGGTGCTGTGCTAAACAAGAGCATTCCCAAAGGGCACGAGCTCAGTGTTGAGCCCAGTATGCTGTACACAGTGTGAAAACGGGAAGACAGGTTCCATGTCAGTGAGAACAGAAAGGTGAAAAGGAGAAAGACCTGGAAGTCCCTTGTTGCTTGGCTAAGAAGGCATTCCCCTTTGTAAGAAGGCATTCCCCTTTGTAAGAAGGCATTCCCCTTTGTAAGAAGGCATTCCCCTTTGTAAGGCCTGTTCTCTTTGGTTTCTGGAGAACAGACCCTTGTGGAGAGGAAGCAGGGGTCTGAAAGAAGGAATTGCAATCATAAGCATAACACACCAGGCTGTGTTGGACACCAGAAAAGGGAAAACATCTACCTGTCCCCAATGTGCTTACAAGAGGGGTCCCTGGAAACAGTGGATATCCTCTTATTCCTGTGTAGGTGAGAGGGGATTTCCAGAGGAAATAATATAACCGAATGTAGAAAGTGGCTATGTGTGGAGCACTGAATGCTGACTCTTCAGGCAAAGAGGCCTTCAAGAGTGAAGAGCAGAACATTTACAGAAGAAGGGGAATTTAGGGGAGTGTGATGGGTCATGGAATATCAGTTGGTACAGAGGAGAAAAAGCAGGTGCAAGCTCTGAGAACGAAAATGATAATTGGGGAAAGGCAAGAAAAGACAGAATTGAGACACTGTGGGAGGAAATCCTAAAGGAATTGGTCTAGCTGTCACTGGGAGGTAAAGGAGATGGCAATTTAAAATAACAAGACAACACTTCTAAAACTCTTTGTTAGTCTTGGATATTATCTTAGCTTTCTGTGGCTTTGATAAAACATCAGAATAACCAAAAGAAACTCTTGGGGAGGAAAGGGTTGATTTCCCAAAGTCAGTTCCAGATTAACCTGAATTACATAGGGACCTCCAGGCCAGTATAATCTATATAGTAAAACCCTGTTTCAAACAGAAATCAAAATAAATAATTTTTTTATTTTTCTTTTTACATTTCTAAAATAAGCTCCTCTGAAACAATGGAAGCTGCTTTAAGAGTCATGTGCAATATAAAAGAATAGCAAAATAACCACAAATATAATTTATTTTAACCCATCCCTAGTGATCTGAGTAGCACAATTTTTACCAGATTACCGAGTCAAGATAGGCATCCAAGTAAGTGTCCTAAAGAGCAATGCAAATAGCTCGTGCTATAACCCAAAATATAACCCACAGCACTGAACAGTAGACAGACACATACCTTCATTGTACATAGTCCCAAAGAGGTACGGATGACTAATTTAATAACTGTACAATATTTCTGTATTTTTCAGGACATTATGGCAATATATTGCAAAAGAGCAATGTCTATTGCAATCAACCTACAGGTGACATTTGAGGAATGGAGACATCCCTGCTTAGAATTCATATTTCATTCTGTTTTCAAATATACAAGTGTGTTGCTAGTCTCTGGATATATTTACCATGATATAGTGTTGCTTTTACTACTCTATATTTCAGCATGATCTGCAAAAACACAGGTCAATCAATAGGTTGAGTTTTAGGAAGAGTTTAAATTTTTCAGGTAAAAAATTTAAAACCTACTAAAAATGTTATTTTCTTGAGTACAATTAAGCTAGATTTAAAGCCCTGAAGAGAGACTAAAACAAATATGAAGAGCTGGATGATATCAGCACAAACATTTGTAGTTCCGCTCTCTGCATGGGGAGAGGTATCGTTATCAGGGAATGGGGTGAGAGGTAACCAAAAGTAAATCTCTTTATAAACATTCAGCATCGGAAAGGCCCAGGATCACGACTTCCAGACTAGAAGATCAGCCAGGACTTAGGAGTCTGGCGATGTTATGTTCACCATCATGGTTCATTACCACAAAAGATGTATATTAAATGTAACATGGGGCAAAGCATGTGGAATTAAGTGCAGGTGAACTATGCTTAAACTCATCTTCTCCCAGTGGTGTTTCCCAAATTCCCCGGGCAGAGCTCTACATGTCAAAGCCAACATGCTATTCCACACCACATTCCTTTCCAACATCCTTGGTGTTTCTTTCTCACAAAAATGATTCTGACAACTTATACAAACTCTTGTCAACCAAGAAAGCTCCTGAGAGCTTTGGTGTCTAGATACTTTTTTCATCTTTCAAATTCCAATCACCTCCAACAAAAACATTCACCATAGACCACAATGTCCCAATGAGTCAGCACTTGATTCCAGGAGAAGCTAAGCACCTTCACCACACTACTGACAACAATTTCAACAAATATATCAACACCAACAGTGTTTACTAGGAATAGAAAGATAGTGGATTAGCCAGTTGAAGTGGCACACGCCATTAGTCACAGCACTAAGGAGGTGAAGGCAGGCAGATTTCTGTGAGTTTAAGGCCAATCTGGTCTACACAGAGAGTTCCAGGACAGCCAGTACTGTGTAGAGACACTGCCTCAAAAAATGAAAGAAGGAAAGAACAAGGGAGGGAAGGGTGGAAGGTAAGTAAGTAGTAGATAGTAAATATTAATTGGTTTTGGGAAGATTATCAACTGTTTGTTTTATCTTAAATAATCTTAGCATTACAGATTTAAAGAATATATGGCTTGCCAGAAAATGATGAAAGAGGATGAATATACAAACAGATAATGAGATAAGAATAAGAGATCCTCCAAAATTAAAATGATCCCTTTTGTTTGAGCAATTTCTCCATATATTATTTGGAAACTTGGGTTGTTGGTTTATTTTAACCAAAATTCATTCTACTGCTTGAGAATAGAATTACTTAGGGAATTTGTGCTTAATGATCTCAGGCTTCTCCAGAAAAATGTTTTGCTTCTACCTGGTGTTTGCCTGATCCCTGAATCTTTGTCAAGCTCATTGGTGGTAAGGAGCTAGAAATCAAGAGGGTCTGGTTTGATACTTCAACCTATTATGTTACTACAAAAACCAAAGGTAGATGAGACTAATCTTGGCCTTAAGACTTAATTTATTTTAGATATGTATCAAATGGCACAAAATCAAGATAATAAGAGAACTAGGGTGATGGCTTAGTCAGTAAGTCCTTGCCATGCCAGCAAGGGAACCTGAGTTCAGAACCCTAGCACCAATTTAAAAGTTAGACAAGGAAGCATGTATATGAAACCTCTGTATTGGATGGAACCAGGAATTTTATTGACATACCAGGTGTTGGATGAGGCTGTTCATTCATTTCCCAACTGCCCTGACTCAAAATAATCACACAGAAACTATATTGTTTACAATACTGTTTGGCCAATAGCTTAAGCATATGGAGGCTAACTGTTATATCTTAAATTAGCTCATTTCTATTAATCTATGTATGGCCACGTGGCTGTGGGTTACCAGCAAGGTTCTGGTGCATCTGTCTCCTGTAGGCAGCTACATGGCTTTTTTGGACTCTGCCTACTCTCTCTCTCTCTCTCTCTCTCTCTCTCTCTCTCTCTATATATATATATATATATATATATATATATATATATCTTTCAGTCTAGCTTTAAGTCTGTTAAGCTATAGGTTAAAAACAGCTTCTTTATTAACCAATGACAATAAAATATATTCACGGCATACATCATCTCCCACATAATCTCCCTTTTTTGTCTAAATAAAAAGGAAGATTTTAACTTTAACATAGCATGATTACATATAACAAAACAGGTATCAAGCAAGAATTACAGTTACCACAGTTATATATGTAACAGGAGGAGCAGGCTGCTTGTCATCCCAGCCACCCAGCTATCTTACACCCGAAATAATCACACAGAAACTGTATTTATTAAAACACTGCTTGGCCCATTAGCTCTAACTTCTTATTGGCTAATTGCTTCCCAGCATTCAGTTCTGTCTACCCCACCTACCTAAGTTCTGTCCTATAAACTAGGCCAAGCCAGTTTCTTTATTCATTACTCAATGAAAGCATCACCCAACAGAAGGAACTCCTACACCATTTCCCCTTTTCTGTTTAAACAAAAAGGAAGGCTCTAACTTTAACATAGTAAAATTACATATAACGAAAACAGGTATCAAGCAAGAATTACAGTTACAATACTTATATCTATTTTATCTTTTATCATAACAAAGGAAAATTACAACTATCTATCTATTCTTCAACTCCACAAATACTTCAGAAGGATATAATATTACCTATGTAAACTGGAAGTGCATTATAAACAACTTCCAAAACTCTAGAATTGACAGAGACATCTCACTGCCTGGATAGTCACCCAAAGTTCTTCTGTACCATTGGGGCATCCATCTTTAGCCTACAGGCCACTCGTATCCAGCAGACTTTTCCATGAAGCAGGAAATTTTAAAGACAGGTCTGCCTATATTGTCAGTTTGTCAGTCACTTTCTTTTGTATCCTGAAGAATGTCTCACAGACACTTTCATGAAACAGGAACCCTGAAGGATCATCTCACCTTTAGGCAAGTTTAGCAGTCATCTCTCTGTGGGTTCTTCATGTTTAGTTTATGCATCAGCCCAGGCAAGAGGAGTTTCTTGCCCAAATGGCTAACAAAATCCATAAGGAGCCTCTTTGATGCCCATCTTCCTCTTGAAGTGCTGCCAGGAGCAACAAACATATCTCATTGTCATGAAAAGCCCTAAGTTATTAAAACATTTTAAATGCCATATTCTGTAGTCTTTGAAAGATATGAAGAATGCCTATCTAGCTGAAGTATATCTCTATATATCTAGAAAATCTAACTAACATGACTACAAGCTTGACTATTATCGATGATTATCCATTAACAACCTATATTTCCTAATTATACATTACATTTTTAGATGAACTACAAAATCAAAATACCTTAATCAAGAGCAGAAATATACAGATAACAAGATTGACCTTAAATTTATATCAATAAAGCAAAATCCATACCAATGCAAATTATTCATATCTATATTATCCCCCCTTTATATGTAAACAAACAGTTATAAACAATATTTGGGAATATGGATGTAGTTATTTCTCTCCAAACTTCTTCCTGCTCTATGGGGACACTGTTGTGCTAGGTTCATCTCAGTCAGCAGTTGGGCAAAGCATTTTCTTTGTGGGGGTGTTCACAGCAACCTTTCAGGAGGCCTAGGTCCATGAAACCACATTTGTATGGAGGCAATCCACAGGTTCTCATCTTCTGTGAAAGCAAAAGAAGAACCTCTTCTCCAAAGCACCATATTCTTAGACCCAAATTCTGAAGTCAAGATACCTTTATAATATACATGTTGGTTTAGTTTAGCATCCCATAGGATGAAATATGTTTCTGTACTTAGCTCCTTCACAGCCCCAATTAAATCCTTTCCTTTGTAAGAATTTCTGGGGTCATGGTGTTTTTTCATAGCAATAGAAGCCCTAACTCAAACAAGTATTCTTTAATATGTGATATTTGGAGACTAAGAAAAATGTAGATTCTCTGATATAGGTAATAATAATAGTAAATTGTTTATTTTTCCAACAAATACCTATTATGACAGATACTTGGCTAGGATGTAACAAAGCAATAGTTAAAAAATATTTAGAGGCTCAGTTGGTACATTTTAGCCTGCCACACAAGCATAAGCACCTGAGTTCAGATCCCTATCATCCATTTTAAAAGTTGGTGACAATATAACTATTTAATCTTAGCACTAGAGGATGAGGAAAGCCAGTGACAGATGGATCCCTGGAACTACTAACTAGACAGCTAGTAGAGACAAGTCCATGAGCTCCAGGTTCAGTGAAAGACTTTGTTTCAAAAAATAAGAGGGAGACTGTCAAGGTAGATACCCAATTACTCCTTCTGGCCTACACACACACACACACACACACACACACACACACACACACACACTTTTTAGGAAATTGAAAAAACCTTCCTTCAAGGACATTAAAATTTTGCTCATTAATGGCATATGACAAAACATCTCATACTTGGTACACCTTGTAGAAGCTTAGCCATGATTCACTACTGTCCCTGGAGTGTCTGTCACACATGGACTCATCAGGGGAGAGACACTCTTCCAGAGTGTGCACATTGATGAAAACCTTCCCACTAACACAAGCTAAATTCAATTTATAGGCTAGAAATTAAAAGATGCATTTAATTATCAGTCCTCCGGCACTTCTATTATCTTTTGGCATTTTGGGAGATTAATAAAGTGCTATGTTTCTGCAAATATAACTGGCAGTAATCCAAAATTGATTGAGTTAATTAAGCATAACAATTGTCAAGAGCTAAAAATAATGAGAAAAGAAAGAAGTTTAATGAAATGGTGCACAACACCAGAGAGCTGTATCAAGAAGTATGGGTAATCTGGAGACAGTCTCCAAATAGATTGTGTGTGTGTGGGGTGTGTGTGTGTGTGTGTGTGTGTGTGTGTGTGTATGTTCATGCACATGTGAGTCTTATTTTAATATATCCTTCTATAAGGTATGGCATACTTATAATGCTCTCAGAAACAGAAAACAAGCTGTGAGAAATTTAGTTTTTTCCATTATCTCAAAGAATACTCTAGTGCTTATGGAACACACAATTAATATTTGTCAGAATCTCTCAGTTCTGAAAAGGGAACAGAGATGTGAGTGCCAAAGTTGGCATCCACTGCTTTCTTACACATGTGTTGTGGTCCAAGGAGCCTATGAGGCATTTGTTGCTTACATTGAGAATACATTTGAGATGAAGAGAAAAATTCTTTATAATTGGTACTAGATTTGTAATAAGTTCATTAACATTGATACAAGAATTATGCCTATAAAAAAGTGAATTAACAAAGGAAGGTATTTACATAAGGAATAAAGCAAACATCTCATAATGTTTGTTCATCTCTGTTTCAGTTCCGGCCAGACATTCAGAAAGCCATGAACAAAATTAAATTAGAATTTAGGAATTACAGAAAAAAAGTTAGAAAACTAAAGTTTAGTTTAGGACGGATTAAAGACAACACTATCCATGGTGGCTGGTTTCCTGGTAAGACAAAAGACAAGGGCTTAATTTTCTTGCTTAATCACCTGTGGCTCTTTAGGAACTTAAGGAATGGTAGTTGAATGAAGTACAAGAAAAGTTATGGGTTGTAAAATTTTCCTTGAGATTTGTGTCACATGAACCCATGAAGTGTAAAGTTTTACTAAACTATCTGCCAATCATTTTCAGTAATTTCTGTGTTGTGTTTATTAGTAATGGGTAGTTAACCACATTAGCTCTGTTGCTTGGCCTTTATATATTTCCTAGTAAATCTAGTAGGTTTAAGGTAACTTTGGAGAGTAACCTTACTTTGTGTTTATTTAGCATGTTCATATTTTTGTTTCAATACATTTTCAAAGCATCTGATCAGTGAGATTTGGACGGGAGACATTGGTTTCCATGTTTAGAGCTTCCCTCCCTCCCTCACCCCCTCCCTCCCTCCCTGCCATCTCACCTAGGAACCTCGAGGCTTTCTTTGATTGTTTAGGTTTATGGAACTTTGACTCTAACAAGATAATCTGACAGTCACTAAAAGAAATGTGCTCAGTTACCAAAAGGACATCACTGACATAAATTCCAAAGTCTATACTCACAAGAGGAGCATGGTGTTTGCCTCCAAGTAGGGCATATATTGTATCACTTACAGGAAATGAAAATAAAAAGCAAGACCTTTGAAATCGTGGCATATTAGTAAAAATTAAATGGAAAGTAGTCACATGAAAGCATATTTTTACTTTAGATGCTAAGGTAATAGAGAAGCTACCCTAAGCTACACTTAGTTTAACCCTTCCTTATGAGCTTGCTAGTGAGTCAAGGGTTAATGAGTCCTTTTTGACCAAGTTCTAGAAGTATTCACTGATTTATTTCATGACAGACTTTTTGTTTCCTCCAATTTATTCAGTCTCCACATAAGTATGTTTAAAACATGATTTTTTCACAAAGTGGTTTTGTGACAGTTATTTATTTTATTTATTTATTAAAGATTTCTGTCTCTTCCCCGCCACTGCCTCCCATTTCCCTCCCCCTCCCCCAATCAAGTCCCCCTCCCTTGTCAGCCCAAAGAGCAATCAGGGTTCCCTGCCCTGTGGGAAGTCCAAGGACCACCCACCTCCATCCAGGTCTAGTAAGGTGAGCATCCAAACTACCTAGGCTCCCACAAAGCCAGTGCGTGCAGTGTGTGACAGTTATTCTTGCTTGTATAAGAAAATATCAGCTTGTGAAAACGTAACCTACCGTTTTACATTTCAAAACATGAAGTGCCCAGGTGTTGTTCCAATTATATGTTGACTTAACTGTTCATTGCTAAAACTGAAGGAACTGCTGCTGTTGTTCACATTTGACAAATCAGGAAAGCCTAATCTCAGAGACCTTCACACCACAGCTGGAATTTGACCATAAGCAGTCTGGATCTTAGGTTCATGCCCTTAAATCATGCAAAATGAAGACCAAGAACATAATCTGCTGCATTGACTGTGGACTTTCACCATGTCTCTCAAGTCATCCAGTCTACAGTGATTGCACTCATAGCCAAAAGAACAGTTTCTTGGGACAGATCTGTTCAAGCATAGTTGAAGAGGAGTACCAGGTGAAGGTATTAACTACTGTACTCAGTAGTGAATGGAACTTGGAAACCAACAAGTGGAAATACAATCCTGCCATTGTTTAAAGCACAGACTGTGTCTGTTCTAAGCAGGGTGTGGTGGAAGATGCTCCACTAGTGCTTGTACTATTTCACCATGTGTTTTTACTCCATGTCTAGGCACTGGGGACAGGTCCAGTGAGTTATACATGCATGACAGTCACTTCTCTTTGGGGAGTTGATACGCTGTGCTTTGTTGTTATGAGACCATATTATTTCTAAAATAGTAAATAACAGTACACCTAAAAAAAATTCTCAGGGCTGGGGAACTGGTTTAGTAGGTAAGAGCACTGGCTATATAAGTCAGAAGACCTGAGTAGGAATGCCTACCACCCACCTAAAAGCCAGGCTTGGCTGTGGATCTCTGCCTCTGCTTCCATCAGTTACTGGATAAAGGCTCTCTGATGACAATTAGGATGTCACCAATCTGATTACAGGAGATGGCCAGTTCAGGCATCCTCCCCACTACAGCTAGGAGTCTTAGTTGGATCATCCTTGTGAATTCCTGGGAGTCTCCCTGACCCAAAAACACCCCCCTCATCAAGATATCTCTTTCATTACTCTCCTTCTATCATGCCCCAAATCTGCCTCTGGCACCCAGCCGGTGCAACCCGCTCCCTCTAGATCCCATTCCCTAACCCCCACCTCAGGGCCCAGTTTGTCCAGATCTCTTCTATTTCCCCTTCCAGGGAAATCCATGCACCCATATTTGGGCTTTCCTGGTTATCTAGCCTTTCTGGAGCTGTGGACTGTAGGTTGGTTATCCTGTGCTTTACTTCTAATATCCACTTATGAGTCAACATACACAATGTTTGTCTTTCTGGGTCTGGGTTAACTCACTCAGAATGACTTCTCTAGTTCCATTCATCTGCCTGCAAATTTCATGAGACTGGTTTTTTACAGCTGAATAGTACTCCATTGTGCAAATGTACCACATTTTCTTTGCCCATTCTTCAATTGTGGGGTATCTAGGTTGTTTCCAAATTAGGCTAATTACAAAAAATGCTGCTAGGAATATTGTTGTGCAAATGTCCTTGTGGTGTGAGTGTGCCTCCTTTGGTATATGCCCAAGAGTGGTAGAGTTTGGTGTTGAGGTAGATCGATTCTTATGTATCTGAGAAACTGCCATATTGATTTCCAAAGTGGCTGTACAAGTTTGCACCCCCACAATGGAGTGTGCCCCTTACTCCACATCCTCTCCACCATAAACTGTCATCAGTGTTTTTGATCTTAGCCATTCTGATATGTATATGACTGTATCTCAGGGTCATTTTGATATGCATTTCCCTGATGACTACAAATGTTGAACAATATTTAGTGTACTTCAGCCCTTTGAGATTCTTCTGTTGGGAATTCTCTGTTTAGATCTGTAACCCTTTAAAAGTGGGATTATTTGGTACTTTGATGTCTAGTTTCTTGAGTTCTTTATATATCTTGGAGATCGGCCCTCTGTCAGATGTGGGGTTTGGTGAAGATCTTTTCCCATTCTTATCGACAGTGTCCTTTGCCTATAGAAGCTTTTCAGCTTCAGGAGGTTCCATTTATTAATTGTTGATCTCAGTGTCTTTGCTACTGGTGTTATGTTCAGGAAGTAGTCTCCTGTGCCAATGCATTCAAGGCTATGTCCCATTTTTTTCTTCTATTGGGTTCAGTGTAACTGGATTTATGTTGGGGTCTTTGGTGTCTAAGATTTTAATGAAACATTTAATCCCTGAAGATGTACCGTGTGTGTGTGTGTGTGTGTGTGTGTGTGTGTGTGAGAGAGAGAGAGAGAGAGAGAGAGAGAGAGAGAGAGAGAGAGAGAGCAAGACATCAGTGCTTCTGGATATACACTCGAATCTTTTTTCTTTTCTCTTTATTTTTTTTTATTTTTTATTTTTTTGGTTTGTTCAAGACAGGGTTTTTTTTCTGTAGCTTTGGAGCCTGTCCTAGAACTAGCTCTTGTAGACCAGGCTGGCCTCGAACTCACAGAGATTTGCCTGCCTCTGCCTTCTGAGTGCTGGGATTAAAGGCATGCACCACCACCACCCAGCTAGGAATCTTAACCAAGATATGGAATAAGCCAACATTCACCAACAGATAAACAGACAATGAAAATGTAGTATAATATACATAGTAGAGTTTTATCTGGCCATAAAAAGAAACAAAATTACATGTTTTTCAGAAAGATGACTGGAATTGGAGTCCACTGTGTTAAGCAAACTGATCCAGATGCAAAATAAAATAAATATTGCATAGTTTCTCCTATGCATAATTTTCCTTAAAAATCTATTTTGAGATTCGTAAGATGGCTCAGTGGATGAAGTGCTTACTTCATAAGCCCGACGACCTGAGTTGCATGCCCAGAACCTGTATAAAGACAGAAGGAGAGACATGAATTTGCAAATTGTCTTCTGACCTCCATACTCATCCATGGCACGGATATACACACAATGCCTCCCCACCACACACATACAGATACACACAAGGAGGGTAGAAAGAAGAAAAAGAAAATGAAATGGGTGAGGGGAGAAGACAAGGAGGGTGACTAGGAAGAGAGCTCATGGTATTTCTATCATAAGAAAATACATTATTTTTGTTAGTTTTTTTTTTAAAAAAAAGGAAGTTGAGGGAATGGATGGATAGAGAACTGCCCACTAGAGTAAAAAAGAAAGAGTACAGTTGTGAGAAGACATTAACTATGAAAACACTACATCCTTAGGGGTCAGAAAGGCAAACCAAGCATGGAGTCCAGAGTCCAATCAGTGCAGAAGGCCTGCTTTATGAAGTAGGGCACAGTAGCAGCATGAAGTGAACCTTGGAAAACAGTGCAGTGTGCTCTCAGTGCTAGACTGATAAACCCCAAATTGAGCTGGCAGCTGGGGTGACACACACTGCTGTCCAGAGGTCATTGGGTATAGAGTAATACCAAAAACTCGGGAATAGTTTAAATTCTTCCTGTCTCTATAGATCCATCACTAAGTAAGAAAAGAGGCCCACAGAAGCAGAGGTTATCAGTCTAATTCCGACGCCAGAACAGGGTGGGATGGAGAAACTAAAGCAGAAGTTCCCAGCACACTGGCCTCATCCAGATCTTCATGCCCTACTTACCAATCCCCACACTAACATTCTGAGGAGCTATTATTGGACTCTCTTAGAGTTTAAATGCATAGTGTCAAAATAGTTAATACATTTTGATGTGGGAGTCCCCTCTGTGTGCTGTGATTACCATTAATAAAGAAACTTCCTTGGCCTGTAGATAGGGCAGAACTTAGGTAGGCATGGAGGACTGGACTGAATGCTGGGAGAAAGAAGGGCGGAGTCAGAGAGACGCCATGGATCCGTGGCTGGAGGTAGATGTGCTGTAACTTTGCTGATAGGCCATGACCTCATGGTGATATATAGATTAATAGAAATGGGTTAAATTAAGTTAGCCAATAAGAAGCTAGAGCTAATGGGCCAAGTAGTGATTTTAATAAATACCATTTCTGTGTGATTATTTCAGGGCTGGGTGGCCGGGACAAATAAGCAGCTCTCCCCAAACAACACTTGTTTGGTTTTTTGTTTGTTTGTTTGTTTAATAAAAGGATACCTGAAAACAAATCGACAGTTTGTACTATGTTGCAGTTAGACCTACAAGTATTCTCTAGCAGCTCCATTCCTATGCATTTCCCGGGAAGAAATGAAAAGCTGTGTCTTCACAGAGATGTCCATGAATGTTTTACAGAACGTGTATTCATTACAGTTAAGAGACAAAAAAGACTGCACATCTGTGAGTACATATGAATAAGCACACTGGGTAGATTCCGGCAACACAATGCAACAAAAGGCATTGCAAACCTGCATATGCGCAAAGCAACTCACAGGAAATGAAAAAGCATTATGCTAATTAGAAAAATATCAAACCTGTTGGGATTAGTGGTTCACTCTGTAATCACAGCATTTGGAAGAGGGACACAGGAGGTTGCAGTAAGTTCAGGGCCAGCCTGAGCTATGTAGCACATGCCTCTCTCCTGAATCTCTAAGTCATGGGACATGGATACTGGAAACACCTTTGTTTCACGTTTGTGCTCTTTGGCAAATTCCTACCCAGGATCCAAAAGTTAGCTGACATATGTTCTACGGTTAAGACTCCATTACTACCACATTTTAGTTGTACAACTTGAGTCCCAGTTTTCTCATTACAATTCAATTAGCTGTTAGGAGTTCTATAAGTTGACCAAACTACACAACTGTAACATATACACAGAGTGCCTAGGTCATGTTGGTTTGGTCTCCATGAGCTCCTAGGAGCCCAGGTTAGTTGATTATGTAAAACTTCTGTGAGTCCTTGACCCCTACACTCCTTTCTCCCCCTCCGCAGCATTCCCAAACTCCACCTGTTTGGCCGCGAGTCTCTGCATGTGCCTCCATCACTTGCTGAATGACAAGAAGAGGGGATGCCTCTGACTCTTTTACTGGCTTTTTTTTACTTTGCATACTGGGACACCTTGCCTGACCTTAATACATGAGATGGTGCTTAGACTTACTGAAACTTGATATGCCATGGTTTATTGATACTCATAGGAGATCTGCCCTTTCCTTGGATGGAGATAGAAGAGGAGAGGATTCAGGAAATAGGAGGAGGAACTGGGGAGAGGGATTGGGAGGGGAGGATGAGGTTGGAGGATGAGGGTGAGAGGCTGTGGCCAGGACGTAAAATAAATAGATGAATAAAAATAAAAAAATAAAAATTCAATTAATTGGGTTTGTGGGAGGGGGTTATTTGTTTGGTTGTTTGGTTGGTTTTTCAAGACAAGGTTTCCCTGTGTAGCCCTGGCTGGGTTGTTTGTTTGTTGGGTTTTGTTTTTTGTTTTTCTGAAACAGGGTTTCTCTGTGTAGTACCTGGCTGTCCTAGAACTCGCTCTGTAGATCAGGCTGGCAAATCAGAGATTTGCCTGCCTCTGCCTCCCAGTGCTGGAATTAAAGGCATGCACCACCACACATAGCAAAAATTCAATTCATTGTAACCAGAATGATTTCCCTTTGATTACCTCAAAATCAACTGATTAGGACAAGTCACTCAAAGGGAAGGCATTGACTAAAAAGGGCTATGATTCTTTGGGAGTCATCTTAGAACTTCACCTAAACAAACCATTCTTTAAAAAGTGCTTACCCCTACACTGATTTATGAGTGTTATTTAATCACAATTTAAGCACAGAATATTTTTATTATGTTTTTTAAATCAACAAAAAATATATTTTATTGCTAACAATTATAAAAAGATATCTCAATTTCTAGAAAATGCTAAAGATGGGAGATAATGATCATGTTGCAATACTTGCAATGTTTAGATAGACTTTATTAATGTTCTCTGAAATCCTGGGTGGTAGACACTATTAACTGTACAGAAAAGATGATGAGACCTGACATCACAGAACTGGTATGTAGTAACAAAAGTTTTAAAACAGCATATGTAAATGGAAATCAGGGTAAATATCTATCATCTTAATTCACCTAAGCTTCAACCAAGAAAAGAAAGGAAAAAAAAAGACTAGATGACTAGAATAACTTATTTTTCCCAATTCTGGAGGACTAGGAAGTACAAGATCAAGTTGCAGGCAGAACCAGTGTGTGGTGAGGTCTTCTTGGCTCACAGTGTCCTCACATGGAATAAAGGGTAGGGCACTCTCTGGGAACCTTTTCATAAGGACTAATGCCATGCATGAGTACTCTCTTATGACTTAATTATCTTCGAAGGACTCCCTTCTTAATTCCACCATCATGCCAAGGGTGAAGACTTCAACCTAAGGATTTGGCACTGAATGGAGGCTTCTGCTGAAGTCAGCAACTGTTGGTCCTTCTGTAGAGTCTTGAAAGAGCACCTCACTAATGGAACAGGCGTGAGAGCACACAATAAAAGGATCTAGAGGACGGACAGAACTGATGTGGCAAATCACGCCCAAAGAGCAACGGTTCTCAACCGCCCCAATGCTGTGACTCTTTAATACAATTCTTCACGTTGTGGCAAGCCCCCCATCATAAAAATATTTCCATTGCTACTTCACAACTGTAATTCTGCTAATGGTATAAATGTAAATATCTGTGTTTTCCAATAGTTTTAGGTGCCCCCTGTAAAAGGGTTGTTTGACCCCCCCAAAAAAAGGATAAGACCTATAGGTTGGGAATCAATACCAATGTGGAAGATGACAAGAACATGTGTTCGCTATTATGAGACCAGAAAAAAAAAAAAGATGTGTTGTTGAGGGGAAGCTAGTTTTAAAAGACAATTAACTCTTAAGGGATTTTATTTCTAGTACTTAATTGCCTGTGTGGGCTTTGGGGGAAGCCTGAAAACAATAGCTCAAAGTCTCTGTGCATTCTCTTTGAAATAAACTTAGGTCTTTTAAATGAATTTCTGTTGATCAATTCGTGTGGCAATATGACATTTTGAACAAGGACAGAATTTCTAAAATAGGGAGATGCTTCAGTTGGCCAAGTACTTGCTATGCAAGCTTGAGGACCCAAGTTGAGATTCCTAACACCCCTATAAAAAGCCAGGCACAGAAGGGAGTACATGCCTGTAGACCCAATGCTGGGGAGACAGACAGAAGCAGCCTTGGAGCTTGTGGGCTGGAGAATTTAGCTGAATTGCTAAGCTCCAGTTCAGTGAGAGATGAAGACTGGCTGAGGAAGGCACCTGATGTGAGCCTCTGGACTCCTCTCCTCCCACAGCAGCATGGACACAACAAACACACACATAGAAAACAGACTCGGCTACTACCACA
>NC_022030.1:43251923-43264425 GCF_000317375.1 Microtus ochrogaster
GACACAACAAACACACACATAGAAAACAGACTCGGCTACTACCACACATGCACAGACACAACAAACACACACAAAAGCTAAATCAATAAGCTTTTGCTCACTACAGCTTTTTAAAAAGGTTATCTGATGAAAAGCACACATTCTCTAGACCATATTTATTTATATATACAAAACACATTAAAATGCAATACAGGCATTTCAATTTAAATTAAGCAAAATTCTAAATTAATATGGCTAATAAAATTTTCTCTCAATGTTGCTTGGTTTCCTTTGTAATACTTTTTTTTAAATTTATTTATTTATTTATTGAGAAAAGGAAAAAAAAACAAGTTTCCGCCTCCTCCCAGCCTCCCACCTCCCCCCCCCTCCTCCCCCCCTTCTCCCCCTCCCTCTCCAGTCCAAAGAGCAGTCAGGGTGCCCTGCCCTGTGGTAAGTCCTAGGTCCTCCCCCCTCCATCCATATCTAGGAAGGTGAACATCCAAAATGGCTAGGCGCCCACAAAGCCAGAAAATTAAGTAGGATCAAAACCCCTTGCCATTGTCCTTGGCTTCTCATCAGCCCTCATTGTTCGCCATGTTCAGAGAGTCCAGTTTCATCCCGTGCTTTTTCAGTCACAGTCCAGCTGGCCCTGGTGAGCTCCCAGTAGATCAGATCCACTGTCTCAGTGGGTGGGTGCACCCCTCGTGGTCCAGACTTCTTTGCTCAGGTTCTCCCTCCTTCTGCTCCTCACTGGGACCTTGAGAGCTCAGTTCAGTGCTCCAGTGTGGGTCTCTGTCTCTATCTCCATCCATCACCAGGTGAAGGTTCATAGCCAAAAGGATAACTATATGTTTTTCTTTGGGTTCACCTTCTTACTTAGCTTCTTTAGGTTCGCCAATTGTAGACTCCGTGACCCTTATTTATGGCTAGAAACCAATTATGAGTGAGTACATCCCATGTTCATCTTTTTGGGTCTGGGTTACCTCACTCAGGATAGTGACACTTTTTTAGATAAATACCATATACCAAAGTTAAACCAGGACCAGGTGAACAATCTAAATAGACCTGTTAGTCGCGAAGAATTAGAAGCGGTTATCAAAAACCTCCCTACCAAAAAAAGCCCAGGATCGGATGGTTTCAATGCGGAATTCTACCAGAACTTCCAAGAAGAGCTAATACCTATACTCCTTAAGGTATTTCACAATATAGAAACAGAAGAGTCATTGCCAAATTCCTTTTATGAAGCTACAGTTACTCTGATACCAAAACCTCACAAAGACTCAACCAAGAAAGAGAATTATAGGCCAATTTCACTCATGAACATCGACGCAAAAATCCTCAACAAGATACTGGCAAACCGAATCCTTTGTAATACTTTTTAAAGTTTTATATCTTTATGGCTTATATCTTTTTAAAAAATTCCTAAGCTAGCTAAAGAGATGGCTTAACAGATAGAGCACTGGGCTGTTCTTGCAGAGGACCTGGGTTTAATTCCCAGCCCCCACATATAAACTGGTTTCTGGGGATCCAACTAACTCTTCTGGCCTCAGAGGCAAGCAAAGTACCTTTAAACATAAAATAAAGGGTTTCAGCCAATATTGTTTAACACTATATTATCTTGATAAACTCAATCATTACTGCCTGGAAAACTACACAAAGGCTAGATGGTAATGGCATGGTGAAGTGTCATGCTGTGACAGATTAATGACCGTTCTGTCATTAATGACTAAAGCATTTTACAGTGTGGCGCACACCACGCCTCAGATACATAGTGGGCATTTATTATTTGAGGGGTTGGGTGAGGTGTAAAGCCTCTCTGGCCTGGAGAGTTAAACACAACTCACTAGAGAGAAAATATCATCAGGTATTCCACGGAAGTACCAGGCACATGAGTACCTAGCCACGCCTCAGAGAAGGGCTCACTTTCCCTTCTTTATCAAGCCAGCACTTTACAGCACTGATCAGCACTCCCTCTCAGTTTCCCTCTCTAATCAAAGTCTCAGCTCGTATGTGAACTGCCTCCTTCTAGTGCTGCCTGTGAAAACTACAACCAAGAAGTTGACTAAATTCACAGTGTAGCAGTTTGAATGTAATTGCCTCCCATAATCTGACACTATTAGCAGGCATGGCTTCACTGGAGTGAGGATAGCCTTGTTGGAGGAAGCTTGTCACTGTGGGGGTGGGCTTTGAAGTTTCCTATGCTCAGGATACCACCCAGTCTCAGTTAACTTCCTGTGACCTGCATATCAAGATGTAGCCAGCACCACATCTGCCTGCCTGCCACAAGGTTCTCCACCATGATGATAATGGGTGGAACCTCTGAAACTGGAAGTGAGCCACCCTAATTAAATGTTTGCTATGTAAGAGTTGTTGTGGTCATGGTGTCTCTCCGCAGCAATAAAAACCCTAAGACATAATCACCATCCAATATGAAGCCTTTGGATTGGACAGTCCTCAAAGCAGATGGCCTCAGACTGCTAGACTCTACTATAGCTAGCCTATACTCACTTACTTTGGGCACAAAGCAGAAATGTGTCCATAAGAAATGGTCATAACAATCAGGAGACTTGACCAAACAAAATGGAGGTTATAGAGAGAAATTGTTCGTAGTATTTTATTTGAAAAGGAAAACAAGAACATTGAGAGCCTAGAGGTTCATGGCTTTGTCTCCAGTTCAACAAAAGGTAAAAAGCAAAATTAGTACATTGAAAAATTGAGTCAAGAAAGGCTAATTAATAGGATGAATGAAATAAATAAATAAAAATAAAGGACATGACTTTTCCTAAGGATGGTGTAGGGGAAGGTTTATTATAGATAAAATGGAAAACAGCTAGAGGCAAGGATGTCTGAGAAAGTTCAGAATGAACATGGCCTTGAGCCCTGTGAAGAGAAGGGGGGAGGGAAAGGAAAGAGCCAGGTAAGCAAAATGGCTGGACTACACAGGGAAGGGCAGCTGGGGGAAGGGCAGCTCAGCCCTTCAGCTGAAAAATTTAGGATAGGAGGTAGGGTGTACCAGTCGTACCTAGTAACCGGTAAGGACTGAGGGATGCTGGAAGAACCTGGCTGCCAGGTTCACTTTAATACGTTCAATGGGCACCTAAGTTGGCTATTTGTCCCAGGTTTGAGACTTGTCAAACTATTGACTAGGAGCCTTGGGTGGAATTACAATGTGGTGTCTTCCCCAGGGACTTGACTGTCCTTCTACCTTAGTTGGTGATCTTCTTTCTCAGAGCCATACATGTTCCGTAGGAGACCCAAGGTAAACCTTCCTCTCTTTAAAGTTCACAGAGAAGGATTAAGAAGAGTAACAGATAAATTCATTAAATTCATACAATAAATTCTTGTATATTCAAATACTACATGGACGTAAACAAAGTGTTGAGATGCTACTCTGAGAAGATAGTTTCACCTAAACATGGTATTTTCTCTCTGCCCTGAAAATAACAGATCTCTTTGTTCATATAAATGTACATATTTTTCTGAAACAAAAGTAGAAACTGTCAATTCCCAACCTGTAATATCTAAAAGTAGTGAATGTAGCAAATATGATTATCAGAATTAAAACTTACAAATCTCACATAAAATAAGACAGGCACAAAATTTTCAAAATCTATATCATCAACATATTCATATGTAAGTTAATACAGTCTTGACCAAAAAAAGAGCTTTTATGGTACACAATTTAGATTGTTTGTGGTTCAGTACACTTGGATAAAAGCAAAACACAGCCCCAAATAACATATCTTAAAGTCACAGTACTGTGGATGGCTTCCCCAATGAATTTGTCCATCCTTGTGCACATGGGGAGTGCTGTGAAAACCATAGAAAATGGAAAGGAAAATGAACCAAACCAAAGTGGTGTGGAGTAAAATATTTACCTGTTAATTTGTCCTAAGGGGAAGTTCTGTTTTAGTAAAGAGCTGCTGGCATAGCATCATGTAAAATACATGCCATGCTAAAAAACAATAGCAGACAGAACCATGTCCTGTGACACAGATGGAATGTGTCACCCAGCAGCTGCCATGCCTGGGTTATATTAAGCCACAGATCTCGGATTTCCCGCAATATCCCATCTGGTTTCTTCAGTGTCCCCTGAAACTGCTCTAACATCCAAGAGACAAGCAAAGGGCAATCCTCTCAAATGTGGCTAATTTTTGAAGTCCCCACATATGGTGTTTGGATATGAGCATGGAAAAGCCGTATCTGAGCACCTAGACATAACGTGACCCATCCAAAGTGGCGCTAGTGGAAGAAGCACTTAATGGAGTATGGGGGAGCTGTCCCTTCTGCATCTCATGATGCCTTCCCAAGGAGCATCCTGTCTAAATGGTATTCCTGAGGAGGTGACAACTGTGAGATTCTGTGCGAAATGGAACTGCCAGGTGATTTCCCTGAGAAGAAGTGGCAAGTTCAGGGCAGAGAATTGATCAAGTCCTATGTGGAAACACTCTTAAGTACACCTGCCACGTCTTGCTTCCAGTCAGCTAAAGGCCACCTGATTGTGTGTGGTCATTCTTGGAAATGGAAATTCAATAGCACATTTTCTCTAATTATGTATTGTTGATGCTGATTTGTTACAGGAAATGGCACTTCAATTGGAAGAAACTAATTTTCTTTAGAAATTGATTTTAAAATAGTCACAAATAAAGAGCTATCACTTCACCAGAGAAAACATCAAATATTCAACACAGCATATAGATATAATCTTTACAAAACCCAAATTCCAAATGCTTCTGGTCAAGACACAGTAACAGGAACCATACTTATCCTTAAAACAACAGGAGACACAGGAAAACCACAAGAATGAGCTCTTATGACAGTGACCATTACCCAGTAAGGAAAAACATCCTTGGAGGGTGGGTGATGGGGAAGCTTTGTTAACCAATTATCTTTAAGAGGTGGACCAAGTTAGGGTATGACTTTCTGGAACCAGGAGAAAAACGGGCACACGGCTCAGGTGCTCTCTCTCTGTGGTTTCTTTGCAGCACAGATGAGCTTGGACTTCTCATTCCTTTTTTTTTTTGTGAGTTTTTCCCCTTATAATAAATAAAAATATAATTGTTTATCTTTTAGCTAGCCTGGTTATTTCCAAATCGAGCTAACTTCTACAGTTGGCACCCAACATGGGGCTCAGGTCTCCAGTGGCTCTAGCCAGCTGCTGTCAGGTTCTACACTGTTCATTTGGGTATATAATTCCCACGCAGTGACTCTGGGTAGCCACTAGCCATGGTTCTTCATATTTTCTCATTAAATATCTCAGAGGGTCTTGGCCACCCACGACTGCGTGGCTGGTTTCTGGGTCCAGTACGGGATGTGGGCTTTCCTGATTTCTTGCTCTCTTTGTTCTCATGTGGCTGTGGACCAGTCAAGAACTTCTGCAGAGAGCACAGTCTGTAATTTACATTGAAAAACTGTTCTTAATCTGAGCATATCTTTCAGCATTTAACACCAAAATTCAGAATCAAGCCAGTCATGCAGCTACAGGTACGCTGTGACACCTACTGGCAGGTAACAGTTATTGCACCTACTCCAGCTCAAATTCAACCAAAGGTAAGATTTATATTTAAAATATAAATTTATAATTTAAAAGGGCAAGATGACACAATTTAACAATCTAGGAATTCAATAGCCTTTTTACTTACACCATGTACAATGTTATGCAATGTTATGACTTTCCTTTTACATCCCTTTATTTGATTCTGGGGATTAGCTTTGTCCTCCATACTTTCTCCTTAAAAACATGGTTTGATAATAGGGCCAAGAATGAGGTGCTTTTTAAAATTATACAGTCTTTACAGACTTTTAATGATCAATAAAAAGTGAAAATCAGCACTCTGGAAGGATACAACCAATTTGACAAACAGAACCCAGTCAAATGAGGCACTTTTAAAAATGATACAGTCTTTACAGACTGATAATGATAAATTGAAAGGGAAATTCATGCTTGGATTTAGAGAAGTACAGAGCCATTGGCCAACCCCAAAGCCAGCTCTATATATTCCTATTGTATACAATTTTGTATTGGTTTTAGATGGCTCTTGTTTAGACAAAAGGGGAAGGTGATGGGGAAGCTTTGTTAACCAATTATCTTCAAGAGGTAGGACCAAGTTAGGGTGTGAGATCTGCAAATATTTTCTAGATTGCCTCTGTACTCTTGCCTCCTTTTTTATTGGAATCAAACCCACAAACCCAGGCTTTGTACACAGAAGGCACACAGTCTGCCAGTGAGTGAGTCACACCCCCAGCCTATCAGAGGAGTAAAGGTTAATCAGGGCTCACAGCATCACAAAAACAGCTGACTCCTTTGCTTTGGGCCTGAGACAAGACAGAAACATCATGGCAGCAAAAGAATGTGGCAAATGCTTCTCACCTCATGAGGATAGAAAGCAAAATACAACAAACGGAGGCCCAGGGAAAAGATACTTTCAAAGGCAATGTTCCAGTGGATTCCTTCCTCCAGCCAGGCCCTCCACCTCCAACGTTCATACCACCTTCTGTTATTCGTGATGCAGGTGACCCTAGGCTGGTCCCATGAAGGGCAGTGGTGGGTGACCTGAGGCCAAGATATGCCATGCAGAGAGAGTTTGGATATAGAGTTTATTTAGTGAGTATTGGGAATGATATAAGAATAAGGGGTTATGGAGGGTTGGAGGGGGGGAGCAAAGAAAGGGGGCACAGAAAGAGGGTAGAGAGAAGCAGAAATTGCCTCTTCAGAAGAAGGATGGATGGGGGGAATTTCCTTTTGTATGCTGTGAATACCATTGGTTAATAAAGAAAACTGGCTTGGCCTGAGAGGGTAAAGAGGCAGAGAAAACTAAATTGAATGCTGGGAGAGAGAAGGCAGAGTCAGAGGGAAGCCATGGAGCTGCAGCCAGAGACAGACATGCTGAAAGCTTACCAGTAAGCCACTGCTATGTGGCAATACACAGATTAATAGAAATGGGTTAAATTAATATGTAAGAGCTAGCCAATGAGAAACTAGAGTTAATGGGCCAAACAGTGATTTAAGTACTCTGGTTTCTGTGTGATTATTTCGGGGCTGAGCAGCTGGGAACCAAGAAGCAGCCTCCTTCCAAAAAACTGGCACACCAATGTAGCCAACTAAAAACTTGAGAGAGCTTGAAAAGGAATTCTAGACACAAAATTACAGAGTTTAACACAGCTTCTTGCTGTTTGTTGGTAGCATGAAGCAGATCCTTTAAGGGAGGTTTTCCTGACTCAGCGGTAGCAGGAAAAAAAAAGCTGTATGGCTTTGAAATGCTGACTTTCTGGGCCATGCTGTCAGCATGACCTCTGGTTCTTTCAGAAAGCTGAGTATTTAAATGGGGTTTTGTGTGCAGAGTGCTACAATTGCTTAATGGCTCGACAAAGACCTGCTGCATACTTGGAACTGGAACAATGTGCATGGCTTGAAGAGGTGGTGAACGAACTTCCACCATGTTGGACTGTGAGAAACAAGCAGGAAGGGCCTTATATACCCTAGTAATGGCATAGCTTAAGGTTTTAAGAAGTGCTTAGCATATTAAAAAGCACTCCTGGATAGTAAATACAGATACACAATAAAAACAAAGTCAGATGGAAAAGACCTCTAAATGGGTGACAGTGTTGGATAAACGTACATAGGCTTGGGAGAGAAGAAAATGAATATAGACAGTTATAAAAAGAAGTAAATGGCTTTTTAAAAAAGGGTAAAGTCTTTCAAGAGACAGAGTACAGACAGTCACAGATTAAAAAAGTAAAGATAATAAAATATTAAAAAGAGTAAAAGCAAATAAACTACATAAAGATGGAGAATACACAGAGAGTCTAGATTATGTATATTATTGTTTTCTTTGAATTTTTTGACTGTGAAGGAGCTAAGTAATCAATGCATATACTTTAAAGGTCTCTTGTCTTCAGAATTTAGGTCTAAGGATTTGTTGCTTTGGAAAAGCGGTTCTTCTTTTATTTCCACAGAGGATAAGAACCTGTGGAATTTTTCGAGACTAATGTGGTTTTATGGACCAAGACCCCATTGAAAGGTAGCTGTGAACACCACCCAAAAATAGGAAGCAGTTTGGAGAAGAAATACACCCATATCCCAAATACTGTTTATAAATGTTTTTTTACATTTAAAGGGGGATATGTTATAGAGATTTGCATGAGTATGGATCTTGGTTTATTGATAAAAATTTTAGGTCAATTTTATTGTGTGTATATTGCTGTTCTTGATTAGGGTGTTGTGTTTGTGCAGCTCATATCAAAGTGGTTAAGAAATATAGGTTAATAGATGGTCATCTATAATAGTCAAGCTTGTAGTCATGTTAGGTTTTCTAGATATACAAAGATATATTCCGTTAGATAGGTATTCTTCAAATCTTTCAGAGACCTACAGAATATGGCATTTAAAATGTTTCAATAACTTAGAACTTTTCAGGACAATGAGACACATCTGCTCCTGGCAGCACCAATCTACTACAAGAGGAAGATGGGCATCAAAGAGGCTCCTTATGGTGTTAGTTAGCCACTTGGGCAAGAAACTGCTCTCACCTGGACTGCTTGATGGCATGCTATATGAATTGGACATGCATGACCCACAGAGAAATGACTGCTGAACTTGCCTAAAGGTGAGATCATCCTTCAGGATTCCTGCTTCATGAAAGAATAGAAAGATTCTGCTAGACATTTTGCTGCCTAGTTCAAGACCTCCGCCTCATAAATGAGGCAGTCATTCCAGTTCACCCACTGGTTAACAACCCTTACAATCTCCTGTCTAACGTCCCCCCTACCACCTCCTATTTTACAGTTCTAGACCTAAAAGATGCCTTCTTCACTGTCCCTTTACACACTGACTCATACTTCCTCTTTGCCTTTACCTGGGAGGACCCTGACTCCCGGCCCTTCAGACAGCTTACGAGGATTGTTCTCCCTCAAGGTTTTTGAGACCGCCCCCATTTCTTTGGCCAAGCTCTGGCTCAAGATCTCTCAAACTTTGACTCAGGTTCCAGCACGCTCCTCCAGTATGTGGACGACCTACTTCTCTGCAGTCCTACATTGTCTCTGTCCCAACAGGCCACCTCTGTGCTCCTGAACTTCCTCAGATCCCTGGGATATCGAGTTTCACCAAACAAGGCTCAGCTGTATATTTGGGTGTTCAACTTAGCCTGGGGTCCAGGCACTGAGAAATTTACAGCCTCCAACCACAGGGGTCCTCTCATTTTGGGGTTTGTTGGGGTTCTTTCACCACTGGATTCCTAACTTTTCCATTATATCCAAGCCTCTGTACCAGGCAGCCAGAGAGACACCCATGGGATCTCTCACCCACCCAGCCATTGTCCATCGCCACTTCTCTCTACTGTGGGATGCCCTTCTAACAGCTCCTGTCCTTGCTCTTCCAGACCCCACAAAGCCTTATCATCTCTATAAAGATGAGAGGTCAGGAATGGCCACAGGAGTTCTAACCCAACAGGCTGGGCCTTCAAATCTGGCAGTCGCCTTTTTAATCCAAACGGCTGGACCTCACATTCTGAGGATGGCAACCATGCCTAAGAGCCCTGGCAGTAGCAGCTGAACTCACTTGGGAGGCTCTCAAGATCGCATTGTCTGGGCCAATCACAGCATATTCTACCCATCACATCTCAGACCTTCTGAGACACTCCTCTCTCCCTCATTGGGCCTTTATGAGTCCAGACTTTTCACTTACTGTTTCTAGAAAACCCCCATATTACTTTGGCTTCAAGTCCTGCCTTAAAACCCACAACTCCCCTCCCTGTTCCCTCCCCCTCTGGCACCTCCTCTCACTCTTGCCCAGAGGCTGTAGAGGCTTTAACCTCACCCCAGCCCAGTTTTCTAGACCAGCCACTTGCAGATCCCCAACTCACTCTGTTTATTGACGGAAGTTTCCTTATAGATAAATCAGGAAACCGACAGGCAGCATATGCAGTGGTCACTTCCACTGACATAGTCAAAGCAACCTGCCTGCCAATAGGAACCTCCTCACAAAAGGCTGAATTAGTTGCCTTGATAGGGTGCTCCAAATAGCTAAGGGCCAATGGGCTAATATCTACACTGACTCTAAATATGCCTTCTTAATAGTCCATTCTCGTTCTGCACTCTAGAAGGAAAGGGGCTTCCTCACTACCAAGGGCACTCCCATAGTTAACAGAGAGGCCCTCCAGCTCCCTGCAGAGGTAGCCATTATTCACTGTCAGAGACACCAGTCCTCCAAGGACCCAGTGGCCTTAGACAACGCCAAGGCTGACTCAGTAGCCCGGCAGCTGGCCTCCAGCTCCTCAGACTCCACAGAACATATTTTGTTCTTAACTCCCTCCTATCAGCCCTGTTACCAACCAGAAGAGAGGGACGAGCTTAAAAGGGGGGGGGGCACAAAAACGAAGGATTGGTGGTTCTATTTAAATAACCATCTCATCCTTCCTCAAGACCAGGCATTGTCAATCATTTCACACATCCATCAGACCTTACACATAGGCCCCAAAGCTTTGTTGCACTTCTTGGAGCCCCTTTTTGACGTACCCATCTCCGAGATCATATTTTACAGGTTCACTCCTTCTGCCAGACGTGTGCTCAAGCCAACCCACAAGGGGCTCTCCACATATGTCAATCTCTACACCAGCTTCACGGACATCAACCAGGCAAAGACTGGCAAGTTGACTTCACTCATATGCCTACTCATAAAAAAACTCCGTTACCTGTTAACACTTGTGGACACTTTTAAAGGATGGATAGAAGTGTTTCCGGTCTCCAGGGAAAGAGCAGATATGATGGCTCAGGTACTCCTGGACCACATCATTCTTCGGTTTGGTGTCTCACGAACCATCTAGACAGACAATGGGCCAGCCTTCACTTCCAGGGTCATGGAGCTTGTGTCAGAAGCTTTCAACATCTCCTGGAAATTCCACACCCCCTACCATCCACAATCCTGGGGAAAGGTTGAGAGGGCCAATGGACTCATCAAACCACAGCTAACCAAGCTCTCCATTAAACCCAGGTTATCTTGGCCCTCCCTTCTGCCCATGGCCCTGACTCGCCTCAGGGCCACCCTCATGTCCTCCTACAGGCCTAAGCCCTTTTGATCTGCTTTATGGCAGGCTCTTTCTCCTTAACCATCATCTCCCAGTCCAAACTCCTCCACTGGCAGAGTACCTACCCTACCTCTCCCTTTTAAGATCCCTTCTCTGTTCACACGCTGACAGTTGTCTCCCTGCCCCCACACTAGTGGACCCTAATACCCCTAAACCTGCCCCACTCTCCCCAGGAGACAGAGTACTCCTCAAACAGCTAACTCCCAGGTCTCTCAAACATCGATGGACAGAACCTCACATGGTAATCCTCACCACCCCCTTGGCTGCCAAGCTCTTGCAACACCCATGCTGGTACCATCTCTCCAGGCTCAAGCGGGCACCTACTCAGGACACTTGGTCTGTCCAGCAGACAGGACTTTCCACCCTCCGGTTTTCCAGGATACCACAATGAAGGGCCTACCTGTTCCTCATCCTGGCACATTCATCTTTGGTAATAACAGTATTTTCTTCCTAGATACCTTCCTTCTCACCTCCCCCAAGGAAACGATGTGTGACGTCTCCGGGATGACATTACATGGAATGCCTTTCCAGCCACACCTCTCGCTGAGCGTGAACCCAACAACACCTAGCTCTTCCCTTCCACACCTTGTCCTATACCTACAAGAAGTAGACAGACTTGAGTCAATGCCCCTTATTCCTAGAGAGCCCAAATTGTTGGTCACAATTATCACTTTAATTTCCTATCATCCCTATATCCAAAGGGTCTGGAAATGTTAAGTTGGGAACACAGACCCCAGCCCCTCAAATCTACCCCAGCCCCCAGGCCTGAGAACTATATTGGTCTGGATTCCAAATTCCAGCACACAAGGTATTTATGTAAGCTCCCAAAGGAGAAACATGTGGTCCTTTTTCCTTCCTCCTGGTGGTTGCGTTCGCTGCCTCCTGAGAGCACAGGACTCCCATTAAACCTGGATATGTCTTAATTTGGCTTGTTTTGATTTGGCTTGATTGGAAATTTGCATTGGCAGAGAGCCTGCATTAGGAAAAATTCCTAACAGTTATGATAAAAGATAGAGTAGATATAAATATTTTAACTAATTCTTGCTTGATAACTGTTTTGTTACATGTAATTTTACTATGTTAAAGTTAAAACCTTCCTTTTTATTTAAGCAGAAAAGGGGAGGTAATGTGGGATTCTCCTCTGTATGCTGTAAATACCACTGGTTCATAAAGAAAACTGGCTTAGCCTGAGAGGGTAGAGTGGCCACAAAAACTACACTGAATGCTGGGAGAGAGAAGGTAGAGTCAGAGATGCCACAGAAACCTTGCCGTTAGGACACAACTCTCATGGTAAAATATAAAATAATGGAGATAAGTTAATTTAAGATATAAGAGTTAGGCAAGCCAGGCGGTGGTGGTGCATGCCTTTAATCCCAGCACTCGGGAGGCAGAGGCAGGCAGATCTCTGTGAGTTCGAGGCCAGCCTGGTCTACAAGAGCTAG
>NC_022030.1:43264848-43266604 GCF_000317375.1 Microtus ochrogaster
TTAAGAGCATTGCCTGCTCTTCCAAAGGTCCTGAGTCCAATTCCCAGCAACCACATGGTGGCTCACAACCATCTGTAAAGAGGTCTGGTGCCCTCTTCTGGCCTTCAGGCATACAGACAGAATATTGTATACATAATAAATAAATTTAAAAAATTTAAAAAAAAAGAAATAATTTCCTTTAAAAAAAATTTCTGAAATGGCAGTAGGTGCTTTTTTTGTCTGCAGATTCCATATTCAAGGGTTCAACCTACCACAGATCACACATATTAAAATTTATTTGTGTTTGCACTAAACACACTTTTTACTGTACTTACATACACTGTTTACTACAAAGAAACAACCTGTTTGCAGCAGTCACTTTGCCTCAGGCAGCATGAGTCCTCCTCCTATGAGCACCATTAGGATTAGAGTCTGCTACCTGGGGTGGAGGTAGGGGGTCTTGGAAACAACCTCAGAGGTTGCCAAGGGACAACTGTAGATGTTCATTAAACATACATCTTATTCTAGGTTCATAATAACCCTTTGAACTGCATTTTAGTATGACAACAAGGGGCAATAAATGATCCAGCTGCCCACTAACCCTAATTCAGATCAACACCGTGAAGGTAGTGGAGCTATTCCCATGGCAATACAATACTCATTTTCACAAACAGCCTTGGATCCACTATTTCAGCACTATAGAGAGAGCAAATATAGAAATCACGTAGTATTTTAGAGTTTAAATACCTTTAGGGCAACTTTCTGGGAAATGGCTGCATTGTTTAAAACAACAGCTAAACCAGCATCTGGAGTTTACACCTCAACATGAAAACAGTTAAAGAATGAGGACTGGACTGGGGTGGATTTAGGGGATGGGCTCTTTTTGCATGTGGTCTACTAGGGTTTTCTTTACTCTGAACGACCAATGTACAAATCTTAGAGTCAAGGGCTTTAGTGCCCTCTAGTGGCCACTCTCCACCTCTGCAACCTACTTTGTCCCTGATAATCTCCAATCCTCTGAAGAGAACAGCGGTTATAGCAACTCCCTATGTGTCACAGAAGGGCAGACAGTGCTCTTGAATTTTTCCAAGATAACAAGCAGAGAGTGGCAATCAGGAAAACAAGTAAAATTACTACCAGGTTTTTATTTAAAGATTAACTAATTGAAAATATTGACTCACAAAGGAAAAGGTGGGGAGTCTTTCAGTAGGTGATGGCTCTGGAATAGTCCTTGGGAAGAACTGTTGGTGTGAAGTACCATTTAGACATGTTCCTTTCACTCTGGGTCTCCATCTCACCACACAGTTTCCATTCTAGTCTAAGGCACCAGGTGTTAGTGTCCAGGCACACTCTGGCCCTACCCCTTGGGCACAGGAACCCCTCTGCTATAGTACTGTACACAGGTGCAAAGGCCCTTTTAAGAGAAGCTCTGCCTACTCCCAGCCCCCTCTTCTCCCATACCTTTCCAATAAACTCCATCCCCACCAATCTCTCTAAAGCCACAGTGCTAAAGCCTTAAGTAGCCACCTGTGTGCTTAAGACCAGGCTATACAGCAAAGACTCTTTTCTTCTGTGTACAAGCCTGTGTCCGGGCCCTTCATTTAAAAATCAGTTCTCCCTGAATTTGATAGTAAGTTTTTTAGGTGAGAGACCTTAGCTAATATAAGAATCCCTTCCTAAGCCGGGCAGTGGTGGCGCACGCCTTTAATCCCAGCACTCGGGAGGCAGAGGCAGGCGGATCTCTGTGAGTTCGAGACCAGCCTGGTCTACAAGAGCT
>NC_022030.1:43266704-43276388 GCF_000317375.1 Microtus ochrogaster
AAACCAAAAAAAAAAAAAAAGAATCCCTTCCTATTTGTAGGTATTTGTTTCAAGCAATCCATTATTTACAGCCATGGACCATTTTCTGTTGCTATAACTGGAATAACACAGACTGAACAGTTTTTAAAGAAGAAAGGTTTGCTCATCTTACAGTCCCTAGGCCGAGCAGATGGAAAGACAAGGAGCTGCTTCTGATCAATGATTTGCATGCTGTTCAGAACTCTGCAGAGTGCTGAGGTGGCAAAAGACACCACAAGGGGAGGGGAGCACAAAAAAAAAAAAAAAGGCAAACCCACATGGGCATTTATAAGGGTTATTCCAGGACACCTCATTAATCTATTAATCATCAGATTGATAGATTCATCAGATGTGTGCCTCTGTGATCCACTTACCTTTTAAATCCTCTCTCATCTCATTTCTTAAGATCTCACAATGGGGATTAAATCCAAAGTAAGTTTAGTGAATCATTCAAACCACAATACTTATCATTTCTTTTTTTTTTAGAGGTATGCTTATGCTTGTATGTGTGCGCATGCGTGTGCACACAGGCGTGAGAAAAAAGTCAGTTCCTTCCTCCCAGGATTAATCACAGATTGCAGGGCTTGATGATATGCACCTTTACCTGCTGAACCATCTCGTCAGTTCAAGAAATAAACATTTCTAAAAATGTGGACATCTTAACTCTTTGCTCCAAACCTGACTGCATTTAAAGGTTATGATTACAAAGCATTCTGAAGAGGACAACTATTTACATGCACACCCAGTATGCTCATAAGCCCAGTCTAGTCAACCTGCCACATCTTTTAAATGAGAATCTCTTACAACAGTTGGGGCTTAACAATGTCTCCCTCCCGTGATTCTGCAGTTTACATGGTGAATCAGTGAGGAAACAAGCAGGGAGAATATGGAAGCAAAGCTGTTGCCTCAGCCCACTCCCAGGAGGGCAAGTGAGCAGTGAGGGGAAGAATCTGAAGCTCGGCAAGAGGAGACAGTCAGGATGTCACTCTACCCAAGGCCCCCCATAAATGAAACTTTTGATATTCCCTGCAAGCTACTACAACTTAGTACAAAAACACAATGTTTTATTCACAACTTCTACAGAAAATGCTTTACAGTGTCACACAGACCGACTATCAACCTGGTCAAGTTGGGAAAGAAACTTTCCCTCTACCAACTTGGGTTTGAGTGCTCTGGGATCTCTGGATTGGCAACAGATAGCTCACAGCCTGGGAAGGAGGGAAGTGGCTCCTTAAAGGGCCTGGGGTCAAACAGGGGGGAGTTACATAACAGCAAAAACTTCAGAAGGTAAGCAGGGCCATTTCTAATCAGGCTCCTTTGCAAACTCTTCCGAATCTAACAGTTTTAAACATCAGTCATTTCCCTGTCTGGAAATCTGCAAGGAGCCTGTGAGAGCAAAATTCCACAGCCTGCTTTGTGTCACGTGAGGCAAATGACTGTGTCCAGCGTTTTCAGTTCAAGTCATTTTATGACTTGCTGGTGGGTAGGTGGTCCCTTCTATTCTAAATAACACATGAAGCTCTTCACAGAGCTTGCTATGGAGAGAAGAATCTACACAAGGAAAAACAAAAGCCCAAACACACTGTCCCATAATCCCCTGAGCAAGTCAGTACACTGCATGACTGTGTCTCAATTCTCTGGTGTCGGATAGGAAATGGAAACTGTTATGGAAAATTATTTTAAGGTGTGTTACTTTTGTTTATGTTGTATTTAACTCTGTGAAGCTGTGTTCAAACACCTGATGGTCTAATAAAGAGCTGAAGAGCCAATAGCAAGGCAGGAGAGAGAACCAGGCAGGGTTGGCAGGCAGACGATAAATGTGTGGAGAAATCTGAGAGAAAAGAAGATCTGGAAATGAGAGAGGAAAAAGGAGGACTTCAGGGGCCAGCCAGATGCGGGGTAAGAAGGAAAGAAATGGTATACAGGAATAGAGAAAGATAAAGGCTCTGAGGCCAAAGAGAGATGGGATAATTTCAAAAAAGCTGGAAAGAAACAACCCAAATTAAGGCTGGGCATTGAGAACTAAAAATAAGCCTCCATGTTGATTTACTTGGGAGTTGGGTGGTGAGTTCCCCAAAAAGCCTAAAGAGTAAAAGCAAAAACAACCAACAGCCTACACCATCTGCCCTATGTGGCTGACACAGAAGCCGCAAACGCCCCTCCTCGTTATAGAAAGCAGTCAGCATGTCTAGGACACAATTTTGAAGTACAACAGAAGTTAATCTACAGCTGCCATGCTTCCAAGGCCTGTGAGATCGTACCGAATCTTAATCCCTTTACTGCAGAAAACTCTAGGATTTGCTTTTTCTAGACTGTAAGTTTACAGGTTTAGGGAAAGGTCCTCGTTACTGAATGGAACCTGTGGTCACACTACATGAGGATTGTCTCTATGTCTGTCCTGAATCATCGCCATGTGACATTCATTACCTTTTGCATGAAGAAACCCAGGTTTTCAACTGGCTAGCCCTGGAAGAGAGGTGCCTGGTGAGGGACACCACACAATATCTATGTCACCTTGACCTCTACATACCTTATGTCAACAATGAGACCACTGTTGCTTACAGGCCAGGGAAAGTGGATCCTGTGGCCCACCAGGTTATATGGTCTGATGGCATTAGTCATGGTTGCATCTGTATGACTTCACTTCCAATGCTCCTATAAGAGGAAAGACAGCAGGCCACAAGATGCCTGGCAGACAAACCTTCAGTTTGGTCTTAGTAACTGCCCAGGCATGTTATACCAAGCCACATAAGTCGATGTTCTTATCCATCTACAATCATGGGTACAGAACAGATGGGATGTTCCACAATGACCTTCACCCTGGAGTAGACTTTTAACTTTTATACCAGGAGGGTTCCTGGTGTAAAATTAATTTACCATGGAAAGATAGTGGCTCTGTCTTTGCATGCACATTGTATACTTTCATTGATCCATTCTAAGGAAGGGGTCTACCAGATATTTGTACTGGAAGAATAAAATTAGTCCAGGTTTGGTTTCATGTGGTATAAACGAGTAATCGATTAGTTAAGATGACCACGGTTTGGAATACTAAATAGCAGGTATTTGGGTTGTGTTAGAATTATGTTTAGTTGAAGCGAACCTCATTTGTAAAGGGGAGACCATCACATAGAAACAGTGGAAGAATATACGAGTGTAGGACAATAATGTCTAGGCCATCTTTCTCCCAGTGAGAAAGGAAGATTTTTGTTAAAATTTCTAGGTCAAAGAATTTTCCAGGGGGAAAAAAAGACACTATAAGGAAAGAAAGGAGAGAAATCTGTAGCCTTACGGCCTTGGACAAAGTTGTCTATTTCAGGGTTGCTGCTGTGAATCGAGGCCCGTTATCAGTGACAGTACTTTCTTCTAACAGCTATACAGTACCCTAGTCTGCTGGCCAAAAGGTACAGGCCTCTGTCGGGTGGTGAAAGCCTTGTCCTTGGAGTACTGTACATGAATGGCATCTGTTAGTTTTCATATATACCTGAGTGTATTAAATCATTTACCCAAATCCCCATAATAGTCACTATCTAATATAGAAATAAAAGTTTAGAAATGCCAAAGGCATAAAGCAGTCAAAATTATTTCAAAAGTGGTCTGTATGGCTCAGCAGTTAAGAGCACTGACTGCTCTTCTAAAGGTCCTGAGTCAATTCCCAGCAACCATATGGTGGCTGACAGCTGATGTGAGATTCCCCTCTGTATGCTGTGAATATGTTTTATTACCGCTGGTTAATGAAGGAGCTGCTTTGGCCTATGGCAGGGCAGAACAGAGCTAGGCGGGAAAACTAAATGCAGGAAGAAAGAAGGTGGAGTCTGGCAATTATATTTACAGGTAGGCTACAGCCTCATGGTGATACACAGATTAATAGAAACAGTTAATTTAAGATGCAAGAGCTAGCTAGGAATATGCTTAAGCTACTGACCAAACAGTGTTGTAATTAATATAGCTTCTATGTGATTATTCAGGTCTGGGCAGCTGGGAAACCAAGAGTAGTCTCAGTTTACACACAACTATCTGTAATGAGATTTGGCACCCTCTTGAAGAAGAGACCTGGTCAGCTGTCCTCATCAATTTAGACCATGAAACCCAATATGGGCAAGTTCAACAGAACTGCCATACACAGGCTGCTGATGCATGCTTCAACATTGCCAGGGCATAAATTTCATTCATTTCTCTAGAGAAACAGAACCAAAAAAGGCATTGCACTAAATCATATGACTATTGTGCAAGTGTGTGTGTGTGTGTGTGTGTGTGTGTGTGTGTGTGTGTGTGTGTGTATACATATACATATATATATGGCATTTATTAGCTTGGCTTGTGGCCTCTGGTCCAGCTAGTCCAACAATGGCTATCTACCGCAGGGTTGGTAGGCTTTAATGCCAGTGGAGGAATAGATTGGCCAGCCAGAGTGAGTGCAAGAGAGCGAGCTTCCTCCTTCCCTGTCATTTATACAGGCTCTCACCAGATGAAAGGTGGATCTTCTTAGCTCAAAAGATCCAGATTAAAAGTGGGTCTTCCCACTTCAAATCATTTAATTAAAAAAAAAAAAAAAAACCTCTCAAAGGTGTGCTAGCTGCTCAGCTTTATGTTGATTCCAGGTGTAGTCAAGTTGACAACCACGAATAGCTATCACAGGGTCAAACCATGTCTCCTACTCGGGGTATTTAGATGTTTAGAAGAGTTGGCATAATAATTCTGCAATTTCAAGTCCATGACTGATTTTCCTATTGCTTTGTCCTTGGGCGAGGGAGCGAGCAGGCCCGGGTCAACAGCTTGGGCTCTGGCAGACAAGCTGAATGCAGCAGGCTAGTTCATTCAGGAAGGGGAAAGCCTCATATACCCTCCTCTCCCCCGCCCGAGGAAGGGGAAGCAGCAGCACTGGCACCAGGCCATCTGTCATGGCGGCTGGGGACTGGTTCAGGTCCTCCTGTCTCCTGGCTCAGCAGCTGTTGCTGGGGCCCCTGGCAGACCTAGGTTGGTTCATTTTTTGGGAAGTAAACATACCAGAGGTTCAGATAGTTAGTTTAGTCTGGTTTAGGCCAGTTTAGGCCTGCTGACAAATGCACACAGTGAGGCGTCAGAGAACCTGAAGGAGTGGTTCTCTCCTTCCACCATGGGGAATTCTGGGATGGAATTCAGGTCTCTCGGGTTGACAGCAAGTACCATAGCACTGACACAGCATGCACTTGCATTTCAAGACACAAGAGGCCTTAAATGGTCTAACGAGAATTTCTTCTACACTCTCTGCTGACTGGGAAAGGTTCCGATCAACCCTCTTCAAGGGAGCTGAGGTATTCTTGAGTCAGAAGTTCTTAATCCTTACTCTAAAACAAGTTGAAAACAGACTTCAAAAGTTGACTGGGAAAGGGAGAATCCATTCAGCTCAGCAATCTGGTCTGTGGGAATCCACCATTACTCCAAGAGGTAATCACACACACATGCACACAGAGGCAAGACCGAGTAGACTCAGTGGGTCTACAAAGAGAAAACACGAAACTGAGAAGAAAGATGTGGGGAGGGGAATGGGGAAGAATTGAAGGGGAAAGAAAGAGGAGGAAGATTTGATCAAAGATTTCATTATATGAATGTATGAAATTCTAAAACAACAAAAACAACCCATTAGAAACAAAGAGAATGAGATTATAGATCTGATCTACTTCCTGTGTCTCCCAGTGCATTAGTTCTGGTTATCCCCCAAATGGGGAATAACTGGTTGTCCTGTGGAGCGAACACAGCAAGCTTCTACTCCATCTCCCAGTTCAAAAAATCCATTTAACATATTCTCTTGAATAGAGGTATCAGATATTAAACTGGTCAGAACAGATACCACACGTGTGATGACATGGATGAACCTGGAGAAGTTTGTACGTAAGCCAGGACAGTCACAACATAACCCATATGTGGTGGCTTGAGTAGTCACTCTTACAGAGCAAATGGTGACCTGGATTGGGGGACGAGTGTGCTTCACACCAACGCTGAATTTTAACTTAAAATAGTTTTAGATGGTAAATTTTGTTATTTCTACATTTCTTATTACAACATACAATTGCTAAGACAAAATTAAAGACTCCTTAATTTTTTTCCTTAAGCACTGACCCAGGAATTTCCTAATTTCTAGCATAAAAGACTTCGGGTTACTGAAGACTAGAAGCTACTGTGTCTCTTCCCTGTCATTTACTGTCTTAATCCCACAAGAGCAGGGTCAGGGCCTGAGCTGTCGTTCCTTTTCCCCACACAGCCTAGTCGCTGCCTTCTCAGGGGCACACTCTGTGCAAGCCTTTCTACCCCGTCACTCTCAGCTTTGCCCTCCTGAACCCAGGCAAAAGCAGGCCTCATGGCCTTGGGACCACAACTGTGGCAACACGGAGGTGAGTTCAGTGTCAGTTGGAACAGTATTTACCTTCAAGTCCATGGCAGAAAGTAATGAACGTGGAGTCCCACCCACCCCATAATTTGCAGATCCTGTACAGAAAAGGGCTTCCCTGCTCTATCAAGAAAACGAAAAAACAGGATGAATTGGAAAACCCATATGACCATGCCCATTATTGGTCAAAATGCAAAACTGAATTCTACTGGAAACAAAAGGGAAGAGAATAAACAGAAAGAACAAAAGCAACACAGGCAGGCAGAACTTCCTCTCACTTTCTTGGCTTCTTCAAACAGATCCAAAACTCAGAAGAGTATGTAAATTCCAGTTTATTATAGGTCCTCTTTATTTACAGTACAAGTCTCTAAAAGGCTAGGGTTATCTTTAAATAATATGTCAATCATATAAAACAGTTGGAAACAAGGTTTGAGAAATATATACATTTCAATACACTAAGTACTTTTAATATTGAGTTTTTCATATTAAATTAGGAGGCTGCTGTGATTTACAATGTTATTTCTTCTGGTTTAAAACCTGTTGAAAGACATTATGTACATCTTCCTTTATAAAACTGACAACGCAGCATTAACAAAACTGCTCATGATTATAATTTTCATTTTTTCCTATAATACACTGCACCTGTTACAAAAACAACCAAAAAAATGGGAAAAAAGGGCATTGCACTAGATATTTTGAATACTGCATAAGTCACTTTGAGAGCATGAATGTCCTGGTCAGACTTCACCAGGCTCACTGGCAACCGTTTTCACACTGGAAACTCAGCTAACTTTCTACAGGCTAATAACTCTCCTTGGCATTTCCAAGAAGCCCACTGCTGATAGATAAAAGGCCAAAACAGTCAGCCACAAAGCTGTCACAGGAGGCAATGCTGATCTGAATGACCCTGTTATTTATACTGATGCTTAGATTTCTGTAGGACTTAAGAACCCATAAAGCACACGGTAGACTACAAAGGGGCTCACAACAGCTCACTTCTCCTTTCTTCCCTCAGGCAGAGAAAAAAAATTAAGCCTCTTCTAATTTTTAAACAAAATTTTATAATATCAAAAAGCTTCACATTTATAAATAAGTTTTTTATACAAAGCAACATGTTGACATAATTCTCTCATGTTACTATCAGTTACTTTGGAATTCATTTTATAGTCTGAGCATGAGATTTCTTCCTTATTCACAGCTTTTCAACATTAAAAATTCTTTGGGCCATGAAAGGAAGTTCAGGAGGAAATCATTCGTTCAACTGGAAGCATTTGAAATACTGCATAAACACACATATCCATGGCAGCGCTGAATGCAAGCAGCCAGGAGTCACACACTTGTATCTCGCAAGACAGATCAATTCTGCAATTCCCCTTCATTAACACCAGCCAAACATTCATTTTAAAAGGACAAGTCAAGCTTTAAAAGCAACAATCTTGCCTTAGAAAGTTTAGTTACCAAAATACCAGAGGCAACAGTACTTTAAAAAGCAAAATTGCTTTTCAAGTCAGGGGCAAGAGAGGATGGACACACCATTCTCCTGTCAGGCGTTACTGCCCTCCCTGGAGCTCAGCTATGTGCACTGAACTGAAACCAAAAAGAAAAACAGAAACAACCACACACAGCAGGGAAAGGCATTAGTATAGTCCCAGAGGAAGTGGGGAAAACATACAGCCCTAACCAACCGGACAGAAAGAATGAACAGAGCTGGCATTTCAAAGCAGACACGAAAGCCTTTGTTTCTGGATGCACAGAAGTAGCATACAACACAATCTTCATGTCTGTACAGCTCCTTTACTGACCGTTAGCATCACAACTAGACTCTCCAGTGTTTGGTCCACCTTCACAAGGAGCAGATACAAGACTGAGAGGCTGAGGCTGAACATCGGGTGGACACACGTCCTTATTCAACTTGCTATGAATTCAAAACTAAAGCTCTCAATAAACAAATAGCTAGCTACCACTTCACTCTCTGCAGTAAACTTGTCCAACGTGTGCCTAGTTCAGGTGCAGACTTTCTATGTAGCACAATACATCCAGCCTCTTTTTTTCCTCTGAATATTGATGTGCTATTAGAGGAAGTTTGAAAAAATTGAATTACAACTTTATAAATGTCCAAATATCCTTGTCACATAAAAGCCAAGAGGAAATGTTCACATATTTTTTATTATTTTCTGGGGTGAAAGCATCTCATAGTTTGGGACTCCTAGTCACTTAGACAAGACTGCTGGTTAGTAACATGGTCCTTAAATAGGAATAACTTCACCTCTCAGCATTTCTCAGCAGCACTGGTCAGAGTGGTAAAAACTTAAAAGTGAGAATACCCACAGTGAAACCTTTTAACTTTATAGATCCCACTAGACTGCTAACAGTGTTGAAAGATACTTTACCACTATAAAACAAAACAAAACAATTATTCCTTCTCACTCAGTTTTTTAGATTGCGTCTAATCTATCTTTTACTATCAAAAAATCCTTCATTATTAATTATTCAGTTTGGGATTCAGTGACTACAATTCATTTCCTGTTCATTCTGTTTCCCCAAAATTAGAGAAAAATCCAGACTATAAATGCACATGCAGGTTAAGTGCTGTTTGGCACATTACACAGATGTCTTAAACAAGCTCCTTAAAGTGCTCTAAGAAAGGCTTTAAAGCTAATGGTTATAGGCTCTTACCACGCGCAAAAAGATAGATGATAAAGCCTCAAATACAATAAAAAACAAGGTGAGCTGGAGAATACAGAGTATGACAGGATTCCCAGTTTAATCAAATACCTAATAAAGCAAGCACCAATCTTGGCAATTAGTGGAGTAAATAAGAACTTTCCTAAATATTTCAGAAATTATAAGTACACATATAGGGAACATAAAATGAACTAAGCAAGTCTATAAGTCTCAAGGAAAAAGTGTCAAATGTGATGTCAGAGAGGCACAGTCTACCAGACAGCTACAATCGATCAGAGTCAAGGTCTACCAGACAGTCACAGTCTACCAGACAGCTACAATCGATCAGAGAGTCAAGGTCTACCAGACAGTCACAGTCTGCCAGACAGCTACAATCGATCAGAGAGTCAAGGTCTACCAGACAGTTACAGTCTGCCAGACAGCTACAATTGATCAGAGTCAAGGTCTACCAGACAGTCACAGTCTACCAGACAGCTGCAATCTATCAGATAGTCAGTCTACCAGACAGTTACAGTCTACCAGACAGCTACAATTGATCAGATAGTCAAGGTCTACCAGACAGTTACAGTCTACCAGACAGCTGCAATCGATCAGATAGTCAAGGTCTACCAGACAGT
>NC_022030.1:43276488-43279378 GCF_000317375.1 Microtus ochrogaster
GATCAGATAGTCAAGGTCTACCAGACAGTTACAGTCTACCAGACAGCTGCAATCGATCAGATAGTCAAGGTCTACCAGACAGTCAGTCTATCAGACAGCTGCAATCTACCAGACGATAGTCACAGTCTACCAGACAGAGCTTTATTCTTTAAGCAATTGAGTTAGTAAACATGACAACTCGATTTCTTCCCCTCCACACGCATCTCCAATCACAGCCCCTGGAGAACCTTATTTAACTTTGTTTTTCCCTCTTTACAGGCAGCTAATTTCAAGTAACAGAAGAAGCAAAGTACAATTCACGGAGCTTTTACCCTGCAGTTATCAACAGTCTAAAGAAAGTCTATGGGCAATCACAGAACTGAAAGGTCTTTGTGTTCAGTGATAGATGAGACAAAGAAATAAACATGTCATACAGCTGGGTCTCTTGCTCAGATCCACGTTCCTTCACAGTCTACTTCAAATCATCTGCAGAATTTCAGCAATTCAGATCCAACCCTGTCCAGTGGTCCGGCACCATCAGGAAATATTTGTCCATTGCTTCACAAAATCTAGTCCTATACAACTCTGGAGAGACCACAGTTGGCATTTTACCTAAGACAATGAAAGACAAAGGGAGGAATTAAAAAATTAAGTGTATGAGCATATAAAAAAATCAATCAGGCAACTGAATTAACCACCATGAACTGCTATATGCCAAAGCACTCAGGGTATCTGCTCTGATATCTGCCACAGGTAGAGTCTTTCTCAGATATGAGTTCTTCTCCTCTTAAGAGAACAGATACCTAAACTCAGGAATGAACTAGAGAATCTAGAAGATACCAAGTATTAATTAAGGTCAATCCTTTATTCAGAATCTCTAGCTTTTAAAAAACTTCTTACTTTGAAAAAAATGTCATAAATCCAGTATTTCCCTACTTACATACATCTTCACATTAAAGTCATTTTAGAAAAATCAAAGATATCCACATTAATTTTTTGTTTTACTTTGCATGTAGAGGGGGGGGGGTCTTCCATACCCAAAGCTGGCCTTGAACTCAAGATGCTCATACCTCAGACTCCAAAGCACTGGAATTACACCACCATGCCTGCTAACCATGTTTCTTAAGTATGTGAGGACAGTTCAAATAGTAAACAAAGTAACATTTTCTCACCTTGTCCTCCTAAAATTCCTGTTGACTTCACAACCATCTCAAGCTTTTTGTCCCATGTAAATGTTCGAATATAATCTAGGGACGGAAAGAGGGAAACACGAGTAGAAGAGCTGTTGTGAGCGTAAGCCAGAACAGGAGCAATGCCTGTTACAATTTCTACGGCACCACTGTTAGTGCTGTCCAGACAGTGGTCCCCACATGACTCTGGTTAATTCTTACAGCCATGACACAGAGCCTCCCTTTCAGGCGATTGTCATTACCTTTAATTTATATATTTTTGGAAATGAAGAAACTGAATAGAACAGACTAGAATGAAAACTTGTTTGTTAACTTCGAAATTATAAATGAAAGCTTCCAAAAGTATTCAGTGATTATGATACTAAGCCAGTTCAACAGGCTCTCTGAAATTTTACTCCAGTTTTGACCACAAGCTATAAATAGGGTACAATTATTGACTTACCTATGATTCCAACTACCAGCTCATTGCTAGTGTCATCTCGACCAACCAGCAAAGAGTAGTCTATAATGAGGTGGCTTGAAAGGAAATGGGCGTCACTATGGATGGAGGTTCTCAGCACAGATTTGGAATGGGAACGAATATACAGAGGGTTGTCACGAACCATCTTTAGGAGGTTTTCATCCAGCAGAACTACATCACAACTCTCTTTCCCAGTGTCAGTTTTTACATTTCGATTCCTAAGTGAACCTTTCAAATCAAAAACCTACCAAAACAAAAATTCTTTATTATTTATGTGCAAATTTGCCACTACAATTAATTAGTGCAATTAAAAGACAAAAGATTCCTTGTAGTTACAATCATAATATGCCCTTCTAAACTTTATTTCAAAATTTAACTTTATTATAACTATAACTAATTTAATTATATATTTAGTTATATAAAATATAACTAATTTAATTTATAAGTATACAGTGATATAATTATGTAATACAAAAGGTACATGGTATATAATACATTAAATTCATGGTGACACAATTATATCATATAAAACAGTATACTGGCACTCAATTATTAAAACAGTTCAGAAATAATCTGTCAATTTAACCAATTTAAAATATATTAACAAGTTTCAGATCGTCCAATGGTATGAAAGAAGACTTAGGAAACATAAGACATTCAAACTCTATACAATCACTAAAGGCAAGGCACAAGTGAGAACATAAATTTCAGAATATCTGAACGGTAGGAATGTCAAAGAACTGGAACCAGTCCACCCTGGAGTGCGCTCTACAGACCAGCGCTAGCCAGGCAGTCCTGGCTCATGAAGATGTTACAGCTAGTGGCAGAAGGTAAAGGCATTAAGCACCCAGTGTAGCTCAGTCTGTGTTCTCAGACAAGGACATTCTCAGTGACATACTGTCTTCACACTAGAAAGAGGTCAGGGAGCAGCATTTCAGAGAGCACTGTGAAGTCTAGACTAGGTGCCTAGTTAGCGGCAGCAGGCAGGAATGTCACTTTCACAACATCCTGACCAACATGAAGTCTAAAAGCAGCCAAGTGACTGACAGGTGCTCAATCTTTGTAGGGCTCAGCTAATTTTATTTTAAAGTTAAGACGGTAGGAGGGCATCTGTCTTCTTAGTCCACCCGCTACCTGAATCTAAAATATGAAATGTTAAATTTTAAAATGAGATATATACCAACTTTTCTTTCTTCCAAAAGTAAGTCAAATGTGCACTACTGACTAACATAAGATGTCCTCATAGTCAAATGTGCACTAC
>NC_022030.1:43280076-43303827 GCF_000317375.1 Microtus ochrogaster
CACACAATGTCCTCACCTGTGCCATCTTTCTCCCATAGAAAAGATTTTCCATGACAAGGAGATCTAACTTCTTCTCAGTGTTGTTTTGAGAGTTCTTATAACCAATTCTGTAAACTCCAAGAATTTTGGCCAAAGCAGTAGGCCTCTAGTCAAAAAGAGATCAAAATAAAGTATTACCAAAATAAGATTATCTCTAAGTCATATAATATCTGGTTTGTCCATGTAATAGCCAAGAATGGTTTTCTACTAATATAGCAGGAATAGGTACTTGAAATTCTTCAATGTCAGAAGTTGCATGCCAGTAACAATAGTAGATCCTTAAATTATACAACAGGATAGCTAGTCCTTCACAGCTGTTCAAATTCAAAAACTTTATCATCACATGAACATTATTTACCCTCATAATCTGCAATACATTATTACTTGACAACAACCATAAAACCCTTCATAATTCCTTCATTAAATATTCACGGTCACTGATCAATGACAAGTGAGCAAACCCGAGCTACTGTTTTGCTATAAGGAAAGTACCTCCTCATTACTCAACAAAAATACTGTCTTTAAATGGACACCTAATAGTCTCATATTTTATATTAACTTACATATGTTTGGTGGGTATGTACACACCAACCAAAAGCTAATTGTTTAAGGCTACAGGGTTCCTTAATGGCAGAGGTAGGGAAAACAGATATCTAAAGACTCTGCATTCCTACACATCACAGTAGCATAAAAGATTCCAGGCACGCCCAGCTCTTATCTTTCCACAGAGAAAGCTTTTTGAACCCCAACGCACTGTAACTGCAAACAAGATTCAGGATTTCTACCTTTTGCTGGACAGCATTTGTGATGTAGTTGAAGTAGTGTGGCGCAAAGTCCAGGAAAGACTGAACTTCCAGACGAGGCATCTGCTTCAGAATGAATCTATCATCTACAGAAGAAATCCACATTTATTCATCACAATACATACTGTCTGCTATAAAATGAAAGAGCAATCACTCCAGAGAACACAAATCACTTGTTTATTTTGTTTCAAGGTTTTTTTAACCACACTCTGAAAATTTTGATCAGAGAGCAATTACCAAGTAATTAAAATATTCAGAGTCCTAAGGATTATATGGACTAAAAACACCCACTACTCAAATCTACCCTCAAATCTAAATTCATAGCATAAATTCATTTATTTACTTTTTATAACTCTCAAAGAATGCTTATTAACTCCACTGCTACTTCAATAATTCTTGAAAGTCATTAAAGTTTTTATGAAGTCACAAATCTACACTGTCTTCAATAATTTTGTGTTCGGTGAGTATTATGTTCTTAGGTAAGCCTGTATAGGAAAGAAGTTGGCCTTTGTATATTCCGGCCAAACATCTCTACTGTTCCTTTTCTATCATCAGTTCTATGGCACCCAATGAGCTTCCCCCAGGCTGTTTGCTGTGGTCTGAATCTGAGATCTCCCCCACCAGCCCCATGCTTTCAAGCTTGTTCAGTCCGCTGACCCTGCTACGGAAGGGGTGAGGCTTTAGGAGGCAGGCCCAGCTGGAAACAGAGAAAGACTTTTCCTCTACCCCAGCCTCACTTTCTGCCTCCTCTCTGTGATGACGTGAATGGCTAGCAGCCACCACATGCTCCCTCTGCCAACCACTCAGGAGCTGAACATGAACTGAAATAAATCTGCCCTCCCTTAGGCTGTGTCTGCCAGGCATCTGGAGTGTAGTTATAGACAATAACCAATGGAGTTTCCACATAGATCTGAAAACTCAGACCATGTCTCAGCCTATATAGTCTTTGAAGATGTTATTACTCTTCTCAGGAACAGAAAGAACCTAGAGGACTTTGTTTGCCAATGGTGAATATATAATGCCCACTTCAAGTGTGTCGTAAACAATCTCAAGGCAAAGAACAGCAAGTGTTTGCACTAGTGAGTAAACAGAATTACCTTCCGTGGCATAGAATGCAGCTCCTGACTTGCCTCCCCGGGCCTGCCAGGGTGAGGAGTGAGAAAGGGAGCGGATAAAATCTTCCTCACTGCTCCCCAGAACCACCTCCCGCATCTTATGAAACTCTCCCGCGTAGTACAGCCGACAGTAAAACTTGGCATTTGCATCCGAAAATTCTATAAAGAGTTGAAAAGATCAAAAAGAAAAAAGGATATAAATAGAAAATTTCTTATCTCTCCAAGTACCAAACATAATGAAGTAAAAATCTGGCCAATCACAACTGTGTTGTGTCAAGCTTCATCTATGGGAACACCATCTGACCATCCACTCTGCGCTCTGCTCTGCTTTTACACGGGGACTGTATTTTCTTCATCTATAGGAACACCATCTGACCATCAACTCTGCGCTCTGCTCTGCTTTTACACGGGGACTGTATTTTCTTCATCTATAGGAACACCATCTGACCATCAACTCTGCGCTCTGCTCTGCTTTTACACGGGGACTGTATTTTCTTCACTGCATCTCTAAAGCAGTTCTTAAACGTCAGCTCTCATGAGCACATAGCCATATGGCAATGAGGACTGAAACCAGGGCCAAGACATGCTGGGCGAGCATGTCATCCCCACCCCAAATAAACACTAGCTCTGCGCCTCTCAACTACATAGTAAGAAAATATTTCAACTTTAGAAATTAAAGTATAATTTATTATAAATTACAATTTAAATAAAGAAAATAAATAATACAGATTTTATAAATTGAAAACTCATACCAATACCTAACATTCATTTAAAAAAAAGTCAGGACATTTATCTAGAATGAAGTTACACATCTTAGACAAAATGTTAACTGCACACTTACGAAGTTCCACATGAGGATTTGTGAGTTGTTTTTTCTGTGTGTCTCCTCCATCTACTTCATCTAAAAGATTCAATATCATTTATAAAAGCAAAGCATTAGACGTTCATTTTGGCCTTTTTCCAAATATAGCAACAAAAGTTAGCAGATTAATAATATAAATATCCTAATCAAATCACTATAAAATATGCATTAGACAGACAAATTATGTAAATGACTATAATAAAAATGCATGCTCTATCCTGGGATTTAAATATTTCAGATTGGATCACTTTTCTTACATATAAGTGATTTCTGTGACAACAATATAGTAAACTCAAGCTTTTACACCAAGAATTCAAGAATTCCCAAGGCTCTTCACCCCTGTTTACGAAAGATTTTTTTTCTAGGCGCATATATATATATGCTTCTTGATATATTAAAGTCTTTTCTTTTTTTGCATTAGACTCATCTTTCTGGCCAGATCCACTATGTTTACTGTTAGTATTCAGGCGTCTGTAAGGCCTGACCTTGGGGTATACGTCCTCAGCTGCAGCCACTATAGGCATCTCCTGTGCACATTTACCGCACTCCCTTTAAAAAGGGCCCTGCCCACCTCCCATCTCGCCCTCTTTCTCTCTGTCTCTGTGTGTCTCTCTGTTCTCTTCTCTTCTGCTACTACTGTCCCCAGAAGCCGGTCTCCCCGTCCCCTGCCTCCTTTCCCATCCACTGTCCCCCAACAGAATATCCCTCCCTCCACCTGAGTTCTCTCTCACGCCACTTTTTTTAAAATTACAACATTTTACTATAAATATGAAACACATCCTAAAGTCTAAAAGAACAAACCATCCCCTAAGTCTCACATTTCAGAACCATTTATTAGGCTTCATATCTCTTCATAACCCTCCAAGGAGCACAGTACAGACACCTACAGACCAGCAGTAACATAAAGAATATTAAACATGTAAAAACAATTTATCAGTTGCTATGTTTTTGTTTTGTTTTTCTTAGTTTTGAAATAGGGTGACCTAAACTGGCCATGAACTTAAAATCCTCCTGCCTCAGCCTCCTGAGTGCTAGAATTATATCTGTATACCACCAAGTCAATTTGCAGTTTTGATTTTTTTCTTTTTTATATAAAATATATGGTGATCACATTCTTTTCCCTACCCCAACTCCTCCCTACCCACCTGACTTCAGCTCTCATGTTCTTGCCCTCTTTCTCAAAAAGAAAAAAAAAAGACATGAAAGTCAAAACAAAAATCTAAGAAGACAAAAAAATCCTAAGAGAAAATATGCACAACATACAAAAACAAAACAAAGAGTCTGTAATCTGCTTTCTGTTGGCCAATTACTCCTGGGCATGGGGCCTGCCCTAGTATGTGGGTGATAAACCCAGAGACACTCCATTGGCAAGAACTGATTTTCCTTTCCCAGCAGGAATCAATGACTAACAGTTTGTTGGCTAGGAAATAAACAGCCATCTTACGGGACTGGGGAAGAAGAAAGCATGTGGAGAGATAGTGGGTAATGAAGAGATGAATACATGTTATGAATTATGTTTACATGTATAATGCCACTGAGCCCTTAGAAGACTTTGCTTTTGCTTCTTTATAGGTATGGACACTAAAGCTTTCTGATTCTAGCACACAAAAAATAATATTGCAGACCTCTGAAGCCAAATGGACTCTTCAAGTATCATGCTGTTCCTGGTCTGTTACACAAAACTGAAGGAAATAAATGAAGACTAAAAATAAGCCCATGCACCCCACTTAGCATACCTGGAGGCTCCCCGCCTTGGCTCTCTGTCCCCTCTTTGCCGGTCTGCCCCACCTGGTAGTAAGCACTGTCGGCCCCACGTAAAGTCTCCCTCTTCTGAGAAGAGAGATCAGGGCTCCTCCCTGACGCTCCTCTGAAGAAGGACAACATTCCTGAAGCTTTTTTGGCTTAAAAATAAAAGGTAACACATTAACTTAGAGGTAGGTCACTAACGGCGGCAGTAATCAGGCATGAAGCTAATGGTCTGCGTTACGCAGATACTCTTGTTTACAGGTTTTAATTCCACATGCTGATGCGTTTGTAAGTCAGTGAGCACCTTCATCAAAAACAAGGCAAAAACGTTCGGCTAGTTGAAAGTAAAATGCGAGAAATTCCCCAGAAAGCCAGACAAAACTCTTGGTTAAGCAATAGCAAGAATTATCACAGCATTCTTAAAACACTGCAGTAAAAATCAACATGAAACAATTTCATAAGCTAAAAGAATTCAAAGCTAAAGGTAACATCTTTGTATCTTTTACACTCTGTATTGTTCTAATATTTATTTTCTTATTTTATGCATATGGCAATTTGCCTGCATCACATACACCACGTTCATGAATTCCTGAAGAAGCCAGAATCCCCTAGAACTGGAGTAACAGAAGGTTGTTAGTCATGATGTGGATGCTGGAAATCAGACCCATGTTCTCTGGAAGAAACACCAGCACTCATCCCGTGAGCCAGCTTTCAGTCCCTGTGTTCTGTATTTTAACAGAGGAAAACATTTTGTGCACAGAATCTTTCAAAATAAAGAAAGAAAGAAATAGGTATCGTACTTCACAGGGGGTTGGAAAGACAACAAAGCAGCTAAGAGCAGCATCCTGCTCTAGCAGAGGACCTACGGTCTGTCCCCAGCGCCCACACCAGACAGCTCAAAAACTGCCTGTAACTCCAGCTGTACATCTGACACCTTCTTCTGACTCAGTGGGCACCTAGACCCAAAAGCACACCCCTACAAAGACACACACACATAATTAAATAAAATAGGTGCTGGAGAGAGGACTCAGCAGTTAACAGCACACATTGCTCTTCCAGGAGACCTGTGTTTGGTCCTCAGCACCCATGTTAGGCAACTATGAGCTGCCTGCAACTCCAATTCCAGAGATCTGACATCCTCTTCTGTCCTCCAAGGAGACACACACAGCATACATAAGTAAACAGACATGTACATGAAAAAAATAGTAGAAATAAAATATTTTTTTCATTTTAATATTTTAATATTTAATATTTGTTAGGTCCCCTGTAAGTGGAGTAACACAGCTGTAAACCGCCATGCAGGTGCTAGGAACTGAACCTGGGTCATCTAGAAGAGTATCTATGAAAAAGCAGTCAGTGCACTCAGCCATAAAGCCATTCCTCCAGCCACAAAAAATAAAATCTTAAAAAAAAATAGCATATATAAAATTTTTAAAAAGTATTCTAGAATGACAAGAATGTATACTTTTGCTTTTTTGTTTACAGTTTTAAACTTCATTCATCATATTAATATGTGTGATTCTAACAGTATCACTTACAAAATCCATAGAGTATCAATCATAAAAATGCTTAATACCCACTGGTGCATAAGGCTTTGCCAACAGAAATGCAATTTTTGTGGGGATAATCATGTGTAGAGACCCAAAAAACTGGATGGTGGCTCATATAAACACACCAGGACACTGGAGCTCTGACTTCCTCAGTCTCTGTAGAGTCAGAGGTGGCTGGCTCTAAGCCTGGGTCCTGACAAGTAAGTCTGAAGGGCACAGATGCACCCTAATAATAAAGGAGCACAGATACACCCTACACCACCCTTCTCTTTGCTTCAGCACAAATTTGGAATATTGTTTTAATTTAAAGAAAATGAGAAAAATAAAAAATCCTCTCTTGTCACTGGGCAGATCAACACCAGCAACTGTCTGCTGCATTCGTAAGGTTTTGCAGTCACTTCAGCTTCCTGGTCCTACCAACCACAAAGCATCAGCAAACACTGAACATGAGCCACATCCAAGCCCCAGCTCTACTTCCGTCTAGTCCTGAGCAAGAGAATTAAAATCGTAGCTCCCTTCCTAAAAACATGGATGCAGCAGACAATTCTTATGAGAGTATGGTAAAGCTTAATAGATAATAGCAAAAAAGTTGTCAGTTCACCAATAATGACATAAAATTTTAAAGCGTGTACATTGTTATTGTTTCTTAGGGTATATATTTTAGGTGGAACGCTTAAGAAAGACAGATCCTTCTTCTCACCAAGGGCTTCTACATGTTTTAAATTCAGTGAACTGAATCTGCATTTCCAGAAGACTCACAGAAGCAAAACATCTATAAAACAGGATTTAAAAAAAAAGTTTATTTTTCAAAGAGCAATTCTTACCAGATGGCACTTTTATCACTTTTGTTTTCCTCCACAAATCATAAATAGAACAATTATAGAAATGTCTGCATTTAGAGCTGGTGAGATGGCTTAGTGGTTCCGGTACTTGCCTCCAGGCCTGAGAACCTGAGCAAGACTGCTGAGACCCACATAGTGGAAGGATCAGATTGACTCTGGTTTCCACACACACATAGACGCAATAATAGTAATAGTGATAACAATAATAATAATAATAATAAATGTAATAAAAACTTAAATCTTACTTGGTTGAGGTTCTGCTTCTATTGTACGGTTTGTCTGTCCTCCACTAATTTCAGGTAATCTAATAGGGCTGCTACTCTTTGGTCTGTTATCTAAAGCACTACCATGAAAACAAAGAAAAAAATAGTTTGAAGATATTCAGTTAGAATAAAGCAAGCATCCTAATTCCTAAATTAAAGCCACCCACAATACCAAAAATCTGATTCATGGTTTTGATAAAAACAAGTTACAAAAAATATTGAAATATTTACTAGGTTTAAAAAAATAAAATACTAGGATGAGAAAAGTATACAGAAATGTACAAAACAATAGACTTTTATAAAATTTTCCCAAACACTGTTAGAACTATAATAAGTAAATTACAAAATTACATCAATTTCATTTTTTTACTTTAATTGCAAAGATAATTCAGACTAAATTTTATTAGGTCAGTAAAGCAGGAGAATTTATTTCAATAAGGATAAGCCTATGGCAATTTCTGTCTAAAACACAGAACATGCTAAGTGCATTGATTTGAGTATTTATTTTCTAAATATTAGGTTTATTAGTACTATAGAACTTGACAAACACTTAAAATTATAAAGCCAAGCAGTAGCACAACTAACTTTACAGGTTACTGGTTTTTTTCTTTAATAAAACAGCTTCTTATTTTTATCATTTAAAAAAATTGCAAATTTTAATCCACAGCATATAGTGACACATCACAACAATGTCAGTAACTGTGTCCTAAAGGCTGTGGAGACCTTACAAGACTTGAACTGTGCTGTCCAACAGCTAGCCGAAATGACTTATGTGAACCTAGGAGATTGTGTGCTAATGAATGCTGTCACAGAATAAAGTCCAAGGATACAGAAGATGATGACATAGCTCAATTTAGAGAGATTCTACTCAGTCATTATTCACCTATTTGCTGGAAGCCCTTCTTCAGCACTGTTCCACAGAGTTGCCTTGGACAATTCCTCTAAGGCATTTCGGTATTCTTTACAACTTGGGGCAGAAATAGGTTGAAAAGTGTTAAAACATTAAGCTCTTCTTTAACAATAAAACATAAGTTTTAAAATAAATTTTGCATTATAGAAGCATAATCATTGTAAATGTCCATAAAGATTTAACTCACCAGTTCATCAACTATATCCATTGTATAAGGGTTAGGATGTAACTTAGTGGGAGAGCTCTTGCTCTAAAGGCCCTGGATTTAAGGCCATCAACAACCCTCACACAAATTACCCCCAAAAAAGAACAGATAAGTTAAAATAAGAAAGACTGAGACTTAGTACAACAGAGAGTAACGGAATTTGAAAGTGATTTTCTATTTAAAGGATCTAATTAAAAAAAAATAACATTCCAAAGATTTAAAATCTGATTCTTGGATGAGTAGCCTGGAATATTAGTATGCATCACTTTCCTAAAATATTGAAACAGGAATTCAGATAGAACACTTGCTTCCTTAAGAATGGCTATATTTTTTGTGCCTTTAATATCTACTGACAGACTGTAATTAATCAACTAGGTAAGAAGCAAGTATTATCTTCATAATGCTAAAGCACAAAGAAAAGAATCATTATACAGACTCTTAGAAAGTGAAAAACTCTCATCTACAGAAAACGCTAACCTCCACGAAGGTAGAAGCACATACAACTATACTATTTACTCTGGTATATCTATGTACCACATTTTGTTTATAACCACATGTTTTTCAATAAATGTGACATTTTGTATAATCAATACATAAAAATAATTTTTTTATTTTACACTTTACAATGAAAGGAAAACTTTAGTTAAGCACCTCAGATCCTATTTAAATTAAATTCACCCACAGCCAAAATAGCTTTATGAATGAGATTCTTAGGTTTTTAGATATTAGATATAAATATTTTAAAGGTGAAATGCTTCTTTAAGAGAAACAGCAAGTCCATAAGCTATACATCCAAACATGTCTTTGGAACTAGAAGCAGAAATAGAATTCTCTAGGTAGAAAAATTTCAGGCAGTATGTGTGTGAAGTAGAAAGGAAGGAGATGATATTCAGATAATGCAAAACAGGTATGTTTCACTGTTATGTTAACAACTAAACCACAGAAAGAGTTACCAGGGCTATCAATCAGACAGCGTGGTCAGAATATTCAAGGGTTAGTAAATACTATGCCAAGTCACATTAGCTGTTAAGTATACTTGCTTCAAAGTCATGCCAAATCCCATTATTTGAGTAAAGGTTTTCAAATTAAAAAACAAACAAACAAACAAATAAAAAACATCATGACTATAGAACATATATTTTTGCTTGCATTTAATCATTTTCCTTTATTTTATTGTAAACAGCCCCTAAATAGGGTAATTAATAGACAGACACAGAAATTTACAGCTGTAATACAGGAAAGGCTTAGAGTACCTGAGTGCAAAGGCAATGATGGAGCTGGGCTCTTTCTCACAGACAGCAATGGGGACCCGTTCATGTTCATACATTAAATAGTGTTTATCTGGATCACTGCTCAATAAAGTAAGAATATAATTAGAAGTCAAATATAAAAATTGATTAACACAGTACAATCAAATCTCAGGACAATTTTAAGGCAACCATATGCTAAGCAACAGAAGCATAACTAAGAAAGCCAAGATGCATGCAAATGCTGAGAAACTTCATCAACTAAACAACAAAAGAAAAAAGAAATATTTATAAATCAATTGAAAAAAATCAGTTTTTGTTTAGGGGCTGGAGAGGTGGCTCAGCAGTTAAGAACACTAGGGCCAGGGCTTGATTCCTAGCACCCACATGGTAGCTTTGCAACTGTTACTCCATTCCAGAGGGAATCCAATGCCCTCTTCTGGCCTCTCCAGGCACCAGGCATACACGTGATACACAGATATACATGTAGGCAAAACACCCAGACACATAAAATTAAAAATAAATAGGTTTCAAATGGGGTTCTAGAAATGGTTACTCCAAAGCGTTACCTACTGCCAAGATGTTGGTCAGACTAGTCTCAAAAAAAGAGTATGCAATAAATAATCTAAAATACGGTGTTCTATCCTAACCCTCAGAGAGGCCTCCTAAAAGTTACATAGAAATAGTGCTTCTAGTTCCACAGCAATAACCTAAGAGTCACTCTGCTGCGATCACATGGAAACCAAGTGTTAACTTCAACCCAAATTTTGTTCCTCTGACTTCTGGGATCCATTAGGTAGAGTCCCTGACTTTGCTCAGATGCCATTTACTGACTATCCAATGTAGTGGAAAAACAACAGTGAGAAAAAGTTCTATTTGCACATTTTCCGTATATGTACATAGTTAAAAACACACTGGTCAGAACAGAACTGGCATGTATGTTTGTAGTGCAGGGAGGTAAAAAAACAATTCTGCAAGTAAACACAACCACTTTCGGTGGTGAGTGAGCAAGAGAATTATTATGGATGAATGTTAGGTCCTGTTTCCCAAGTCCCAGTGTAGTGGTATAGGGAGACAGGGCCTTTAGATCAAGAATAATGACACCATACATGGGGTCAGTGTCCTTGTCTCTCCACCATGTGAGGATGGCCTGGACGAGGACCGTCATCAGAATCGACCCTGCTGACACAAATGTGATCCTCCAGCCTCCAGAGTTGTGAGAAATACATCTGTATTGTTTATAAGCAAACCAGGATATGAAAATTCATCATAGCAGCCTACATGAAGACAAGAATTCTGAAAATACACAGAGACTTAATTTAGTTAGTACTAGGGCACAGAAGGAGCATTCAGTAAAGTTTTCTTCAAAAAAGAACATAACTTCCTGGTTGAGAAAGAGGTAATAGGACTCGGCCATTGTTCCCAATAGGAAGAACAAACGACATTGAACAACAGACTGCTAGGCCTGCAGCTGACCAAGTGAGCCTCTTATACAAGATACCATGTAGTGAATCCTACATGTCTGAGTATCTCTACTCTCTCTTCCCCAAGACCATGAGCTCCTAAGAGTAATGTTCTCCATCTGGGGACAAGAGAACAGCAATGAAAATTACTATTGAATAAAAACATAAATAAAGGCTCATGGTTTGGATATACTTGTGCCAGCATAACAAAGGCAGCATCTGATGGCCACATAGGCCAACCAGCAGAAAAACAAGCTTTTCCAGTCAGCATGCGTTTCTTTCCAGTCTGAGCAAGTACAGCATTAAAAAAAAATGAAACAAACAAACAAACAAAAAAACCATGAAAACATACTTGGATCATTTTGCTCCTTATCAGTATCTGTTAAAATAAATTATAGGGGTGGCAATGCACTCATATACAACCAGCAATATGTGTTTTAAAGATAAATGAATGTGGGCTGAGGAGATGACTCAAGTCCCCAGCACCATATAAGAAGCCAGATATGACCACACATGCCTGTGGTCTCCAGTACTAAGGGAGACAGAGACAAGATCACTGGGGTTTACTGGCCATCAGTTAGCTCTGGGTTCAGTGAAAGGCCCTGATAGTGCATATACACATGGATATTGCATATACACATATACAAAGAGCCACTTGGTCTTGAAATACTTACAAAGGAAATGGAATGGGATTATAGCTGTTTCCTGGAAGCAGATTAGCAAAGATGGCTTTCATGGTTGACTTCTCCTTCACCTGGCTGTCTGTGGATCCCAGCAAATGCCCGTCAAATACATCTAGGACGAAAAATAGTCTACTTACACATTAACATTCAGGAAAAATAAAAGGAGAAGCGTCTGCTGTTTTCTCTCGAGACTATAGACAGGCATACTGAGCACCATGGATATAAATGATGGTTTTCACTTTCTAGCTCAAGAAAGTCGCTTAGACACTGAAATGGCAACAGTGAGGTAAACTCAGCACTAACTCCAAGAAACATGTTTAGTTCCTTACATCTGAAACTCAGAGCATCCTGATCAGCGGTCTCTTATTGCCACAGGATCCATAGGGACTTTCTGTCTGACTATGCATGAACTGCCAGTGTTGTCTTTGCAGCACAGGAATGTGCATTCTAGCTATTACACCTGAGCTGACAGCAACGGTAAACTGAGCCAACGTTCAGAATTCAGTAGGTACTGCTTAACAGAAAACAAGATAACAGAGAAGCAAGGCATGGGTTTTGTTATAATGTAAATGTCTGTTGGAAAGAAATGGCAAAATTTTCCTTCACTTACAAAGCAATAATAATACACTTTACACACCTTTAAAAAGATGTCCCCAAAAGTAGAGAACAATGAGTAATACTGTTTTACTAGGACATTTACATACACAGAGTTCAGCTAACGGAGGAAGGGATAACATGAAAGGCTGTATTTTAAAAGGTACTTTAAAAATTAATTTATTATTTCTTTATGTGTATGAGTGTTTTGCCTGCATGTGTATATGTTTGACTGGTATCCAAGGAGGTGTCAGAAGAGGGAGTCAAATTCCCTGGAACTGGAATTATAAAGAGTTGTGAGCTGCCATGTGGGTGTTGAGAATTGAGCCCAGGATCCTCTGGAAGAGCAGCTGATACTCTTAACCAATGAGCCATCTCTCCAGCCCTTAAAAAAGAACTTTAAACAAACATAAACAATTCTAAAGGATAAGAAGCACCATATCAAAGAATTAGCCATGGTTTTCTTTTTCAGAGACACATAGGAAACAAGGAATCATCTCAGTCTTAGATTCAGTGAAACAGGGTGAACAGTGGCCGGAAACTTACCTTCAGAGCCACTGGCTGTGTCGAGGTCGGAGGGCCCTCCCATTAGCTGCTCAGCCAGGGCCTCAGGAGGAGTTGGCAGCTGGAGATGGGTAGAGCTTGTGGAGCTCTGGCTGGACAGGGTTGTCAAGAAGCGATCCTCTAGAGAAACATCATCTTAGATGAGTCAGTTAAGACAAGATGTCCATTTCACCTGATAATACTTTTTTAAATGCCAAATCGTATTTCTACTTCTTAAAACGTGGAATTTTACCTTTTGGAAAATCATCTAGGTCATGTAACTTATGCCATAAAAATTGAAATAAAAATCCAGGAAGATTATATGATTTGGCCACAATAAAATCTTGGTGACAAAACTATAAATGCCTCCTGACCACTACCTAACACAATACCCTTTCCTTTATACTACATTATCTGCCTACATATGGTCTGGCTTCACAGAGAATGGAATTAACAGCACTGTAGGGAAACTTAGATGTTTACTCTGACAGAGAAAAAAAAATTATTACAGAAAAATGTAAACAAACAGTAAGTTCTATTCAACAGACAATCTATGTAAATTTCCCTACAGTTTCCAAAATGACACTAAGTTACTGAAGAATAAAAATTTTAGAAAGCAATTTAAGAACATAAAATATAAATTAACCATGCCAAGACAAACCCTAATAACAGAATAAGGAGGCTGCCTGACCAGCATAAGCAAAGAAGAAAGTCAACGCCCGGTTTTCTTCTTTTTCTCCTACTGGCAGCCCTTACTACCACTGTATGCATCTCTACACCTAATTTATGGTCCTATAACACACTGTATGACACTCTCAGACCAGTAAGAGTTATAAGTGTTCTATGAGGAGGAAAATTACTATGGACACATGTATTAGAAAATAATGTTCACATTAGCAGTTATGGCAACTTACAGAGTAAAATCTCTTTAAATGCAAGAGCAAGAGGTCATCAGACTACAAATAAAGACCAACCTTTTTCTCCATTGTGAAGTCCTGGAGAAATATTCCTTGGAGATGTGTCCATTGCACTTATCTGATGAGAAATAAATACACTATTTTTAAGGATATTTTTAAAAAAGAAAATCTCACTTTAAAAGTAGTCTAATGTGGGAGAGTCTTCTGTTTTGTGTTAATAAAGAAACTGCCTTGGCCCTTTGACAGGACAGAAAATTAGGTAGGTGGAGTAAACAACAGAATGCTGGGAAGAAGGGAAGTGAGGCAGACCCCACACCTCTCCTCTCCAGGCAAACGCAATGGAGCCAGCCGCCAGGTCAGACATGCTGAATCTTTCCTGGTAAGCCACCACCTCGTGGTGCTACACAGATTATTAGAAATGGGTTAAGGAAGATGTGAGAATTAGCCAATAAGAAGCTGAAACTAATGGACCAGGCAGTGTTTAAAATGAATACAGTTTCTGTGTAATTATTTTGGGTAAAGCTAGCCGTGTGGGAACCGGGCGAGATGAAAAGCAGGCCTGCTTGCCTCATCAATACAGTCTAACCTAGTGAATCTTGAAATTTTTGAACTCAAGACATGTTTCCACTAAAATATTATGTCTTTATAATTTAAAGTGGCTCTTGCCATTTTAATTAATTAAGTCTGAGTACATTCCTAAGTATGCATTTATTGGTTCACTTAGAAATAACACCATTACATAGAAACATAAATATAAAAGCTAGTTGAAGCAGAATAAAGCTATTTTCCAAAATTAAAAAAAAAAAACCACTAATGAAGAAGTGTCACTGTTTTACATTTTCAGAACTATCTTAGATGTCTGGCTAACTAGAAGACAGCTAGATTCTATATCCTGCAGACATGGACCCATGACTTTGAGAATATTGCTCTAAATAGTAGCTCACACCTTGGCATGGACACATCTAGGAACACTAAGTAGTCTAGGAAGCCCACTCCTCTCCTAACAGCCATCTACTGAACCGTCTATGTCCTATTACCCATGGACAACATGAGCAGAACTACAAGCCCTTATAAGTCATTTCATGTCAGTAGTAGCTACCATATTAGAGAAATTTTCTGTGTCATTTAAATAAAATAACCCACCACTATTACCTACTCCATCACCAAACTCTGCCTTCTTTACGCTTTTCTACAATCTTTTTAGGATCACTAAATTCTATTGGGTTCATGTATTTTCTATCAGTATCTTTTTAAACAGGCAAATGTTTCTACGAGACAGTAACTATGGCTATTGTTCACAAGTGAACGCCATATAAGCTAGGAAAACATGTAAAGAAAAATAGGTACTCAAAACCATTTGCCAAAAGGCAGTGTAACAGAATTTCAAGTCAATTTTCAACTTTTCAAAAGCAGATCACTTCATGGGTGATAGTGTATTTCTTTCTTTTTTAAAGATTTTTATTTATTTTTATGTGCACTAGATACATTTTTATGTTCACTTTTATGTAAACTAGAGTTACAGACAGCTGTGAGCTGTTATGTGGGTGCTGGGAATTGAATCCGGGCCCTCTGGAAGAGCAGCCAGTGCTCTTAACTGCTCAGCCATCATTCTAACTGGTATTCTTATCTAAATATTAAGAGGAAATACAATTATTAAATAGTCGCTTAACAGACAAAAAGAAATAACCATTCAATTTTCTAAAATGATTTGCAGTATGTGGAGCCATCATTCCATGACACTTCTTTACAACAGTCTGGTGACATGAAAAGAACCTTCCCCATCCTCAAAACACTCTGATGTCAGGATACAAGGCCATTACACTAGCATCATTTCCTGTGATATCTGAGCAGCATGACAGGCAGAATTCTAAAGGTCCCCAAAATGTTTAGCCTCTGGTGTATACACCCTTATTCTAATTATTCTAACAACCAGAAGTGATGGAGGAAGGTCATTGGTTAATTAAATAAAGAAGCTGCTTGCCCTGATAGGTTAAAACATAGGTGGGAGGAGTAAACAGAACAGAACGCTGGGAGGAAGAGGAAGTGAGCTCAGACTCGACAGCTCTCCTCTCGGGGGCAGACGCCTCAGAGAGATGCCATGCTCCAAGCTCCCAGGCAGATGCGATTCAGCTCTGACCCAGGATGGACGTAGGCTAGAATCTTCCCGGTAAGCGCACCTTGGGGTGCGACACACATGATTGGAAATGGGTTAGTCCAGGTGCGAGAGTTAGCCCAGAAAAGGGCTAGAGCTAAAGAGCCAAGCAGTGTTTAAATGAATACAGTTTGTGTGTTGTTATTTCGGGGCATAAGCTAGCCAGGCGGCCGGGGTGCCTGGGACGCAGCCCCGCCGCTTATATCACTACACAGAAGTCTAAGTATTGCTGTGAACGAATTTTGCAAATATAATGGTGCCAAGTCAACTGACCACAAAACCAAGAGAAATCTAGATACAAGTGCATTAAGCACAAAAATCTTAAAGCTGTGTAAGTCAGAGATAAACAAAGTGATCTGAAGCTCAAGAGGAGCTGGACCAGCATGGAAGGCCTAGAAGATGGAACAGATTGCTGGGCAGGGAATGTAAGCATCAACAGCCACCAATAGAAGATTGGTCACTATAGGAACCAAGTCCTGTCAACAACCTAAAGGAGCTTGGAAGAACATGCTGACCCTCAAAAATGAGAGACACCCTGGCCGAGCCCTTAATTTTAGCTCTGTGGGATTTTGAATAAAGAACCCAGTCATATACACCACTATGAAACAGTTAAGTCCGCATTTTTGAACACTAAGTTTGTTTGCAGCAAAAGAAAGCAACCAGTTGGGAAGCGAGTGATCCAGGGAAGACACCTTAAGAAGAACTTCTCATTCAAGCACAGAAATCAAACACCCAAAACTACACAGTAAGAAAAGTGCCCTAGCGCTTGAGAGAAGGCTTAACAGTTAAAGGCACCTGCTGTTCTTCCAAAAGACCTAAGTTTGGTTAGCAGCACCCACATGATGGCTCACAGTCACCTGTAACTCCAATTCCATGGGATCCGACGCCCTCTTCTTGTTCTGCGGGCTCTAGCCACATATGAGGTGCATATACAGACATGCAGACAAAACACTTATGCATATAAAAGTAAACAAATATATTTTTAAAAGAAAGGAAAATGAAAAATTAGAACTCTATTATATACGCTGAGAACCTACAAGATTCCTCTGTAATATCCTTAATGGTGTATCAGGGACAGTAGCCTTTTGACAAATACTTCAAAAAAATTAATTATAATACATCATTTTAATTGAGGTTAGTATATAAAAGTAATCCAGATCATATTTCCCTGAAAATACACCAACATGACAGAAAACTTTATGCATTAAACTACCACTCCTAAAGTGTTAGAAATGGGACTATGTGTTTATCAATGAAACAGTAAAGACAAAGCTACACTTTATTATTACCTTGCTTTCTTCACCTTGTCTCAATCTTCCAGGACTGGGAGGAACCGAAGGCCTCTTTCTACCTTTTTCCTGCTGGAAAAGGTCCTGCAACCTACAGTCACAGGCAGAAAGGACATGGTTTTGTTTCCAGTTTATACTTACAAACTTTCTCTTGAAACGGACTTTAAAGGTGTATGGAGCCACTACTGAATTCTTATGATAGGACAATGATCCAATCAATCTCACTCAGTAGCATACATATTTTAAACAGCAAAGAGGGCTGCTTCCTTTTGTTTTGTTTGTTTTTATCTTAACAAACTATGTAAAGGCTGCAATATGTTTTAAAGGATGAAGAAAACAAAAATCAAAAAATCTTCATAACTAAAAAAATAAAACAACTATAATTAATAGAGCTTTAAATTTAAAATATCGTCACTGGGAATTTAGCTAAGTGGTAGAGTATTGCCTAGCAAATGTAAGGCCTTGGATTTAATCTCCAGAACCAGAAAACAAATTTTGAAATATCATGGCAGAAGAAATTTGGTAGCAGTGTCAAGAAAGCCCCGACAAAGCCTTACCTGCTGTTCCATGCTTGCAGCACCTCACAGAGACTCTGCTTCTTGGCTATGAGTGACTCAAAGACGGACTGCAGCTGCTGAGGGGTATCCACAGAGGAGGACATAAGCCTTGCTTGCATCTTCTCAGTCCAGTTCTTGAACTCACCCTCCTCCATCTGGAAAGCAATAGATTCAAGTTCAATAAGCTGAGACACCACAGAGAAAAAGGGATTTCCAGCAAGTCAGCAACTTCAGTATTTTCTATAAAAGAAACAAATTACCTCTTTTTGTGCAAAAATATCTTCCATTTTTTCCTCTCTTGTTTTGCTAAATGTATCCGTTTTCAAGGATGCAAGTCTTTCATCAACAGCTTGGTATACCTGTGAAACTCTAAAAATGGGGAGGGTGCCACATTAGAGGAGTTAAAATCAAACCACTCCATAGAAATTAGAAAAGGTGTTTTATATAAAACTATCAATAAAACAAGCTACCTTATCAATAATCACATGGAAATTTTGCAAAGCAAAGCAACAAAGCCTCAAAGGAATGACTTTAGAATTTTAAGTTGTCACGTATGTTTTGGCGAGGTTTTCCTGGATTACTTGAACTTTTTCATTTTACACTGAGCACACACTACATATATGGGTAAACCTGACAACTAAATCAGCAATGGGTTACAAACACGACAAAGCAAACATGGATGACCAAAGACAACGAAACCTACTTCTGAAAAAAGTCCTTGAGGTCCTGGAGAAGAGATACTTTCAGTGGGGCTTGACGTTTAATGAATATTTTTGGTAGTGGAACACACACTTCAAGAAGACGAATAGGAGAATAACTGAGGGAAAAAAAGACAGTAACAGAAGAAAATAAAAAATATTTTAATAATTTATAAAGGGTATACATATATTCAAATGAGCATAAAAGAAAAATAAAGTTTTCTATAAAATCAAGTTTCATAAAGATAAAAAATAAATAAATAAAGGTAACTTTCAACCACCAGAGATATCTTCCCCAATACTGAGAGGATTTTTTTTTTATCCTTGCACTGTGATGCCATTATTATTATTCCTCTGAGGCCATCTGCTACAAAAACAGCAATGATTTTACTGTAAACCTTGCAGCTCTTAGGGTTCTTCATGAGTCTTCTTGTCCTTCCTACCTGAGGTATTGACTAAGAAATGCTGCATCCACCCTACACCCTACGTTTATGGCTAAAAGGCCCTGCTTTAAAAAGGAAATACATTCTAATTAATAAATATTTCGTGAGTATATTGTGTGTGAAACACTGTTCTAAGTACCAAGAATATAGCACCAAAATTTCTGTCCTCCTAACTCTAGAATAAGATGTGGGAAATAAACAAAATGTAAATATCTAAGATATATATATATATATATATATATATATATATATATTTTTTTTATCAGAGCACTACAGCAAAAAAGTAATAAACCAAGAATGAAGGAGGAAGTACTTGGCAGGTAAAATGTGAACAGAGAGCTATGTAAGTAAGAAAACAGCAGGTGATAATGTACAAGATCTCCCTGCCTTCTTACCTGAAGGATGCCACCATTTGATTATAAGAGAAATATTGGTGATAATCATGGTGGATAGAGTGACCACACGGCTCAGCATTGGCTCTGCGTGTGTACTGATGCCCATAAAACCGAAGTTCAAGGTACTTTGCAAATGACATAGACCAGGATTCATTTGAAAGAGCAACAACTGGTGTTACCTGGAGTTCAGAAAGGAAAACACTTAATAAATTACATGCTGAAAATCTCGTTTTTTGAAAGATATATTTTCTATTTTCCAAGACAAACAACATATTCTAACTGAGGGAGAAAAATTGGGGAAAAAACAAAATATTCAAAATGGATTTGAGCTGGGATGGTGTAGGAGGTCCTGTCTATGTGTTGTTTGTATTGGTTAATGAATAAAGAAACTGCCTTGGCCTGATAGGCCAGAACTTAGGTAGGCAGAGAAGAGAGAACTGAATTCTGGAAGAAAGAAAGCAGAAAAGAGAGACACCATAGAGCTGCCAGAATCAGACATGCTGAATCTTTCCTGGTAAGCCTCTGCCATGTGGCAAAACATAGATTAATAAAAATGGGATAAATCAAGGTGTAAGAGCTAGCCAATAAAATGTTGGAGCTAATAGGCCAAGCAGTGATTTAATGAACACAGTTTCTGTGTGATTATTTCAGGGCTAAGCTAGCTGGGCAGCCGGGACAAACAAGCAGCCATCTCGGCAACACTGGGAGGGTGAGGAGGATAGCTTTACTTTCTTTACAACCTTTACATGCCCATGGGGTAGGTCTCACACTAGCTGTCGCTAATGGGCATCTGAGATAGACAGGTCTCCCTTATTTGCATGATGCTCTGCTGAACATTCTTGCAAACATACTCAAAAGAGGCGTATTTGTTCCTTTATTTTTTTTTAAGATTTATTGATTATGTATACAGTATTCTTAGTACTCTGCCTGCAGGCCAGAAGAGGGCACCAGATCTCATTACAGATGGTTGTGAGCCACCATGTGGTTACTGGGAATTGAACTCAGGACCTTTGGAAGAGCAGGTGGTGCTCTTAACCACTGAGCCATCTCTCCAGCCCTTTTTTTTAAAGATTTATTTATTATGCGTATGGCATTCCTTCTATGTGTGCCAGCATGCCAGAATGAAGTGCCAGATCTCATCATAGATGGTTGTGAGCCACCATGTGGTTGGTGGGAATTGAACTCAGGATTTCTGGAAGAGTAGGCGGTGCTCTTAACTGCTGAGTCATCTCTCCAGCCCATATTTGTTCCTTTAGAATAAATCAGTAAGGGTGGGTAATGACGAATCAAAGGGCAATGTTTTTTTTTTTTGTCAAATCAGGTATATTCATTTACACATTTTGAACAGTAACTAAGAATACTAATTCCCTCACTTTCCTACCAATCCTATAAATTATTCATCTCTGAAATGTTTTTTAATGCATTTTACTTGTTTCATTTATATTTGGCTTCATTTATGCTTCAACTAGTTAATAAATAAATTCATTTGCATATTTAACTGACCATTTGTATTAATTGCTTTGTCATGACCTTTGCCCACTTTTTCTACTTCTGTGGCTTACAAAATTTAGCATTAAATTTTTCTTGTACTAGAAGTTTTTCTTTTGTGTATATGTTAACAAAAACTCTTTTCCTTTCTAGCATAACCCCATAAAACTTAAAAAAAATCTTAAATGCATAAACCAAAGCATGAAAAACAAGACCAAAATTTAACTATTGACTTAATTCAACAATCAATCTATAACAGTGTTTCTCAACCTGTTTGTCACAACCTCCTTGAGGGTCAAATAACCCTTTCACAAGGTCGCCTAAGACCACTGGAAAGCACAGATATTTACATTACAACTCATAACAGCATCAAACTGTTATATTTTGAAGTGGTGACAAAAATCATTTCATGGCTGGAGGTCACCACAATATGAGAAATTGTATTAGGGGTAAGAACCACTGATTTACCAGCATTTTGGAAGAGGACCTAAAGGTCTATGGTATGAGAATGATGCTAGGGCCTAGTTTAATGGTAAATAAAGCACTTGCCTAGCGTGTTCTCCACTAACACAGACAAGAAAGTACGGGAGACTTGATCATTACTATGAATCACCGCAGGCCGGTATGCTCCCAGCACATGAAGAACACTACTGTCACCATCCTCAAGTGCTATACTAACAGACTAATAGACACTGCTATTTTATCTACAATCCTCATAAAGCTTTCCAAGGACACTGAAAAATACATCAAGATAATAGTGAAGGCAGTTTTGATACATATATGCTGTAACATGAGTGAATAGTATATGTTTACAATGTTATACGAACTGGAGATGGCTCGGCAGTTAGGAGGACAGGCTGCTCTTCCACAGAGTCCAGGTTTGATCCCCCAGTGTCTCACAACAATTTTAACTACAGTTTCTGATCTTCTTGGGAAATATGCATATACATGCTACACAAACATACATGCAGGCGAATATGCATGCATGTAAAATAAAAGTAAAGGAAAACAACAAACACACCAAAAAAAACCAAAAAACCCATTAAGATTATGGCTGGAAAGATACCTCAGCAATTAAGAACACTTGCAGCCCTTGCAGAGAACCCCAGTTCAATTCCCACATTAGGTAACAAACAACCACCTGTAAGTACAGCTCCAAGTGATCTAAAGTCATCATTAGCCTACTCAGGTACTTTCACACACAGTACACATGCGTACAGTTGGGCACACACATATACAAATGAAATTAAATAAACCTTAAACCTAAACCTATGCCACTTCTCTAAAATTGATTGAATCACTTTAATAAAAAACAACAAAAATCACAATACTGATATCAAATAATTCCCTCAGAGATTGAAAAGATAGTTCAAAGAAATTAAATATGATTCCATGTCATTTTCTAATATTATACAAAAGTCTATACAGGTCATTGTCAACAAAGCCTCATCTACATGTTTTTAGAAGAGATGTTAATATAGCTCAGATTTGCTAGGAAAATAGCCTAAAATACTATCGTTACTGTTTTATAAGTCTGTCTCCTTCTTTACAAGCAATTTATATTCATTCTCTTTCTATGTCTAAAATGCAACACAGTTCCTAGAACACAGATGGGATTAAGTATCAGCTAAATTAACAAAAATAACAATATTTTCAAAATATAATTTCAATATATTATACTAGAAAAAGGTATACATAAATCATTATATATAGGGTTTTTCAAGACAGGGTTTCTTTGTGTATCCCTGGCTGTCCTGGGACTAGATCTGTAGACCAGGCTGGCCTCAAACTCAAAGATCCGCCTGCCCCTGCCTCCCAAGTTCCAGGATTAAACTGCCCAGCTAATGACATTCTTTAAGTAAAGTTTTCTAAAGTATTAGGTCAAACATATAGCACAAGAAGGTATATAAATAAGATCATGACAAATAACAAAGCTCAAAATACTATTGATTATCTATGCCCCAAAGCACCTCACAAATAGAAAGAAATATTCCAGCAGCAGCACATACTTGTTTGCAGATTCTGCACCAGGAATATGTGAGAATTGTATGTTGATATCCAGGCACCGGAGAATCCAACTCCTTTAGGATTATCTGCACACAGCCTTGGCCATGAACAAAGCGTCGAATGTGATGCACCATGGGGGTATCACAGAACATGCTAGGACACTGGTAAGATGACCTGTGATAAATAAGAGAACCCTTTCTCACATTAAGCATGAAACAGAGGATCACATATACCAAGTACTGAATAATCAGAGCCATGACCAAGCAAGTGACACACTACCTCTAGAGTAATGACCAACAGTGGACAATCTCAACAGGACACATGGGCCCTGAGCTGCAGCTGAACATTCTGTCTTAACCATAAAGCATTTGTCATCTGTCCATTTGTCAAACACCTTCTAATGCCCAGTGTCAAGCAACAGTAAAACCCAGACATTTTTAAGGACTGGACTTCCTGTGGAAGAGGTTGCTAACATTAAATTACTTGTCCCACACTGAGTAACTTAACTGGTAACAACAAGTGAATCATAAACTGATGTCAAGCTGGTCCTAAGTCTTCCCTGTTTTTCATCTGAATCACTGTAAAAGTAGACACACCAAAAAAAAGTCTTGGCGTGGCAGAGGAGCTGAACAGCTCCTCTGAAATATACAAGAAATAAAGGAAACAAGCACTAAGTGCTCCCAGTTGAATCACTGTAAGATATGCTCTGACGTGTGGTGTAAAGGTGAGGACCATCAACAGTCCTTCACATTCAACTCCCATGTTTTAGCTTGAAATTATGGGCTTCAAAAATGCATAATAATTAATCCCAGCACATGAGAGGCAGATCGCTATGAGTTTGAGGCCAGCAAAGTCTACATAGTGAGTGCCAGGACAGCCAGGGCTATAAAGAGGGCTCTGTCATAATAAAGGGAAGAGGAGGGGAGGGAAGGGGAGGGGA
>NC_022030.1:43304226-43306395 GCF_000317375.1 Microtus ochrogaster
GGGGATCATGGTAGAAGAGGGAGAAAGGGAGGGGAAGAGAAAGGGAGGAAGGGAGAGAGGGAGGGAGGGAGGGAGGGAGGGAAGGAGAAAGGGAAAGAAAAGAGCAAAGCATAATAAATGATAAGGAAGAAATAAGCTTTTACCTGAAACAGTATCTTTCTAAAAATATTCCCAGTGTAAGATCATTCTTTCCATAAAATTCCATTGTTACAATCCTAAAAGAAGAGATCATTTCTTAGAAATATGTCAACATTACCACCAAGACCACCATATTCTAATTATTATATGCTTATAGTGAAGTAATAAAGCAAATCATATATATTGTTGCTACAGAACAGGTTTTACTTCACCCTGTCAAACAAGTGTAGCTTAGCCTCACCATAGCATCTTTTCCACTCCCAACCCGTTAATATCTTAAGAAATCATTTAATGAGCGCATAAACCATAAAAACAAATTGAACAAAACTGATTTATGAGGAAGAGATAAAATCATCTGTCACAGTTTCACTCCCCATCAACACTGGGGGTGCGGGTGGGGTGGTGCCCATCTGCCCTCTAGTCCCTGTCTTCACTGAGTGTAGAGAGCAGCAGCTCTCACTCTTAGTAAGGAGCCGGCTCCGAACTGAACTGAACTCACAACTGCCCAAAATTAGACTTTGAACGTGTGCTTGTTGAAACCAGTAGCCTCTTCTAGAATTACTGAAGGAGTCCATTAAATTCTGAGAAAAATTCTATGGGCTTTCAGAAAGCCAGGCTTAAAGCTGTCCTGGAACTATATGTTTCAAGAAAATAAGTGCTATCAACCCCACCATCACCACCACCACCACACACAAAGCTGTTTATGTGCACACAGGGAGTGGAGGAGATGACAGAAGCAAGCTTCTCCTGCCATGTTAACTGCTGTGGGAAGACACCCCACCCACCCCCACCCCCGCCTACACGGCAGGAGAAGGAGAGTGGAGCAGAGCACCCACAACCACGCCTTCTTTGTTCTCTTCTGAATGATGACCTCATGTGATCAGTCACTTTAAGCTGCAGCTGCTGTGACTTTCCCTGCCATGATGGACGGGAGCCAAATAAACCCTTTCTCCTTTATGTTGCTTTTAACAGAGAGTTTTTTAGCCCAGCAACAAAACAAACAAACAAACCCTAAGACAGTGATGTAAGGTTTTTGCGACCATCACTGGAAATATTACATTATAAAATGTATTTGTCTCTATAAATTTACTTAGATGTTCCCAAGAATAATGTACTAAGACAAAACGCCAGTATAGCTCAGTAACAAAGCTACAAACACTAAGATAAAAGGCTGACTGCTTTTATAAAAATTATTCAACATGAAAACTCACCTAAACTGCACATGACAGAATCAAAATGTAGCTCTTACCTTTTATAAACCAGTTTTTGCAGGTCAACTTTGCAAACCTTTGTAAAGTAAAAATTTCTTTTTCTCTCTCAGACTATCTTCACTCTTGTTTAAGGTGCTATTTTTTACCCATGAACAAATTTCACAGTTACTCGAGTGTAAACATTCTACTGTATGGTATGTGACCATCAATGTGCCATGTACCCAATAGCAGGAATTATTTTTCACGTAGCAATAGGGCAGGGAGAAGCATCATACCAAGGGCTGACACAAGCACTGGGAGCATTGCTGGACTGCGCCGAGGAGCTGCTGAAGAGGACACAGAGCCTCTGGTGGTTGGCAGGATTCAGGCAGTCCACCTGCAGGACAAGGACAGGAGAGCACCTGAGTCGGAACACAATGGCTATCAGGTCACTGACCTACATCACATTCCATTCTGTCAACAAAGCCACCTGGGAAGAGTTAAAAAGCTGGGTTTTGATCAAAGACAATTTCAAAACTCCAAAGTAAACATGAAAGCATAAAATAACTGGGCTGGAAATGGACCATCGATCAGGCCCTGGGTCAATCTCAGCACTGTGCTTGAAAGTGGGAAGCTTGTTTCTTAACATAAACACTCCATTTTTTTCAAAATTGCATATTTTGGAAGAGCTAATTAACTAAAATATTTTCCTATGAAACATTATTAAAGTGGATGGCTATGGCATCAATTGGTGGTGTCTAGAAACCTAATTCTAAGGTATTCTTTTACCTGTGCTTGCTCCTGTTTTTTTGTTTTTGTTTTTTTTTTTGTTTTTTTTTTT
>NC_022030.1:43306495-43307818 GCF_000317375.1 Microtus ochrogaster
GTAGACCAGGCTGGTCTCGAACTCACAGAGATCCGCCTGCCTCTGCCTCCCGAGTGCTGGGATTAAAGGCGTGCGCCACCATCGCCCGGCTGCTCCTGTTTTTAAACACACCTGTTCCCTGTTAAAAATCAAGTAGGAGAGTTACATAATGTAAAGTTCCTCCTTCTAGAATGTCCCCGGCCTCTCAAACTAAAGTTTATAAAGCTACTCAGACCGGCATGGTAGCACATGGAAATCCCAGCACTTAGGAGGCAGAGTCAAGAGGATCAAGAATTTAATATCTTCATCAGCTGGATCTTGAGTTTGAGGCCCAACCTAGACAGTGAGAAATCCTAATTCAAACAAACACCGAAAGGAAAATCACTTTTTCTTTATTCACGTTATTTGCCTTTACAATCGCACATGTACATACGCACACAAATACACACAGGTGATTTTGTTTTCATTAAGATGAGACAGGCTACAAAATATATTACTATAATTTGCTTTTGGGAGGTACATGCTAAAATATAAGCATCAGTGTTTTATTCTAATAAGTAATAAAACTTTAAAGTTGCATTTAAAAAAACATTCAAAACCCACCCTTTAGCCAGGTGGTGGCGGCAAATGCCTTTAATCCCAGCAATCGGGAGGCAGAGGCAGGCACATCTCTGTGAGTTTGAGGCCAGAACTCAATCTACAGAGCTAGTTCCAGGACAGCTAGGGCTGCTGCACAGAGAAACCCTGTCTCAGGATAGAAGAAAAAAGAAATCTGGTATGGGTTGAATATGTGTGATTGATGCCCCGGCCCAAGAATCCTGTATTCAAGGTGTGTCCCTCAGCTGGGAAACTAAAAGGTGAGGCCTCCATGAAGGAAATAGGTCACTGGAGGTGTCTCTGAAGACTGTATCTCATCCCAGGCCCTCCTATTTCTCTCTGCTTCCTGTCTGCTGTGCCATCTAACTACCACGAATAATGGAGGCAAGGAGGATGGACTGAAACCTATGAAATCATAAGCTAAAGTAAACACTCTTAAACTGTTTAATGTTAGGTATTTGCCACATCTGCAAAATATAATGTTTTGCTACAAAAAAATGGATGTAGTACTTCAACAAACAAACACCCTTGTACATATATTCTTACAACAAGCAAGCATCCTACACAGATGTATTTAATTTGTTCTGCAATAGAGAAGGCGGAATCCTGAGTCAAAGGTGAGAAATGTACATTTAAAGTGAGAGAAACCTCGTTATCACTTTCTGTACATTTCAACAGGGATGTATAGACACACACATATAGTGAGAGAAACCTCCTTATCACTTTCTGTACATTTCAACAGGGATG
>NC_022030.1:43308028-43330064 GCF_000317375.1 Microtus ochrogaster
ATGTATAGACACACGTATAGTGAGAGAAACCTCATTATCACTTTCTGTACATTTCAACAGGGATGTATAGACACACGTATAGTGAGAGAAACCTCCTTATCACTTTTAGACATTTGTACACTTAGACAAAGCATTCAAAACTTCTTGACTCTCACTAACCACAGTTCTTTTCATGAGTCTCAAAAAACATTTAGCACTTCCTTGACTATCAGTGAAACTAGATGTCTTTTTATTAGTTTCACTACTAGTAATGTATCTATCCACAAGTAAATCTTCTTTAAATATCTTTCATTTCTAATTAAACAAAAAAGATCACTGTCAAAGTTAAATGACAATATAAACTTTTTACTCTTAAATAACTTTCTTAAAACAGGTCCATTTTCAATAACAAATTTCCATCTCTCATAAGACTATAATCAAACAATAGAGCTAGTTGTGGTGGTACAGAGGTATAATCCTAGCACAGAGTGGTACAGGCAAGACGATTGTGAACTTAGAGTCAACCAGGACCACATAATGAGACCTGTGAAGGTTAGCTTAGTTGCCATCTTGATACAATTTAAAATCAACTAGGAAGAAGAGTCTCAAGGAAGGATTATATATACTGGGTTGGAATATGGGGACATCTGAGTGACTGTCTTAGGTTAAAATGTGGGGAGACCCAGTCCACCGTAGGTGGCACCATTCCCTAGCAAAAGATCCGGAACTATTAGGAATGGAGAATAGAACTGAACACAAACAAGCAAGCAGCATATATGCATTTATTTCTCTTTGTTCTTGACTGTGGTATCATAAATTGCTTCTTCTTGCTGCCTTGACTTCCCCTTATAATGGACTGTAACCTAGAATTACAAGCTAACTAAACTCTTCCATATGTTGCCTTTTTTTCCAGGTATTTGACCATAGCAACAACAACAAAAACTGAAACTAAAGACCTATCTTAAAACACTGAAAAAAGTCAAGAGCTACATCACACCACATATAAGCAATACAGATATAAACTTCAAGCAACTGCCCACTTTCCCTTAACTGAGGTCCTTCCTACTTTACTACAAGCGCATATTAAAATCCAAAATCCCAGTTTTGTTCCCTTATGAATCCACTTTTATACTTTATACATAAATGCCATCCAACTCAAGAAGAAAAATAAGCAGAAGAGTAAACATTTAACAAACCTATACAATCTGTCATAGTGATTTTTTTAATCTTGCATCTTACCTTTGTCGCCCATAAGGCATCACTTGGAACCAACCCCTTCTCTTCATCACTCTCAGTTTTGTTTCCCGATTTGCATCCTGAAGTACATGATGCATCTTTTGAATGGACAAAAGGGTCCAAATGTTTTGACTGAATTCTTCCTCCTCTAGCTCGATAATCAGCCAGCATTCTGCCCAAGCTCTGGCTATCACCGAGATGCTCAGCGATCCTGGTGCTCACTAGCTCATGTGAAGGTAAGACTTGAATAGACTTGGCCTGAACACTGCCATTCATGCCTTGAAGTCCAGAGAGATCCCTGAGCAGCTGTTTCTTCCTCCTGAGCGCCATTTCCTTCACCTCCTTGTTGAGGAGAGGAGACCAGTAAATCTGCTCTGGAAAATAATCTCGAGTTGAGCACCTCATCCCCTTTTCAGTTAAAAGGAAAGGTTCCCGGAATGTAATAACTGGAGAGATACAGAGGATCACGTCTTTTAATTCTTGTTTAAATGTCAAAGAGTAAGTCTTTCGTTTATCTTCAGAGGAGATGACTTCCTCAGTAATGTACATCCCGGTGTCATCCTGTAGGGGGTCTCTAAAGGCTCTTATCTGGCTTTTGGGATCCTGGTGTTCATCTGTTTGCTGCGATGTCTCCGGCTCTTCATGTCCTATAGCATCCTGTTGATCCATATGGAGAGGCAACAAGGATTCAGGTACCAATGCAAAGAGAGCACAGGGAATACCTGCTGGGCAAGTGGGTGCAGAGTAATCTTGATGTTTCACAGAGGCAACCGCCTGGGCAACACTTTTACTGTCCTGCTCACCCTTCTCAAGCATAATCCTTGATTCCAACAAAGTGCTATCATCAGAAGACAGGGAGTCAGGAGGGCACTCTGAGTCCTGGGGAAGGGAGCTGCCACTGTACTGCTCCTGAGGCCCTCCTTCTTCCCCTCGGCCCTCAGACAGAGAATGGAATGAAGGGCTTTGCATTAAAGTTGGAGGCATAGCAAACTCATCCATGAGAAAGGAGATTTCTAGTTGAGAATGATAAGCTACACAGATCATAAATATTAGGATCTCTTTAACTCGAGCCAGCTCATAATCGGAGCCTCCTCTTAGCTTGATTGTACATCCTAGGTGCTGTGGACAGCCTTCAAAAAACATCAGTGTTTTGGTTTGTTCTACAAATAAACAAAATTAAGAGACGTAGGTGAAAATCCAGAGAACCAGACAGAATTTATTACCAACAAAAAAGAAAATCCTTACAGGAATAAGACCACACTGAATCATTCTCTCTCTACCAATGCTAACAGATATTAATACTTCCTGAGTAAACAATACTATATTTAACTAGGAGTTGATTCATTTCTTGAGATTCCCCAAGCTAAGTGAATGTATGTTTAAGATGACTCACCATTAGGTAACTGAAATATCTGCATATAAAATTTGTGGCAAGTGCCCAGGTGTGGTTTAGTGAGCAGCTGGTCCATGGACACCACTAAATCACCTTGGGTCATTCGACTGATTCGTTCTAAAACTTGCTACAACACAGAAAAACAGTGTATTACAGAATTAGCTATGAGTAAAATTCTTAATAAATTTAACCTGAAAAAGTACATGAAGTATTAAAATAATGTTCACAATCAGTTTCCTTAATTTTAATAATTATGACTTTTTTATTCAGTATTAAATCAAATCTGCTTGCTAAATAACCAATGTATGGCCTCAAAAACAAACCATGCTCGCTGTAACATCATCACAAGATGCGCATGGTATGGTTGTACACCTGTATAGCCCCAGCACTTGGGAGACAGAGACATAGGACCAGTGCAAGTCTGAGGTCAAACTGATTAGTGAGTTCCAGACCTCCAAGAGGTACAACCTGGGACCTTATCTTCTTTTTTATTCTTACTTTATTTTGTTATTACCTTTTAAAGAGCATTTGGCTACCCATTGTCTTAGTACAAAATACTATGAGCAAACAAACAGAAAAATCCGTTTCCTTAAAAGTGGCCTCCATTTTGCAGAGGGACCAGTGAAGCACTGGTTGATGAAAGACCCAAAAGAACAGCTACACAGTCAGTCACACCTGCATCCAGTGCGAGTCTACAGTCTCAGTAATAAAGTAGCTACACAGTCAGTCACACCTGCATCCAGTGCGAGTCTACAGTCTCAGTAATAAAGCAGCTACACAGTCAGTCACACCTGCATCCAGTGCGAGTCTACAGTCTCAGTAATAAAGTAGCACCACACCTGTGTCCCACTTTCAACATAAGTAGTACATCAAACAGAAAGAATGCTGCATACCTACCATACATGCATATTAATTTAAAAGCCATGGTTTTTTAGGTGAATAAATACAGAAAACACTCACTGACTTTACATTAATGACTAGAGTAATGCCATGTTCCAGTAACATGTCCTGAGCAATCCGAGATACTGTTTTCTCAACTAGAACCAATGTGGGTCGAACATCAACTATCCGTTGAACATAATTCTTCAAGAATTCCCTTTCCTAAGAGATATAAAACAGAAATACAAAACCTGGTAAAATTCAATATTCAAACATATTAAAATATCATGATAATCTGACTTAATATCAATTTTCAATCTAAAATTTTTCCTTCACAAATAAGTCTGTAAAAAATTCAAATATAACAAAGAATTTTAGTCATAATTCTAAACTAGTCATTATACTTAAAAGTTTTAGAGATGTTTCATCCTCCAATCAATTTTATTTTGAAAGCTTTTCAGTCCCTGAATCTATAATTTGCTGAAGATGTAGCTCTGTGGGAGAGTACATGCTGAACACACTTAGGGTCCTGTGGATCAACATGTGAACATGTGTGTATGTGTATGGATAATAAACACTAAGAACCTAGTAGCATAAACTTTTAAGAAACAAAACGCCTATTCCTACACCTGTTACAATAAAAGCAACTTCTAAGTTTATGTGATTATGAATTTTCTTTTCCATCTGTAATGTACAATCGTCTCTCTCCTAGGAGTCAGAATTAATAACCCTCAGACAGATGCTACTCCACCTGTTTCCTAACTCCAGTTTCCTAACATCATACCCTACTTCAAACAAATACAACTCAAGTTCTTAATGTAATGCTTAATATAATACCACCACAACAGTCGGGCGTGGTAGCACACACCTTTACTCCCAGTCCCTGGGAAACAGAGGCATGTGGATCTGAGAGTCTGAGGCAGCAAGGGCTGTTACTCAGAGAAACCCTGTCTGAAAAAACAAAAACAAAAACAAAAACAAAACCACTGAATTACTTTGTCCCCTTTCCCAATGTGGCTACATTAAATAAACCTCCCCTTTTTGATTTTCAAAGTTAAAAAAAAAAAAAAAGAAAGGGAAAAAAAGAGAGAAAAAAAAGAAATTTCACCACAATAAAAGCTTCATTTCATTGAGCCTATAATTCGTGATCCTAGAGAAGCTAAATAAAAAGGAAGGTGAACCCAAAGAAAAATATAGTTATCCTCCTGGATACTGGAAGTAGACAAGATTGCCGGGCAAAAACTGGGAACTTGGGGATGGGGTGGGATGGGGGTAAGGGGAAATGGGGAGAGAAAAGTGAGAAGGGGAGGATGGGGGAGCTTGGGGGAAATGGGATGGTTGGGATAAAGGAAGGATAGATATGGGAGCAGGGAAGTATATATCCTAATTAAGGGAGCCATCTTAGGGTTGGCAAGAAACTTGACTCTAGAGGGGCTCACAGGTGTCCAGGGAGATGTCCCCAGCTAGTTCCTTGGGCAACTGAGGAGAGGGAACCTGAAATGACCTTATCCTATAGCCATACTGATGAATATCTTGCATATCACCATAGAACCTTCATCTGGCAATGGATGGAGATAGAGACAGAGACCCACATTGGAGCACTGGACTGAGCTCTGGAGCAGAAGGAGAGAGAATATGAGCAAGGAAGTCAGGACCGCGAGGGGTTCACCCACCCACTGTGACAGTGGGGCTCATCTATTGGGAGCTCACCAAGGCCAGCTGGACTGGGACTGAATAAGCATGGGATAAAACCCGACTCTCTGAACATGGCGGACAATGAGGGCTGATGAGAAGCCAAGGACAATGGCACTGGGTTTTGATCCTACTGCATGTACTGGCTTTGTGGGAGCCTAGCCTGTTTAGATGCTCACCTTTCTAGACCTGGATGGAGGGGGAGGACCTTGGACTTCCCACAGGGCAGGGAACCCTGACTGCTCTTTGGACTGGAGAGGAAGGGGGAGAGGAGTGGGGGGAGGGGTAGGGAAATGGGAGGCGGGGAGGAGGCGGAAATTTTTTCAATAAAAAAATTTTTTTTTTAAAAAGTAAACAAAAGCTTCATTTCAAAGCAAATGAGTACTGTACACAGCCCAGGGTCATATAATACAGCCTTAACTGTTTCTGCTCCCCACATAAATGAGTACTGTACACAGCCCAGGGTCATATAATACAACCCTTAACTGTTTCTGCTCCCCATGAAAATGAGTGTGTCTACCACTTCTTCTCCACGTGCCCAAAGCATTTCTTCAGCAGTCTGTACAACCATTCCCAGCCACCTCAGTATACGAGATTTTTACCAAAATAAACTACCCTGTAATGAAGGGCATTCTTCTGTCTTTCTCTGCTTTACTTAGAGAAAGTAGACATTTTTTGGCTAGCATGCTGGCATATGCTTTCAATCCTATAACTCCAGACTCTGAAGATAAAAGTTGGAGATAACCCTAGGATATGTAGAAAGACTATTTCAAAACAAGCAAACAAACAAAAAGATAAGCAATTGTGCATTCTCAAATTCTCCCTTTATTAGTAAAATGTATTTTTCTGATATAAATTTATTTCCCAATCTGCTTACTAAAATTTAATTCAATGACATTTGAAATAATTTTGTTTGTAATACTTCAATAAAATAGAATTATTTTTTTCTGAAACCAAGCAAAGTTAAGACATACCTGTAATCTCAGTGTTCAGAAGTCAAATGAAAAGTTCCAGGGAAGCCCAGGCTATATAATAAACTCTGTGCTACATGTACATGTGCGCTCGTGCATTCACACACGATCAATTTCCTCTCAGATAAAATTCTATTTCCCTAACTGTACATAAAGCTCCATGCTAAAAAGCAGGTCTAGTCTTTGTTCATCCAAGAGAGAGTATCAGGAAGTGGGCCCCAAGTACTGCCTGGTGATTACAAACCAGCAAGTCCAGCAGAGACAGAGTGAGCAAAGTCACAACCTAACTCTCCCCTGCACCTTGCCTCTTGCCCTTTCTCTCTCTACCCTTGTCTCTTCCCAGGTTACTTTACACTTGGGGGTAGTAGAAAGGTCAGAAGAGATGTACAGGAGAAGGACAGGAAAAAAACATTAAATTAGCTGATATTTTCTTTTCAAAGTAAAATGTTTAACACAACTGACATTAAAGGTTAAAAAAAAGTTTGAAAACACTACTAATAAGATGCCTTATGTTATCAAGATTAAATCATGTTGCTAACTACAGATGTGCTCAAAACATAACCCAAATGAAAAAATCAAGGTTGTTCACTAGATTCAAACAAGGCAGTAGCCAGGCGGTGGTGGCGCACGCCTTTAATCCCAGCACTCGGGAGGCAGAGGCAGGCGGATCTCTGTGAGTTCGAGACCAGCCTGGTCTACAGAGCTAGTTCCAGGACAGGCTTCAAAGCCACAGAGAAACCCTGTCTCGAAAAACCAAAAAAAAAAAAACAAGGCAGTAATTGTGAATAAGTGCAACTTTTTAATTTAAATTATCTACAGATTTCAAGTATCAAAGTTCATGAAATCCAAGGCACAATTTTACACATTTTGATAACCCCACAACCAGGAAGCATATTATAATCAATATAGCTGTGATCTAATCCCACAAAAATATGCTGATATCATTTATAAAATCGACAAACCCAAGAGCAAGGATTATGTACCCAGACTGGGGGTAAGCCTGGGGAGTCCAGAAGAGCCCTTCCCTGGACCTAATACCCAGCACCAAAGCCAACAACAACAACAACAAAGAGACCCCAATATCAATATCCCTTCTATTCCATAAGCACAAGTAACTGTGTTTCCTTTGTTCCTCCCAGGCTCTTCTCTGAAAAGTCATACTCTACCATAACTACAAAGATTTACCTAAATCTAATTAAGATCTTCCATCTTTACTGAATACAGCTGAAAGCTAAAGACAAGAGCTCCAGGAAACAGACTTGTTAACTAATACAGGGAATTTAAACAAGCATTTGCCTTGGACTACAACTGTGTTTTGCTAGTTACTATCTACAGAATGCAATACAAAGTGACTACTTCTACCATGCTTGAAAAAAATCTGACTATCTATGAATGTAAAAGTAATTTTTTTTACCTAAATATTTCTGGAACTAAGTATAAATGTTTCCATGTATATGACATTTACATTCCTAAAAAACACGTATTTTGAATGATCACAAACTATATCAATAGTATTAATGGGAGAGGAGAGCTGTGTCAAAACAAAACAAAAAGAATTACATACACTGATACATACACTGGTAGTGACTTCAATACCCCGCTCTCACCAATGGATGGCCATCTAGACAAAAACTAAACATAGAAATACTGGAGCTAACAGGCATTATACACCAAACAGAACTAAGAGATATTTACAGAACATTTCACCCAGACACAAATGAATATACCTTTTTCTCTGCACCTCATGAAACTTTCTCCACAACTGACCACATACTTAAGACACAAAGCAAGTCTCAACAGATACAATAAAACTGAAACAATTCTTTGCAGACCACCACAGATTAAGCCTGAATATCAAAAACAAAAAGCTTACAAAATCATGAAAACTGAACAACTCCCTATTGAATAATAATAATTTAAAAAAAATAAAGACTTTCTAGAATCCAATGCAATGAAATACATGCATACCCAAATTTATGGGACACAATGGAAGTGGTACTGAGAGTAAAGGTCATAGCATTAAAGCCTACAAAAAAATTGGAGAACTCTCATAGTAAGAACTTAACAGCACACCTGAAAGCTCTAGAACAAAAAGAAGTAAAAACACCCAAGAGGAATAGATGGCAAGAAATAATCAAACTGAGACCTGAAATCAATAAGAGAGAAACAGAGAATAATAGAATCAATGAAACAAAGAGTTGGTTCTTTGAGAAAAATCAATAAGATAGACAGACCCTTATTCAAACTAACTAAAAATCCAAATTAACAAAATCAGAAATAAAAGGGGGGACATAATAACACACACCGATGAAATCCAGGGAATCATAAGGACATATATATTCTACCAAATTGGAAAATGTTATAGAAACAGCTAATTTTTCTTGATAGGTACCACTTACCAAAGTTAAACCAAAATCAGATAAGCAATTTAAATAGATCTATAACCTCCAGTGAAATAAAAATAGTCAATAAAAGCCTCCCAACCAAAAAATGTCCAGGGCCAGATGATTTTTTTAAGAGTTCAACAAGACTTTCAAAGAAGAACTAATGCTAATACTCCTCAAATTATTCCACAAAATTGACACATGAGGAACACTGAGCCGCAGTTACCCTAATAACCAAACCATATAAAGACTCAACAAAGAAAAAGAATTACAGACCAATTCCCTTATGAACATAGATGCAAAAACCCCAATAAAATACTTGTAAACCGAATCAAATAACACATCAAAAAGATCATCCATCAAGGTTCATCCCAGAGATACAGGAATGATTAAACATTCAAAAGTCAGTAAATGTAATCCACCATATAAACAAACTGAAAAAAAAATAAATGGTTATCTCAATAGATGCAGAAAAGAACTTTGACAAAATCCAACACATCTTCATGATAAAAGTGCTGGAGAGATTGGGGACAAAGGACATACCTGAACATAATAAAGGCAATCTATAGCAAGCCTACAGCCAACACTAAGTAAATGGAGAGAAACGCAAAGCAATTCCACTAAAAAGGGACAAGACATGGTTGTCTATTCTCTCCATATCTACTCAAAGTAGTATTTGAAGTCTAGGCTAGAGCAGTAAGGGGATACAAATTGGAAGGGAGTCAAATTAGAAAGAAGTCAAAGTATACTTACTTACAGATAATGATAGCATACAAAAGTGACCCTAATATTTCCACCAGGGAACTTCTACAGCTGATAAATACTTTCATCAAAGTAGCTTGAAAAAAGATTAGCTCAACAAATCAGAAGCCCTCATAATACACACAAGACAATTTGACTAAGAAAGAAATCAGGAAAACAATACCTTTCACAATAGCCAGATGAGGTAACTTAGGGCTGCTATTCTGGTACCCTTCACTTAGGAAACAGAAAGAAACCAACACAACCTCCACCTTGAGATATTGTTCTATTTGCAACTACATACAAGCTATTTAAATTCTACAAATAGGTATTAGTTGGAGTCTATTACAAATGGGAGGTTCCATTAGAGACTTGAGAAGTTAGAGAAACTGTCCCAGTAAAGCAAGAGCCAAAGCAGAGAAAAGTAATAAATCCAAACTTCAATTTTCACTTTTTCTTCCATACACTCCCAGTCACATGCTCCTTTATCACTCTGAAACTTCAGAAACGAGTGAAGGAGATTTGGGTGAGCTACTTACTAAAGTGTAACAGAAACCTGCCGTGTACAATAAACATTTTATATGGAACAAGCAGCACAAAATGTAAGCATTCATCCCATCAAATGACTTCTTCCAGAAATTCTTACCTGAAGCACAATAGGATCAATGCAAGTAAACTTAGTTTCTTCTCTATAGAGATACTCAATGGAACACTTCAACAGAAGGATTTTGGGATTTTTAATAGAAGAATTCATCTAAAAAAAAAAGTTTGTTAAAGGTTTGCACTTTATAGACTTTTAATCATAATTTTAATTTCTTATATTCCTACTAATTAGCAATGCAAACTCTAATTTATTACTTTTGGGTTATTCACTTTAATTTTTTCAAAGCAAGTTCTTCAAAGCAACTTTTTCTTATCTATTCCTCTTTACTCTTATATTTTCATTTACTATATACTAAAACATATATACACTATGTTTTTCTTTTCTAATTCTCATGCTGTAAGAAGAAACAGCATGCTCTAGGTGGTGATAAGTACTATATGCAGACTATTTCACACAGTCTAGATCAGCAACGTTGGAAGTGTATTTCAGTCTTTCTAAACTTCAAAAGTAGAAAAGGGGAAAATGTAATGGCACTTGAACATTATTCTAACACAATAAACTGGCAAGCTCAACTGGGTAATGCAATGTGAGGCTAAAAGAGGTTAAAACACATTAAATCATTTTCAAAAAGCAGAAATTCATGCCAACACTCAACCATGCAACTAAAGCCACATGCAAAATAGCCTGGGCCCTACCATCAAGCTTTCAGTCTGACCCAGCTCACACAGCCCAAACTGGCAACAGTTCTAGGAACAGTAACTAGCTGGGGTGCTATGGGACAATGGTTTTACTCTGTAAAGATTTGTTTCTTGTACTTGTTTAATAAAATGTTGATTGGTCAGTAGCCAGGCAGGAAGTAGAGGTGAGGCAACCAGGCAGGAAGTTGAGGCGGGGTAATGAGAACAGGAGAATTCTGGGAAGAGGCAGTCTACAGTCACCCAGACACAGAGGAAGCCAGACACAGAGCAAGCAAGATGTGACTGCCTCACCAAAAAAGGTACCACGTCATGTGGCTAACACAGACAAGAATTATGGGCTAATATAAGTTATAAGTTAATAAGAAGCCTGAGCTAATAGGCCAATCAGTTTATAATTAATGTAGACCTCCGTGTGTTTTCTTTGGGACTGAACAACTGAAGGACCAGGTGGGACAGAAACTTCAGTCAACAGGGAAAATTATATTCAGGCTCTAAAATTAAAGACTATGTCTAAATATGATCAGTGAGGCAAACCAATAATTCATGGTTATATTTCTACTTCTCCTACAGGATTTTCTTCAACTTCTGAAAAGACATAACATGCTTAGTCATTTTCCCCCTTCTGGTTTTCCAAGACAGGGTTTCTCTGTGCAGTCTTCCCTCCCCCCCCCCCCAGACAGGGGTTTCTCTGTAGTTTTTGGTTCCTGTCCTGGAACTAGCTCTTGTAGACCAGGCTGGCCTCGAACTCCCAGAGATCCACCTGTCTCTGCCTCCCGAGTGCTGGGATTAAAGGCGTGCACCACCACCACCCGGCTCTCTGTGTAGTCTTAACTGTCCTGAAACTCACTTTGTGGACTAGGCTGGCCTCAAACTCACAGAAATCTGTCTGCTTCTGTCTCCTGAGTGCGGGAGTTAAAGGCATATGCCGCCACCACCCAGTTAACATGCTTACTCTTACTTCAATAAACGTTACTTATTTTGGTTTGACATTCTGTCTTAAAAGGGTAATATACTGTTTTATAAGATTATATATGCAAACACCCAGTGATTTTGGGACAATGTCTAAGAAATAATATCGAATAACATCATATTATTTATAAGTGACCATTAACAATTTTCTAAAGGCTAAATGTCTTAAAGCCAGCTTTCTATACCAGTAATTTCCACATCCTAGATTTGACTTACTGTGGATAGAAAGTATCTTGCAAGACTGGAGAGGGGCTGTGTGTCCCAAGCATCCACAAATTATCTTTTTCTAATATTATAACTTATTAGGACCTAAACACACTAGTATAACAACTATTTATACAACACCTACATTGTAGTTGCCATGGTAAGTCATCTAAAGATGATTTCAAGTCTATAGGAAAGTATTTAATAGTTTATTATATAAAGAGCCTGAGCACCAGATTTCAGCATTCCCTTGAGACCCTGGAATCCATAACCTGCAATAACTCAGAGACAACTGTATTAGTCTATACTTAGAAAAGAGTAAAACTGGACTATAGGTCAACTATCTACTTTCCTAAATTAGAACAGCTGTCTCAACTTTTCCAGCAATAAAATCAATATCTCCTGTGATAAGGCCAAGGTATCCCAAGTTTTATAAAGTTTCCTTGATGGTCAGGAAGTATAGCAAGGTCTGAGAATGCTGATATAGTTTCTCAAAATGTAAAGATCAGGGCGCTGAAGTAGTTAAGAGCAGCTGGTGTACAATTCCCAGCACCCATGGTAGCTCACAACCATCTGTTACTCCAGTTCCAGCAGCAGCAGATGCAATGCCCTCTTCTGATCTCCATGGACACCAGGCACACACATGGTGCACAAACATGCAAGCAAAACACACAGAGAAAGTAAATCAGTAAAAATTTACTTCATTATGACAACCAACAGATGACACTGAGACATTCATAGTGCCTACTTTCAATGCAATACTATCCTTCCCTTCACTTACCTACCTTTTCCTACTCCCTTAAACCTACTGAGTGAGACAGTTCAAGTTTAGGGGCCCATATATTTAGCAAGGTGCCCAGAAAATACTGATATACACTGTACTTTGAGACTCCAAAGCCCTCAGAAGTTCGAAACTCTTGGTGGGACACAGGAAACCTGCCTGCTTCTTTTAGTATTGTCTGACACTGTAACATTTTATACTGTTGTGTTTCGAGATTCCTGAACACTCAATATCTAACCTAACCTCCTTTTTTGTGCTAGTGCTGGGAAGACGCCTTGGAACTGAAGATAGAGCTATAATGGGTGAGAAGCATAAAAAACTAATGACAATTCTGCAGGAAGACCAGTTGTAGAAAACTACACCATTTAAAGGAATACAGCCTTTCAGAAAAACTCTACCTGGAAGCAGGGAATAGGGAGTCATGATACCAGTATGGTGCAAAATGTTGATCTGGAAACCTGATTCTTCCCTTCTTCCTTCTTCTGTCTTTTGAATTTCCATATTCAAATCCCAATTCATCATCAGCCCTCTGAGATATTCCTGGAATCTCCAAACTTTTGCCTCTATGAAATACATGGCTAGGTACCCTTCAACATCTCCTTTTGTTCCATAATTGAGAAATTCCAACTTATGAGCTTAGTACATAGCCATGGTCTGCTGAATTTCACTGCTGAACTGAAACTCATTACCTTTTTATGTGCAATGTTCTTGGTACAAACAAAGCCATTAACAACCACAGAATCAAATTTCTTTCCACCTGGAATCTAATAAAACAAGAAAACAATAAGAACCAGTGATATACCCTCTGACTTTATCACCACTATTATGTCTTTACACCCTTGAACTGTTACCGTAATTAACACGACTAAGTAAGGGCATAAAGGTTCAGAATATAGTTCTCATCATCTCACGTTATCTCACCATGACTGTTCTCCTACCCTCTAATCTCTAACATCATATGTGCTACTCTAAAATACTCATTGACTAAATAAACTGGTGTCTGTGGCAGTACTTTTAACATTAACTATTACAAGTAAAATATATATTCAGAACTTAGTATTATCTAACTAAAGCAACTTCCCACTGCTTTTCCTCATGACAGTGTCAATAGTCTATGAGAACAGACTTTCCCATAAATGACTTTCCAAAAAGAAGCATTAAGAAAGGAAGAAATGATATTTATTTTGGTCCTCATCACACACCCATCTCAGTCTTCCCACGCACCTCTCTCACTTCCCATGAACAGCTTCCAAGAGCTCTACTTGTACTGCACAGAGCAGACAGCCTCAAGGTAACGGTTCCTTTCACATCGCCATGAAGAGATAAATGACTATTAGCTCTGCCCCATCAGTCCCTAGCACCGGCAAACATTAGCAGAGCTCACCTTCTTGATGTGGACAAACTGGCGGATATCCATGTCATCATCCTGGTGCTTAACATCAGGTCGGACTGTCTGAACAACCTGGCAGACTAGGGACACAATGATGTCCCTCCAAGACGATGACAATGACTCGTTGTGAAGCAACTGCTGGAGTAGTGCCATCATGTGGTTATGATTAGCTGAGCTACAAAATGTCACAGAAACAAGTCTGCAGTGAGGACTAAAGACACAAGAAGCACTCTACAAAGAAACATTCCAATTATGGTTAACAGATAAGATCTTCCATGCCAGTTTCATTCCTTCAATATATCTACACCATGACTCTGCACGTAATACAACTCTGTGAATATCTTCAAAGTAAGAAAGCACCTTCAAACTGTTCAATGAAGAGTCTAACACATAAACTAAAATGGAGACAATCAGCTTGGGATTCTGTTTTATGAGCTACATCATCAGAAGTCAGAATACACTTTCTATTAGTATTTTCCACTTTATAACGAAGAGGAATTATGCATTTGTCCAAGCCACTGAAAATAAAAATCTAGCGCCTTACAGCAGCCTTTCCATGGCTTGCTTCTCCTCATTCTCCTCCCGCAAGAGCTCCAGGTTGTTATGATGCCAGCCCAAAGGGGTAAAGGGCAGTTCTTTGGATTTTTCCTCTACTCGACGATTAAACAAAGATTCTAAACACAAAATAAGAAGTTAGTATTTCACTGTCATGTTTTACACCATCAACTCATATACTTAGAAAATAAAAGTGTCTTAAGTTGACTGATATAAATTATTGCTATAAAATAGCTAAGACCTGTACAACACACAATTAAAATATATAATAAAATATGTATCAACAATACATACATCAATACACTAAATTGCAGAAGCAGAGCTTGAGGTATAGTGCTTCTGTATCATGTGCAAGAACCTGCATGGTAAGGGGAACCCAGAAACAACTGGCATCAGCCAAAATCTGAGCACAGCTATGAAAAGTAACTTGACCTAAGGAACAGAGACTCTCAGTCAAGAGTATCAACATCAATTCTAAAAAGACAAACAGAATAGTATTTTTGCATTGTTTGTTTTAAAGAGTTAAAAGAATGCAGATTTTGCACATAAAATCATAAACTGAAAACCACATTCAATTGAAACCTGAATGGTGACAATAACAGAGTCATGTGTGCACTGAATTCTCAAGAGAGAAATTCTCAGGGACACCCCAGCCCCAGATGACAGTACAGTCTCTCAACACAGTCTCCACTGTATTTTTACAAAATAGGCTTTAAAACAAAATTTTAACAAAGTAGACTTAAAAAAAAAGACTTAAAAAAGTTATACTAAATAAAACCTAATAGTTTTATGTAAGATTTTGAAGTACAGTGAAATGATTGGGTGTGGTCATGCACGTCTTTAATCCTAGAACTCAGGAGGAAAAAAAGGCAGATCTCCATGAACTTGAGGCCAGCTTGGTCTCCACTGCTTTCAGAGCTGGGAAATTAAGAGCACCTACTGCTCTTCCACAAGACTGGAGGTGAGTTCTTAACACCCACATTAGGCAGCTCGCAACCATCTGTAACTAAATCTCCAGGGGATCCAACACCTCGGGGTTTCTGTGGGTGCCTGCATTCACATGCACATAAACACATGTAGACACACATTTCTTACAAATGACTTTAAAAGATAAAAATAGTAATTTTTAAAAGGGCAAAATAAATTACAGAAAGTTAAAAAAATAATGTTTTACAAAACGTGCTCATTAAATAATCATTGAATACTATGACAACAAATGAAAAGACAAAATTCTAGTGCTTTCTCTTTTAGAGCAAACCAGCTTCTATAAAACATGGTACACACGGCACAAGATTGGCACTTCCCGATAATGAACAGCCAGTCTGTAAACTTCCATTGAGCTAGATGGTAGCAGGTAAATTTAGATAGAGTATCAAGCCAGATCAGCTGCCACTGGCCTCCTTATTCCAACTTGCCCCACCTTCTCTCTTTTTCTAAAACCCCAGGAACTAAGATGACCACTGGAGGAGTCTTTTTCTCCCTTTGTCTTTCTCCATGGAAGCAAAGTTTAAGTTAAAGGTAGGAGAGATCTGTACTCATCTACTCTTCTTTAGTCTCAATGAAACTCATCAGTAGATTTGGTGCTTTATTCTCTTTGCCTACTTCTTTTCCCAACTGTAGAGGGCAAACACCAAATTCAAGTGATAAGCTCACTTGTGAGCTTTTTGGCAAAGAGGCACTCCTTGACAATATGCATATCAATATTCACTTTTATACACTGCCTATAAAGAATAAAATACAAACTACTCAAAAAATTAAACAATCATTTTTAAACTAAAGATTCTCTCTCAAATCAAGACCAAGTTTGTATCCTTGACTTCCAACATACTCAAAAGTCATTCTACATATTTAAAATTATGTTCCTATGATATTAATTAAATATACTTTCAGCACTTTCTGTCAACGTGCTATAACCTCAAGCACACCATCATGAAACAGACTTCATTTCGAGTACAGTTGTTTGTAGAATTACCTTTGATGAAGGCATCGCTTATTGAGAGCTGCTGTCCTCCAGTGTCGGAAACCAAATACTCTGCAAACCAGGAGAAGAGAGAAGAGGAAGGAAAGACACATGACTTCAACAGGCCAGCGTAATTATGCAGAACACCCACGCACAGTGTGCACGACTCTCCGGAAAACTTCAGAAACATTTTCACTCAGATGTTTCTATACACAGGTTCTATATATTTCATATTAAACTATTTTCAGTAGACTTAAACTGACAACAGAACCATTAAATAATTTGTCTTGGCTCAAATGTCAGGCATTTTAACATATATTTTTCCAAATGATGCTTAGTTGCCAAAACAGAACTAATTTAGAAAACTGCTTCCACGTTGAAACATGGAAACTGAGGTAACCTAAATCTGTGTTCCTGGGCCACGGTCACTCAGAATGGCTCCAGGATAACCTCTCTCTTGTTTCTTTAAAACAAACATAAAAAAAGCAAAGGTCTTTAGAGATTAGTATAATAAGCCTTAAAATACCACACCACTTTCCTCACGTACTACTGCATTATCTAACAATAACTATCTATATATACAGTACTTCATAGAAGAAGCCACCTAAGAGAACAGGATAATTATTTTAACTTCAGAATATATGCAATAAAATGAATTCATATGGTAGATGATAAAGATATAATTTCAGGAATTTTGTGGTTAAGTTTTAAAGTCAGTTTTTGGTTCTTTACAACTTCTAGCTTACTACCAAATCTTTACCAGAAGAAAACTAATGAACAGACTCGGAATGCCTTCAAAGCATTTAAAATCTAAACACTTCCATAAGTGAACTTTCCTCGAGACACAGTTTAGAGGAGTTCTTTCTACTATGCAAACTAAACCGCAAAGAATTGACAATTTTAATGTGAATATTCTCCACAAATTTTTTCTGAGTTCATTTCCAAGCCAATACATTCACCCTTGCAGTCAGGAAACAGAGAAAACATTATAATTGAAGAGCATCATACAATACAATCAGGTACATAGATACAATTTGTTTCTATAATTTATTTCTGGAAGAAATAAGCAATGCCAAATTCTGTTAGTTCAACCCATGCATTGTTCTTTAAAAGCCCTACTTCTCATACTAAAACTTAAGATATCAAATTCCAGAAGTGATGGTTTACTCCTTACATTACGGAAAAATTAAAATACACAAAAAGTCCTGTCTACTGTCCACTTAGATTCAGTAATTATTGAAGACTTGTCATATCTGTTTTCTCTGTATATCTGTACATGCTTTTAAAGTTACCCTGCAGCTAGAGGAATGGCTCAGGGGTAAAGAATATCTGCTGGGTTCCATCCCTAGCACCCACATGATGGCTCACAACTCTCTGTATTACAGTTCCACAGCACCCTACACCATACTCACAGACATGCACACATACGTGTCAAGTTATCCCGATTAATTCAAGTTACACACAACACTTTTCAAGTAGCACATCAGGATGCCTCTCTTTAAACAAGGCCACTCAGGCGGGTGGTGGTGGTGCACGCCTTTACTGCCAGCACTGGGGGGCAGACAGGTGGGTCTCCCTGAGTTCAAGCAGACCAACAGAGCAAGTTCCAGGACAGCCAAGGCTGTACTGAGAAACCCATCTCAAAAACAAAACAAACAAACAAAAAAACCAAGGGCATTGTTCTCTGTAGCCACCACATCCTGTACACACTTAGGAAAACATAGATACTGTGATGCGACAGTCACAGAATGGATCCATATTCACACTGATCTATTTGCAGAGTCTGGAGCCCATCAAATTTATAAAGGACTCCTCTTGCTATGCCTCCTCTCTTTTCATCTAGAACACACCTCCTACTTTCTTTCCACAATAATGAATTCTGACAGAACCAGGCAAATGTCCTACACAAAGTCCCCCTTTCTAGATATGATCCAGTGTTTCCCCATGGTGTGTTAACTTGCTTCTCAATCCCATGTTTTCTATGCATGGGAAAGCTACACAAAGGGCTTATAGAGCCATGGCTTTCACCTGTGTCAAAGTCTAGTCACTTTCTAAAAACAGCTCAGAATCCTGCTTGTAACACAATATATTTTAATAATACAAATCTTCAAAAAAATTGAAAAATTATTAAACCAGAAAGCACACCAAGTTTTCCAAGCTTTTGAGGCTGTCTTATAGAATATTTTTTAAAAAGCAACTTTTTAAGTATGGATATTTCAGTAGTTTTAAAAATCTAAATTCCTTCAGCTAGATTAAATAAAGGATGGGCTGGAGAGATGACTCAGTGGTTAAGAGCACTCACTAGCTGTTTTTTCCTGAAGTCCTGAAATCGAATCCCATCAACCACATGGTGGGTCATTACCATCTACAATGGGATTTGATGCTCTCTTCTAGTATGCAGATACAGCAGTCATATGAATAAAATAGTTGGATGGATGGATGGATGGATGGATGGATGGATGGATGGATGGATGGATGGAAGGATGGATGGACGGACAGATAGGCAGGCAGGCAGGCAGATGGTAGATACACACACACACATGTGAAATAAAGGGCAATCCACAAGAAAGATAAAGCCAGCATCCCTGCTCACATAGGCAGAACTCTATTCCTTCACAAAACTCTAAGTTACTTTGATAATCTTTTCTTGTTAGCAGTCAGTGTTCAACTTAACTACCACTGAGTAAAATATTTCCTATTTCAGCTTCGTCAGACAATAAGAATTCTCATTAGTACAAGAAAGGCTAGTGAGAGGGAATTGTGAGGGCAAGAAGAGGTAGAGACTCTTAAGTCCTCACATCACAAACAAAGACTATCAGGGTTGTAAACAACCAATCAGATCCACCTAAAAACTATCCTCTTTCTAGTGGTAAACCCTCTTTTCTAATAGTCTTGCTGAGTGGGCTAAAGGGACACTCTCATAAGTTCTAAGGCCAGATTTTCATCTCACAGATTTGGAGCTAAAAGAAAATCGGAAGGACATTAAATCCAGCTAATCTCTAACCAGATGTTAGCATCTGTCCTCCATAACCCTGACAGGTGGACATCCAGATTCAATGTGAACACCTCCAAAGCCAAGTGGCAGAATCTCACTACCCCTAACTATTGAACTTGACTCTTTTACATACAAAATTCCCACCTTTTCTTTCAGATACCTTAGGGACAATGACATTAAGCCTTCATTTCTCCACTGGCCCTTGGTCAATACTTTCTTAGAACAATTTTTAGAAAATACAAAGTATGTTATATGCATATATGAAAATAGCACAATTAAATGCATTATTCTAGACAGTTACTACACACTTATAAAAAACTACTGAACAGGGGCTGAAGAGCTGGTTCAGTGGTTAGAGCACTAGCTGCTCTTCCAAAGAACCTGGGTACAATTCCCAGCACCCACATGGTGGTTCACAACCATCCGTAAATCTAGGTCCAGGAAATCCACTGGCCTCTTCTAGCTTTGACAGCACCAGGCCCACACATGGCACACTTACATACACGCAGGCAAAACAACAATATACATCATAAAAATGGAAATGGAAATGTTTATAAAGTATCGAACAGAAACTGAGGGGATGACTCAGCCTGCAAAGTGCTCGTCACACAAGCATGAGAACCTGAGTCTAGATTCCAAGCACTCGTGTAAAGGAGTCTGGATGTAGCAGCACACGCCTGTAATCCTGCAGTGAGGAAACAGAAACAGGAGGATCCTGGGGCTTGTCAACCAGGCAGTCTAACAAAATCAGCAAGTTCCAGATTCACCTGTCTCAAAAAATAAGGTAAAGAACAATACTGAGTAAGATAGCCAATGTTGACCTTTGGCCTCCTCCATACACAGACATACACAAGATTTCATATAAACATATGTCCCACACAACCCCCACACACAAAGTGCTAAACAAACTGACTATAGACATGGCAAGTCCTATAACAAAACCTAGGAGGATATTCTTCCTGCTGGTATCATTTCAATATTGTGCACAATCATTCAAGCAAGCTACACAACTAGACATCAGTATTAGTAGTAGCACTGCTGACTCCAACACGTACCAAACACGCTATGCTTTGCATGTTTCCATACAAAAATAAAGCTCACAGTGGGCAGAATAGTAGGCGCCAGTGGCCAGGGAGTAGGGAGAATAGGGAAGTACTGGTCTAGGGTAGAAGTTTCAGTTATGAAAAGGAACTGAGATCTACTTTATAGCATGATTGATGCAATATGGTAATGTGTAGTAGATATTTCAAAATTCCTAAGAAAGTAAAATTTGAAGGTTCTTGTCATAAAAAAAAAGTTAGTTCCTGAGATGTCAGATGTGAACTGGTTTTATTGACTCATTGTTCTTTATACACAAATGTCATTGCATCACTTTATACCATATAACTCCCAAATACAAATGTGAAAAGATTTATGAATATATGAAAAAAGTCATAATGAAACCTATTATTTTATACTATTAATCTACACTAATAAGTGTTGGACAATCATGACTATGGGAAGCAAAGCCCTATAGGGTAACTTAGGACATCCTCTGCCTACTAGCATCTAATAGACAATGATCATTTTAGCATTTTAACCAAGCAACAGATTATTATAAAGCTATTTCAGACTCCATAGCCTGTTAGGTAATCACTATACCAGAGTTTTATCCTTAACTCAAGAGAATACTCTTAACATGTTTCTCATGTTATACTAGTTATCATAAAGATCTTTGTTATTTTTCTTATTTTTTTAAAATTTTATATGCATTGGGTATTTTGCCTTCACATATGTCTGTGTGAGAGTGTCAGATTCCTCGGAACTGGAGTCATGGACCAGCTGTGAGCTGCCATGTGGGTGCTGGGAATTGAACCCAGGTCCTTTAGAAGAGCAGCCAGCGCTCTTAACCACTAGCCCATCACCTCTCTAGCCTCCTGCTATTTTTCTTAACAAGTATGTAACCTTCTTTCAGACTTATCATCACGTGACAGCTACAGCTCACATCTTTAAAAAGTTTTTTTAAAGATATTTATTTATTTATTTATTTAAGATTTCTGTCTCTTCCCCTTAGAAGCAAGACAGTTTCCAAAAAGAATCATGAGCTTTCAATTGCAAGTATCTCTCTTATTCTCCAGGGAGTTATACTGAGGTTGGCAAAAATGTCATTTTTGAAGTCTCCAGTTCCATTCCTCACCCAACATTCTGAGTTAGGTTTCCTTCCTAAAGTATATGTGTGCTGGCTTAGCAGTCCACCCTCTGCCATTAGGAATTCTATGATCAAAGACTACTTTTTTCAAACTTTTCAGGACATCCTTAACATTACAAGGGGTAAAACCACCAGCAAACAGCAAGTGTACTTTACACTTGGCTTTCAGCAAAATGGAACAGCTAGCATGCATGTTCAGAAGGCAGATGCCCTGTCGTGACAGTCTTCTGCTGACCCCCTCCCTATCAAAAGCCTAATCTCATGGAACTGTGGCATACAGTACAGTCTCAACAAGGGTCAGACTCCACAATGCCCTTCACACGCACCCAAAAGCTCACCTACGGTCAAAGGTCAAATCTCCTCCCTCTCTCTCTCTCTCTCTCTCTCTCTCTCTCTCTCTCTCTCTCTCTCTCTCTC